>NW_028270151.1:120357912-120667972 GCF_037043375.1 Chiloscyllium plagiosum
TTTGAAATGGAGGAAAAATGATTTTATATACACTGTTTAATCAGTGTGTGTTCAGATAAATAAATTTTTTCATATGTGTACAACACATTCGGAATGAACAACGGAGACACAGTTAACGAAAAATGATGCACATGATGTGTAACATTTATAAAGCATTAAAACATTATTTGATCCTCATCTGAAGTGATACCTTCCCTTTCTCTCAACGTTCCCCCTTTTCTGATATTCCCAACTCTAGTCTCATTCTTATCAGAATGTGTGTTATAAATTCTTGCTTCTCGTGTCCCAACTTATTTTAGTTAATCCCCTTTCTTCCGGGAATTCAATAAATTGGCCTGCTGGGTTCTTTCCAAAGTTAGTGTCTGTCATATTATTGGAAAGAAAAGTTCTGGCATCAGACCCAGCATTTGAACATATTGTATGTGCACTGTACAAAGGACCACAGCACACAGGAATTGCCAAACATTGAGGGACAAGGCAGCCATGAGTGATAAGGCCTCAGACCAAAAGAGGAAACATACAATGTGGTGAAGATGATTGGGAATCCAGAGAATTCAATGGCTCTGAAACTACATAAGGCTGGCATCACTGACACTACAGGGTCCAAGGAAGTTCCTGTGGAGTGAAGAGTGAGGCTTTTGCTCAGAAGTCTTTGACAAGGAGGTTGAGTGAAATGATTGCGCCACAGTTGAAGAGGATGAAGACATGACTGCCCAGCTGGTTCAGTGCGCTAAGTGCTTAATGTGGGAGGTCAACGACTCTGGTCTGTATGGCTCGTTTAAGTGTGGAAAGTGTGTGCACGTTCAGCTACTGACCGAGCATGTTTCAGCGCTGATGAAAGAACTCGAGGACTTTAGGCTCATCCGAGAGAACGGTATCTTTCTGGGCAAGACCTTCAGTGAGGTTATTACACCGACCATACCAGAAGAGAGCAGAAGAGAGCAGACGATGTGGAAGGCAGAGAGGAGACAGGTGCAAGAGACTCCGGGGGAAGTACCTGTCAGGAACAAGTTGAATCTTTTGGAAACAGTAGAGACAGATGGCACTGCCAGTCCGCCAGGCGGCCAGGTCTTGCAATCAAAAGTTGGCGTGGAGACAGAGCGGTAGAGTCGGAGATCACACAGAGCCGTGGTAATAGGGGACTCCACAGTGAGAGGAACTGACGGGGTTTTGTGGCAGCAGGCGGGACTTAAGGATAGTGTGTTGCCTTCCTGGTGCCAGGGTTAAAGACATCACAGACAGAGTGCAGGAAATCCTCAAGGACTAAGGTGAAGAGCCAAACGTGGTGGTACATGTTGGCACAAATGATGTTGGGAAGAAGAGGAGGAACATACTACAGCGGGACTTCGGAGAACTAGGAAGAAGGCTGAAAAGCAGGATGTCTAGGGTGGTTATCTCCGAATTGTTTCCAGTTCCTCAGTCTGATGAGGCCAGAAACAGGGAGATAATGGGCTTGAACGTGTGGCTGGGGAACTGGTGCAGGAAGCAAGGATTTAAATTCTTGGATCACTGGGGTATGTTTTGTGGTAAGCATAAATTATACAAGAGAGACGGTTTGCACCTTAGTAGGTTGGAGACCAGCATTTTGGCAGGCAAGTTTGCGACTGCAACACAGCTGCGTTTAAACTAAGTGTGGGGGGGGGGGGGGGGGGGGAGGGGACAAACTGGATGTTTAAGAAGGCAATTGAAGGGAAAGTTAGAACAAGGGAAGTCAAGAAAGACAACTGTATCAATGAAGCAGAAAACGCAAAAAGGGATCATACTGTAAGGTTGCGTGAAATAGGAGTTGATGAGAAGAGTGAGGGCAGTAACAAATTAAAAAGATACTTTAAATATGAATGCACGAAGTATGATAAATAAGATAGATGAGCTTGAGGCTCTTTTGAAAATTGGCAGATACCATATTCTAGTGATAACTGAGACGTGGCTTCAAGTGGACAGTGCTTGCAAAATGAATATTCAAGGCTACACGTGCTATCGTAAGGACAGACTGACGGGCAGAGGGGGTGGGATGGCCCTGTTGGTAAGAGGTGATATTCAGTCCCTTGTGCGGGGGGAACTTAGAGTCAGGGGACGTAGAGTCAGTGTGGTAGAGCTGAGAAATTCTAAGCGTAAAAAGACCCTCTTGGGAGTTATCTACAGGCCCCCAAACAATAGTCTGGATGTCAGATATAAGTGAAATCAGGAGCTGAAATTGGCCTGTCGCAAAAATATTACTGCAGTTGTTATTGGGGATTTCAAAATGCAGGTAGACCGGGAGAATCAGGATTGTATTGGACCCCAAGAAAGAGACTTTGTGGAGTGCCTCAGAGATGGATTCTTAGAACAGCTGGTGCTGGAGCCGACCAGGGAGCAGGCAATGCTGGATCTGGTATTGTGCAACGAACCAGAATTGATCAGGAACTTCGAAGTAAAGGAGCCATTGGGAAGTAGTGACCATAATCCAATAAGTTTCAATCTGCAATTTGAGAGGGAGAGAGTACAATCGGAAGTGATAATATTTCTGTTGAATAAAGGGAATAATGGAGCTATGAGGGAGGAGCTGACCAAAGTTCAATGGTGCAATACATTAGCAGGGATGACAGTGGAAGAACAATGGCAGATACGTCAGTGTATAATGCAGAAGATGCAGGATCAGTTCATTCCAAAAAGGAAGAAAGATCCTAGGAGGAGTCATGGGTGGCCGTGGCTGACGAGGGAAGTTAAGAAACATATAAAGTTAAAACAGAAAAAGTATAACTCAGCAAAGGTAAGTGGGAAAACTGGGGACTCGGAAGCTTTTAAAGAACAAAAGAGGATTACTAAGAAGGAAATATGCGGAGAAAAAAAATGAGGTACGAAGTTAACTGGCCAAAAATATAAAGGGGGATAGTAAAAGCTTTTTTAGGTATGTGAAAGGCAAAAAACAAAATGGTTAAGACTAAAATTTGGCCATTGAAGACAGAAACAGGGGAATATATTACGGGGAACAAAGAAATGGCAGAAGAATTGATTGGTACTTCGGATCTGTGTTCACTGGGCAAGACACAAACAATCCCTAAGGTAACAGTGGCTGAAGGACCTGAACTGAAGGGAATTTATATTTGCCAGGAATTGGTGTTGGGGAGACTGTTAGATCTGAAGGTTGATATGTCCCCGGGGCCTGATGGTCTAGAACCCGGGTACTGAAGGAGGTGGCTCGAGAAATAGTGGATGCGTTGGTAATTGTTTTCCAGAGTTCGATAGATTAGGGATCAGTTCCTGCGGATTGAAGGGTGACTAATGTTGAAACACTTTTTAAGAAAGGTGGGAGAGAGAAAGCAGGAAATTATAAACCAGTCAGTCTGACATCAGTGGTGGGAAAGATGCTGGAGTCGATTATAAAGGATGAAATTACGACACATCTGGATAGTAGTAACAGGATAGGTCAGAGTCAGCATGGATTTATGAAGGGGAATCATGCTTGACTAATCTTCTGGATTTTTTGAGGATGTAACTCTGAAGATGGACATGGGAGATCCAGTAGATGTAGTGTACCTGGACTTTCAGAAAGCTTTTGATGAAGTCCCACATAGGAGGTTAGTGAGCAAAATTAGGGCGCATGGTATTGGGGGCAAAGTACTAACTTGGACTGAAAGTTGGTTGGCTGACAGGAAACAAAGAGTAGTGATAAACAGCTCTATTTTGGAATGGCAGGCAGTGACCAGTGGGTATCGCAGGGATCAGTGCTGGGACCGCAGCTTTTTACAATACATATTAATAATATAGAAGATGGTATTAGTAATAACATTAGCAAATGTGCTGATGATACTAAGCTGGGTGGCAGGGTTAAATGTGAGGAGGATGTTAGGAGATTACAGGGTGACCTGAACAGTTTAGTTGAGTGGGCAGATGCATGGCAGATGCAGTTTAATTTGGATAAATGTATGGTTATCCACTTTGGTGGCAAGAACAGGAAGGCAGATTACCTACCAAAATGGAATCAACTTAGGTAAAGGGGCAGTACAAAGAGACCTGGGTGTTCTTGTACACCAATCAATGAAGTTAAGCATGCAGGTACAGCAGGTAGTGAAGAAGACTAATACATTGCTGACCTTCATAACAAGAGGTATTGAGTATAAAAGCAAAGAGGTTCTTCTGCAGCTGTACAGGGCCCTGGTGAGACCACACCTGGAGTATTGTGTGCAGTTCTGGTCTCCAAATTTGAGGAAATACATTCTGGCTATTGAGGGAGTGCAGCGTAGGTTTACAAGGTCAATTCCTGGAATGGCGGGATTACCTTACGCTGAAACACTGGAGCGACTGGGCTTGTATACTCTTGAGTTTAGAAGACTGAGAGGGAATCTGATTGAGACATGTAAGATTATAAAAGGATTGGACATTCTGGAGGCAGGACACAGCTTAAAAATATGGGGTCGACCATTTAGGACAGAGATGAGGAGAAACATCTTCACCCAGAGAGTGGTGGCTGTGTGAAATGCTCTGCCCCAGAGGGCAGTGGCGGCCCAGTCTCCAGATTCATTTAAGAAAGAGTTGGATAGAGTTCTTAGGGATAGTGGAATCAAGGGTTATGGAAATAAGGCAGGAACAGGATACTGATTAAGGATGATCAGCCATGATCATATTGAATGGTGGTGCAGGCTCGAAGGGCAGAATGGCCTACTCCTGCACCTATGGTCTATTGTCTACAGAGATGTTAATCATGGCCAGGGAGAGAAACAGAGGAAACACATTCACTTTAAACACAGAAGATGGCATTTCCCAAGGAAAAAGATTCAGGTGAATTTAACATTTGAATTACATTTTTAAATTAAGATCAGTTAAATGTTTTTGTGGAAAGTGTCAGATTGGAAGCAAGACCCGGGGAGACAGACCCTCAGCAGGATGAGAATTTGAAAATGGAGTATTTCCACATCAGAAACCAGGTTAGGTCACTGGGTTCAGGGCTGATGGGTGAATGGGTCTCTGAGAATTGGGGAACAGGCAGCAGAATTGCATTGCATATATTGCAGCTCGAAACTGCGTATTTATATAGTGCTGTAGATCACAGCAGCAGGAGAAGCAGAACAGCATTCAACCACAACCTGTAACCTTTTGACAGGATGACACCTCAGTCTGTCATTACCACCAATACCATCTATGGCTCAGTGACGAGTGTGGGTGAACATGGCAGAGTCAGAATCACATGAACCTTAACCTGATGCTAAGTCATTAAAGCTACGGGACTTGACCAACAGATCTGATCGACGCCCTGCAGTTCTGCCACAGTCAGTCATAAATGGTGATGGACGATTAAACAAATGACTGGAGGAGAGGGCTCCACAAACATCCCCATCCTAAATAATAGAACAGACCTGCACATCAGTGTAAAAGAGAAGGATGTTTTATCTGCACCATCCTCTGCCATAAGTGTTGAGTCGATGATACACCTCACTCTCATCATGATGCCCACAAAATCACAGATGTCAGTCTTCAGCCAATTTGATTCGCTGCATGTGACATGAAGAAACAGCGGAACACAGTAGATACGACACAGACAATGGGTCCTGACCCCATTCCTGCAATAGGACTGACGACTTGTGCTGCACAACAAGCCGTGTCCCTGGGGAAGCTGGTTCATTCCAGCTCCAAACCTGACATCTCCCTGGCAATGTGGAAAATTATTCAGCTGTGACCTGTCCACTAAGACGGGAAATATTACATACTGACCAATTACTACCCCCTCAGTCCCATCATAACAGCCAAATTGGTGAGAGTTCTTTTTGACAGAGTGTCAAGCAGCACAGAAGTAACCCGTTCAGTGTGGTTTCCGATAGATCCCCATGTGGAGATGGTGCTGTGGAAATGTCACTGGATTATTAATCCAGACCAGGCTAATACTCTGGCAGCGGGTGGAAGTTAAAAGCAATTAATAAAATATCAAGATCTAAAATCTGGTGTCAGTAACAGTGACCTTGAAGCCAATATGGATTGTAAACAGAATTTCCTTCTCCAATGTACTTTTAGGAAGTGAATCTCCCGTGATTTTCTGGGCTGGCATAAAACTGACTCCAAAGACCCTGACATGTGATAAACATTTCAATGGTCTCTGAAACGGCCAATAAAGGCACTCATTTGTATCAAACTACTCCGAGGTCTGAAAGGATGAAACCGGACAGAACATCCGGCCTTAGCATCAATGTCGGAAAAGGGAATGGCAACACAGTCCTGTCGACTCTGCAGATTCCCCCTTCCTAACATCTGAGAGCTTGTGACAACATTTACCGAGCTTTCCCACAGACTGCACAGAAACATCGGGAAAGGAGTAGGTCATACAACACTTTGAGCCTCCCCAGTCTAGTTCATGAAAAAAATCTCCGCAATGCACTTACCCCACACGATATACATATCCGTTAATGTGAGTCACCTTGGGAAGCTATAAAATAGGCGGTGCAGTAGTACGTTTGGTCCATCGAGTTTGCTACCCAACACAATGTAATGATGGTTGGCCCTTCATTTCCACACCGTACTCGTGCTCTCTCACCATCCCTTTACTGTCTCTAAATCCTTATTTATAATCAGTGTCTTGGTTTCCAGGTGCGAGCGAATTCCCCAGGTTCCCCAGTCAGTGAGTACAGGCATTTATTCTCATCTCAATGCAGAGTGACCTGCCTGTACCAGCCAGGGGAATTATCATCCCTGCTTCCAATCTGTCTCACCCTGTCAGACTTTTGTATATTTCACTGATTTCTCCACTCATTTTCCCAAACCCCATGGAATACTGGCTCAGTCACCACAAACTCTGCTCCCACAACAAGCTCGCAATCCCAGATATCAGTCTGACCATCCTTCACTGCTCTCTGTCAATGTCAGGTTTGTCCTTTATTAGGTATGGAGATGAGAACTGTCCACAATGCTGCACAATGTTTGAGATGATGTCTCAACAAGGCCCTGTACAGCTACAGTAAGACACCATTTCTCCTGGACTCACATCCCCCTGAAATGAAGGGCAGCACACCATTTATCTTCTTTCCTGCTTTCTTTCCTGCAATATTGCTTTCAGTGACTGGTGTACAAGGAGATCCAGATCCTTTTCAATGTTATAGCTCCCCACTTGCTGGTTGTATATACACTGGGCAGCGTGCCAATGCCATGCCCAGTACTGACGTCTGGTTACAGGACTCACTGCGCTGCAGGGACCTCAGAGGTTTATGCAGAAGGAAACAACAAAAAGGAGCAGACGTCCTTTTGTAAATCAACATGTTTCAACCAATCCTTTTCAAATGGTCGGCTGCCAATTTATCGTTTCCACCAAAGGGCACACCGTCACCTCTATCCCCATTGTTCTCCCTCTGTCACGTATTTACCCTTTCACTCCACTTGTCTTCGTCTTCTCGGTGCATTTTTACAACCTCCTCACCCACTCACAATCCCACATCCGTTAGTGCTGTCAGCAGGATGGGATATATTGTATCTGATTCCAGCAACCAAATGTTTAAAGGGCATTGTGAACAGCTGAGCCCCAAGCACTGATCCCTGTGACACCTCAGCAACCTTCGTCTGTTAATTTCTATTTATTGATTTCGTGAAGCTGGGTGTCACTGGCTGGGCCAGCATTTATTACCTGACCCTAGATGCCCTTGAAAAGGTGGTGGTGAGCTGCCTTGTTGAACGCTGCAGTCCACCTGCTGCTGTTGACCTCCAATGTCATTAGGGAGGGAATCCCAGGATTCTGACCCAGCGGCTATGAAGGAGCGGTGATGTATTTCCAAGTCAGGATGGTGAATGTCTTGGAGGGGAACCTAAAGATGATAGTACTTCCATACATCTGCAGCCCTTGTCCTTCTAGATAGACGTGGTCGTGTGTTGGGGAGATGGTCTCTGAGGATCTTTGATGAATCATTTCACTGCAGCATATAGATAGTAAAACACTGCTGCTGCTGAGTGTTAATGGTGGAGCATTGTGGATATAGGGACAATCAAACTGGTTGCTTTGTCCTGGATGGTATAAAGCTTCTTGAGTGTTGTTGGGGCTGCACTCATCAAGGCAAATTGGGAGTCTTCCATCGCACTTCTGACTTATGAATTGTAGATGATGGACAGACTTTTGGAAATCAGGATGTGAGTTACTCACCACAGTATTCCTAGCTCCTGACTTGCTCTTGTAGTTATTGTGTTTATGTGGTGAGACCAGTGAGTTTCTGAGAAATGATTACCCACCAGGACTTTGATTCTGGGGGATTCAGTGATAGTAACACCATTGAATACCAAGGGGCAGGTTAGATTGTATTTTATTGGTGATGGTCACGGTCTGGCATTTGTGTGGCCAGAATATTACTTGCCATTTGTCAGCCTGGATACTGTCCAGATCTTGTCGCAATTGAACATGGACTGCTTCAGTATCTGACAAGCCACAAATGTTGCAGAACATTGTACAATCATTGGCGAACATCCCCACTTCTGACCTTAAAATGGAAGGAAGGTCATTGATGAAGCAGCCCTGAAGAAGTTTTCGGCCACTGCTCGAGGGACTCCTGCAGACTTGGAGCTGAGTTGACTGACCTTTATCAACCATGACCATCTTCCTACGTGTCAGGTACGATTCTAACCAGCGGGGAGTTTGCTTCTGATACCCATTGATTCCAGTTTTGTTAACGCCCCTTGATACTACACTTGGTAGAAGGCAGCCTTGACTTAAAGGGCTGTCACTATCACCCCACCTCTGTAATTAAGCTCTTTTGTCCATGTTTGAACCACGGTAATGAGGTCAGGAGCTGAGTGGCCCTGGTGGAGCCCAAACTGGTTGTCATTGAGCAGGGTATTGCTGAGCAGGTTTGCTGCTTAAAAGCACTAAGATCTTCCACCACTTTACTGATGATCGAGAATAGACTGATGAAGTGGTAATTGACTGGATTGGATTTGTTTTGCTTTTTATATACAGGAGATACTTTGGTAATTTTCTATATAATCGGGGAAAGCCATTGTTGTAACTGTATTGAAACAGTTTGGCTAGGGGAGTGGCAAGTTATGGAGCACAAGTATTCAGTACTATTGCCAGAATGTTGTCAGATTATGGACCCTATGGAGTATCCAGTATCTCCAATCATTTCTGGATATCGCGTGGACTGAATCAAATTGGCTGATGACTGGTAACTGAATCGCTGTGGACAACTGGAGGATCATCGACTCAGCACTTCTGACTGAAGATTGTTGCGAATGCATCAGCCTTATCTTATACACCGTGATAGTACCACCCAAATGATGGAGGTTATTCTCAATGTGCAGGTGTGACTTTATCTCCACAATGACTATGCGGTGGTCACTCTTACCGATACTGTCATGGACAGATACTTCTGCAACTGGCAGATTAGTAAGGCTGTGGTCAAGTATGTATTTTCCTCTTGTTGGTTCCTTCACCACCTGCCGCCAGTTATGTCCTTTCGGACCCAGCCAGCTCGATCAGTAATGCTGTAGCTGAGATACTGTTGGTGGTGAACATTGAAATCCCCCACCCAGAGTACATCCTGCGTACGTGCTACCCTCAGTGCTTCCTCCAAGTATTGGTCAGCATGGAGGAGTACTGAGTCATCAATTGAGAGAGGCTGGTACATGGTAATCAGCAGGAGGTTTCCTTTCCTATGTGCAAACTAATGCCATGAGACTTTATGGGATACGGAGTCACTGTTGAGGACTCCAAGAGCAATTCCCTTCCAACTGTATCCCACTGTGCCGCCACTTCTGCTGTGTTCGTCCTGCCGATGAGACAGGAGATATCTGTGGAAGGTAATGGGGAGTCTGGGACATAGTCATACTCACCGAATCATACCTTTCAGAAAATGTCAGGCTATTACTTGTTGAGTCTGTTTATTTCGATTCACTGTTTCCTGCCAGCTGTCCCATTCTGAAAACATGTCCATATATTAGCCCCAATCCACTCAGATTTGATTTTGCAAATTGGGCTTGGAGATTTACCAACATTTTTCTAAAAATCAAAATGTTTTACATCCATTGCTTCTCTTTCATTTGTCTCCCAGTTTGTTTCTCAAACATAATTCCCATTTCATAAATCTATGTTGGTGTTGTCTATGACCATTACTTTCAACAACAATAATTTCTGCTAAACCATTTACTTACTATGTTTATTGCTCCATGTACTCTACCATGTTCCCACACCAGACTCGGTTTTCCTTGTATTGTTAGAAAGTTCTGTGAAGACAGAACTGAAGGAGTGGCTTCATAGTGCTGCCATTTCCTTGTTCCCCATTCTCCATTCTCTGGTTTCAAACTGTAAGGAAACTGCACTTGTTTTCTCATATTTCTCACATTGACATAATTTACCAGGCTAACACAGTTCATTCTGATAACCCTTATGAATATAACTCTGCAGAAATCCATTAATTCCTGCCTTAAACTGCTGAAAAATTGACCTTCCACACCATATACTCACAGGGGCGTAGACTCTGTGCCAACAGAAATACAGCACAATCTATATTAGTCCCACTTTCCTACAGCAGGCCCATAGCCTGGAATGTTATGACACTTCCAATTGCTCGTCCAAGTACTTTTTAACGATTGTGAGGTGATTATTCCCCTCTCAGGAAGTAATCCCCGAACCCCAGACCTCGAAGTGAAAAAATGTTTAAATCATCTCTGAACCTCAAACTCTTCACGGGGCGAATGTGCGAACTCCACACAGTCAGTCGCCTGAGGCAGAAATTGAACCCGGGTTTCTGGCGCTGTGAGGCAGCAGTGCTAACCACTGTGCCACTGTGCCGCCCACTCTGTAAAAGTGTGCTCCTTTGTACTTGGCCCTCTGACTAAAAGGAACAGTTGCTGGTTCCCTGGTCTATCTCTCCCACCCTTACTGTGAAGTAAAATTGTATTAGCAGTTCTCTAGTTCTCTGGTATCTACCCTATGGTCAGATTCTAATTAAAATATTCAGTCAGTGACTTTCCTCCTTTGATCCCAACAGCCGCCTGTAATACAACTCATTCAGACATGGAGATTGGTCCAAATTTGTACAGAACAAAACCTCAAATCCCTGCTCGTATTTTACATCAATCTGTTCAAGAGCTTCCGAGTCCATCTTCTTGAATTCTGTAGCTGCATCCTCCTTCTCCCAAGTAAAATAAATGAGAAGGTCTCATGGAACAATCCATCAATGTTCTCCAGCTTGACACACAGATTGCCCCTTTGGTTTCTAATGGACACTAGCTGTTTGATGATTATTCTGTTCTACTTGTCCGTGTAGAATATCGTGGGATTCTCCCAGATCTCGCCTACTTGTACTTCTCCATGTCCCTCTGTTATTCAGTCCTTTCGATGTTTCTCAGAGTCACTACAATCAACTCTCGTGTTTTGAAACTCGAGATTACAGGCTGAGGTTCCCCATCAGATAATCTTGCCATTTAACGGATTAATCTGGATAATACCTTTTAAAGTTCCTCTGTAGTCAATATATTCTTTCTTAGATTGGGACTCCGAACGATACACAATATTCTACGTTTAGTCTCACCAACGCTCAATGCAACTGGTGCACGGCATCCTCTATCTTCCAATTACATTCACATGAATGTAAACCGAATTTTTACTTTCCCAGTGGCATATGTTCTTCCCAATATCCATCGGTTTAATATTTCTTATGAACTTACAGTGTGAGTTCTTTAGAAAAAGCTCATGAATATCCAACTTTACGTTATCCAATGGTTCATCATTGCCTATGTCCACAAGAATCATCTTCAAACCATTCCAAAAATATGTTTGCCACTTCTGGTTTTCCTTTCATCGGTACATTCTCACACTGCCCAGTTATGTTATTACCTTCTATATATCTAGTAGCATGTTCTTTGTAATCGAGTCCAACAGATACCTGACTGCGGGTGACAAGATAACTGGTCTGTAGTTCACCACTCTCCAAATTCATCCTTTCTGAAACTGTTGGATAATATTTATAACCTTTGCCTGATCCAGATTGGCTAAATGCCTTCCGGGAATGTGTCGGAAAATAAAGTGAAAATCCTCGATGCAATCAATATGTCTATTGCTGCTTCCTCTGAAATTCTTGTATCAAGTACATCTAGTCTGTCAGATTTATAAATATTCGATCCAGCTTTCTTTACAAAGATAAGAATGATCTTAGACCTTACTTACACAAGTCCCATGGTCACTTGGTATTTCTGGAAGAATTTCTGGACATTCTTCCATGAAGATAGACGCAAAGAAACTGTTTCTTTTCCCTGCGATTTCTCTGTTCTCTGCAATAAATTATCCTGAACGCGCACCAACTGTTCCACATCTAACCTTGTTTTTTATTTGTTTTAATGCATTATAGACTCTTTTTAGCAGTCTTTATGTTTTTATTTCGTTTGCACGCTTTTTTTCATTTTGATTTTCTTCTCAGTTTCTTGGTCATCCTTTGCTGGGTCCTACATTTCTCTGAATCCACTGGCTCACTGCAACACTTCGCATTTTTCTAAGCTGCCTCCTTTTATCTAATAGGTAGATAAAGGTAGGGTTGAAAGTGATAGTCGGAGAGGAGGATGGACCAGATTGATAGGGAGGAAGGTGGACATAAAGGAACATTCAAAAGAGCGCTGCTAACTTGGAAGTTTGGAGTAGGTTAAGGTGGGATTAGAGGAAATGGAGAAATCCACTATGAGCCCCTGTGTTTGGAAGGTCCCAAGACAGAAGATGAGGCTTTCTTCCTCCAGGCTTCTGGTGGCTTGGGTTTGGCGATAGAGCAGGCCCAGTGCCCTCATGTCCATGGCAGAGTGGGAAGGGGATTTAAAGTGCTCAGCCAAAAGGCGATGGAGTTGTTCAGTGTGGCTGTCCCAGAGATGTTCGCTGAAATGATCCACAAGTTGACCTCCTGCCTCGCCAATGTAGAGAAGACCACATTGGGTTTAATGGTTGCAGCAGATGAGGCGTTCTGTCTCCCTTAATCACCTATCACTTTCAACCTCACCTTCATCTACCTATCGCAATCCCAGCTACCTCCCCCGTCGCACCCCCTTCTCATTTATCTCTAAGCCCCCTTGGCCCATATGCTTCTTTCCTGATGAAGGGCTTAAGCTACTCTTAGTATGCTGCCTGACTGTGCTTTTCCAGCACCACACTCTTCGACTCTGATCTCCAGCATCTGTAGTCCCCATTTTCTCCTCACACCTTCAGGACTTGCATGACTCAGATTTATAACGGTTACTTCAAATAAAACAAAAACTGCCGTGTACTCAAACAGCATAAAAGAAAACCAACACATTGTGGTCACTGTTCCCAAAAGGTCCTTTCCAGTTTCAATGAGCTCTTCTGATCACTCAACACCAATTCCTAAATAACCTGTTCTCGAGCTCAGTGCTCGACATAATGTTAACGCAAACCATCTCACACGGGCTCATGAAATCCATTTTTCCCAGCATCAGCATTCAATTGGGATAACACAGTTTAGATATAATGTAAACAGTACATTATTACTGCAGTAGCCACAAATGTGTATATTTAATTTCCTGTTTTATAACATGTCCAGCATTTGTATTGCAGCTTTCACTTTGATATGTAACTCCCATCAATGTTTGTTGCTCCTTGCTGTTTTTGCGCTCCACCTTGATACATTAAATTAAATTACATTACATTATATTACAGTGTGGAAACAGGCCCTTCAGACCAACAAGTCCACACTGCCCCGTCGAAGCGCAACCCACCTATGCCCCTACATTTACCCCTTACCTAACACTATGGGCAATTTAGCATGGCCAATTCACCTTACCCGCACATCTTTGGACTGTGGGAGGAAACCGGAGCACCCGGAGGAAACCCACGCAGACACGGGGAGAACGTGCAAACTCCACACAGTTAGTCGCCTGAGGCAAGAATTGAATTCGGGTCTCGGGCGCTGTGAGGCAGCAGTGCTAACCACTGTGCCACCGTCCCGCCCACAAGATACATTGGAATGTGAGTGACGTGGGCTCTGGGGAGATGAATGGTAGAGATCATCTCACCACATCGTTTATGACCTTCTCAAACTTTAATTTCTCCAGATGTCCCGTTATGCTGATGGAGTAGAGAAGGACAATGATCTTCCAACAATGCTCTGTATTCCGCCAGAGAGCCGAGACAGCTCTGAGCTGGGTGGGAACCTTAAAGCAGGCTGGTAAAGTATTGCTGCTGCTGTACAAGGTCTTAGTGAGATCACATCTGGAGTAATATGTACAGATTTAATCTCTTCAATGAAGAAAGGATGTTTTAAATTGGACGCAGCTCAGAGATGGTTCCCTCAACTCATTCCTGCAATGAAGGTACAAGCATATAATGAAAGGATGATCAGATTGACCCAGTAGCCATTGGAGTTTACAAAAATTGAAGATGATCTTATTTGAACATAGATGACAGAAGGATTCAACATGTGAAGTGAATTACACAGATAGTGGAGGAATCCATTCCGTTCTCCAGCCTGTTACACAAGAACAACAGGAGGATATTCAGGCCTTCAAACCTGTTACACCAAAACAGGACGAGGCTATTCAGCCCCTGGAGCCTGATATACATTGACAGAAGGAGGCCAATCAGCCACTCGAGCCTATGCTGCACCAGTATCCTGTTAAATAGCAACAGGATCAGTCCATTCAGCCTCCTCATGTCTGTAACATAGAAACTGGAGGGGGTCACACAGTGACTGGTGATTGTTACACTGGGATAACAGGAGGCCATTCAGACCCACTGAGCCTATTGCAAGGGAATTGGATAAGGATAAAAACTATCTGAGACTTCTTTCATGAGAAAGGAAGAGGTAATTTAGACACGTGATTGTTGTATGGGAACAAGAGAAGACCAATCAATCCCTCGGTCCCATCTTCAGGATACATGAGAAGACCGTTCAGTATATCCACCTGTGATGGCGAAGTATGAGAAGACCCATCAGCCCTTTAAAATGTTACACAGCAACAGGAATATTCCATAATCTCCCAATCCTCTAAAGCATCAACAGGATGAGGTTATTCTGGCCTTGGAGATGACAACATGGGAACACCAGAAAGACGTCAGCCCATCGATATTGTACACCAGCAGGATGATGACTCCATTCAGTCACACATAGATCTTACACAGCAATTGGAGCAGATCTCTTAAAGCCTTGTGCCCATTAAACAGGAATTCAAAGAAAAAGTAAAGGTTTTCAAAAGGGAAGAACTTGTAATAATGGCATACATTAGGGACTAAAGTGTAACAATAAACTATTGTAATTTAAGGCAAATTATTAGAATCCATTGTTCAGGACATTTGCAAACTTAAACCACAATTCGTCAGAGTCAACATCGTTTTATGAAGGCTAAATCGTGTTTCAATTATTTGGTTGAGTTATTTGAATATGTCACAAACAAGGTGGATCGTGGGAATCCTGGAGATAGAACATATCTCGTCTTCCTGAAGGCATCGGATATGTCGCTTCTCCAAAGAGTAAGTGGTAAGATGAGACAACATGGGTTTAGGAGTAATGTATTAGCTTGGATGGAGGATTGGTTAACCAACAAAATGGAGTCAGATGGAATAAGTGTGTCATTTTCTTTTGGCAAATGCAATTTGTGGGGTGCCATTGATTTCAGTTCTCATGCCTCAACCATTTGCGATCGATGTTATTACTGTACTCGGTTGATGGGATAGAAGATACAATGCCACATTTTCAGATGACACTAACATTGGTGGGAAATTACTTCGGAATGATGATGCAAGAGATTTTAAAACTATATGGATAGGTTGGGTGAATGGGCCAACATTTGGCAAGGAGAATTAAAGTGAATAAATATGGGGCTATTCAAGTTGGCCAGTGTGATAGAAAGACAAATTATTATCTAAATGGAGAGAAAGTTCAAAGTGCTTAAGTGCAGAGGGATCTGGGTGTCTGCTTGCATATCATAGAAAACCTGCCTGCGGGTACTGCTCGTAATGAGAACTGCAAGCATAATTTTAGTGTTTATTTATAAAAGGATAGAGTAGAAAGGTAGGGAGTGTTGGTGTAGCTCTGCAAGGCATTAGTGAGGCTGCAACTGGAGTACAGTTTGGGTGTCCTGCAGAATGAGCTATTTCCATTGGAGGCAATTCAGAAGAGCTTCATTAGATTGATTCCATATTTGAAGTGTTTGTCTTATGAAGAGAAATTGAACAGCTATACAGATGCTGAGTTTGGTGATGTCGCTGTGGTAAGCAAGAGATTAAATTACCAAGAGAGGGTGGAAAGTCTGCAAATAGATTCAGAGGGCTAAAGATAATAGATAATAGTTTTGCAGGTGGAATTTAACATGATATATCCTGTCATTTCATTTACAGGAATAATGGAAAGCAATATGTTACTAAAATGGAGAGAGATTACAGGACTTAATGATACTGTGTCCTGGGGGGTCCACTCAGATCAGTTCAGACATGGGAGGTTTTGCTCCATCCCTGATCGTCAGCTCCCAGACGCTGCAAGTGACCCTATTGTTCTCCGTACACATGGAATACTTTGATATGGTTGATTGGTGGTGGGGATGGTGTTTTGAAACGTGCATCAAGGAGACGGCCTTTATCCAAGATATATTCATTTCTTTCTCCGTGGAGACCCGATGACGATGGGAATGGCTGACTGCTTCTGAATGAAGAGGCCATGACTGCTGCCAGGACAGTGGGTATTCACCAATATGATGCACTGTGATGGGCACACTGTAACATTAATAGAGAGATAACTCCTTCAGTTCCTCTACCTCTCCCCATTGACATGGGTACCCTGCAGATGCCATGTACACAATCGGCAAACCCACTATACTGGATACAACCGGCAGATCCCTGCTGAGGGAGAAACAATCTATATACCTCATCCACCATATATATCCTCCTTCACCGAATGGTGACATTGATGTTGAGATACTGGGAGATGATGGATATGACACCTCGTTCTGCCTGGAAAGTTCTGGATTATAGAAGCTGAATGAAACAGTGACTCTCACAGTCACTGGCAGCATCCTCCTCCCCCTGGTGTGAAGCTGCAGGTCATGTTGAAGGAGGTGACACCATTCTATGACCAGCTCCTTGATCAGTCAGGGCCCCTCACACTCTGCCCCTTGGTTAAGTGGAGCTTGGGAAGCTGTTCCTGGAAAACCCGGGGTGGATATAGCAGATCCCTTTCCCCGCACACACACTGACGCCGTGGTTTCAGAGCTTCCCCTCTCTGCAGCCTCTGCTCCATTTGTTGTTCATGTTACAGACCCAGATATTGTAACTACAGTCCCCATGCTCCATCCAGAGTTGGGTCACCAAATCCTCAGGTCTCCCTGAATGTCTGAAGCAGCTCACAGCACAACCTCCAGCAAACCATCCCCAGCTGCTGGACTAACCTTTCAATTACAGGAGCCAGTCAGAAACCACTTGGTACAAGTGTTGTGGACCAGTCCATATCCCCGCAAAATATTGAAAGAAGGCCGTTTAGATCCAAACCTTTCTTTATTTTGAATATAGATGGGCAGTGTGCCTTACAGATATGTTGCAACTGGTCAAACCACTCGACATTAAGCAAAATATAATCTATTCAAATGCTTTAGTTAAAATACAATCAAAGAAAAGAAAATTTCGGTATAGCTTTTCTGTTGGAACACTTACACAAACAATAGATACCATACCTACTTGGTTTACACCGCTTGGCACAAAGATATATTCAAATACAGATCCTTATAGCAGTTTTCCAATCCAGGGGGAAACAGCATCAACAGAGATCTCAGAGAGAAAAGCAGCTGGGGATCATGTATTGAAACTTCCAACCCTTCTAGAATCCCCAACAGCTTCTGAATGCTGCAGCTAAAAACAAAATGAGGAAACCTGGTCTGGGAGAGCTGGCCACTGCCTTTCCATTCTTACCACCGCTTTAATGAAACCTAAAGGCTTTCTCAATTATTTGCTTTAACTGTTTTCAGACAGCAGTTCTGCACCTCTGCATTTAAAACCTCTATTCAAAAAAATCCAAAAGAAAATAACCTTTTTACAGTGATAGTGTCCTCACGACTCCACCTTTAATAAAATAATCGATCAATATACAAGCGTGGATTCATTTTAGACCTCCTAGACTTCCTTATATATATATATAAAACATTGACTCTGACCATACAAATGTTCACAACTAGATTAGATTTCAATCATTTTACTCCTGCCACAGAATGCTTTTGTCTTTCTTCATTCAAGTCTCCACAACGTGTCAAAATTTAGGTTTCCTCGCCCTGTCACCTGCATAATTTCAAATTGAATGGCAGCAATAATAAGCTCAATCGAAACAGACTGGTCTTTCCTTCCCTAAACTTCTCCAAAGTTTTAAGGGTTCACGATCATTGATAAGGATTTGGCTCATGTATGTTATTCGCGATTTAAATGCTGAAACGTTGTAACGCCAACAAAAAGCTCAAGACCTCCTTCCCCATTGTGGAATAAATCTGTTGATGATTCCACTGGACACTCCAACCACACGTTACATAATGGAGCACTTCTCATCTCTCCAACAGTCCTTCTGAATGACATAGCTCCTCATGTCTCAGCATAAAAGAGTTACATGCTTCTGTACCTCTTAATGCTGTAACCTCTTTCCCTGCTACTCCTGGCCTATGCCAGTAAAGCTTACTTTCACAGGTATATATTTTAAGATCTCGCACATTCTTCTCCATGCCTCACAGAAACCAAACTTTGATTTCTGAACCAAATCATCATCATCAGCCATTTCAGCTTCTAATCTTGCCGTTGTAACTGCTCTTCCACACGAGTTCTCACGATTGCAGGAAGTGAATTGTTGAACTTCTCCAAAATAAGAATTTCTCTAACAGTGTCATAGCTTTGCTCTGTTTTTAATACCCTTACCCACTATTCAAAATTACTTTGTTTGATTCTTTCAAACTCAATGTGCGTTTAACCAGGGACCCTTTTTTTAGATTCCTGAAACGCTGTCTGTCGGCTTCTGGCACAAGCTCATATGCACTTCAGATGGCTTTCTTCATCACCCCTTACTAGCCAGATACCTCCTCCGATAGGGATGCAAATACCTATCAGCTTTGTTTGGATCAACTAAATCCACATGTTCACTGGCCACTGCATTAGTTTAGCCACTTGCTCAAATGAAATTCAAAAGGCTTCCCCATCCTTCTCATCAAATTTAAATAATGCCTGGGTGCATTTAAACAGAACCTCATTAGGCCATTGGCTACTACAGGGTTGCTCAACCTCACAATCCTCCTCATCCAGCCTACCATCTACCTTGATCACCGCCTTCTATGTCAACTTTCCTCTCTAATTGTTAACTGTTTAAGTTGAAACTCTCTGCTTTTCTTCTCTCCCTTTCTCTCTTCCTTCTTCATTTCCTTTTCTTTTATTTCTACTTTTCATCATAATTCAAACTGTTTCAATTCCTTCTCATGTTCAAAGTGCCTCATTTGAAATTGAATTCTAGCCATTTCGAAAGCGTCTGATGGCGGTTCCGTCCAATGTAATTCTGGAACTATAGCTGTAATTATCTCTCATTTTCGCACAGACAAAAGCAAACCCAAATCCAGCTTGTCTGTCAATTCCTACAGCTTTGCATTCATTACCTTTTGTAAAAAACCCAAGTTTACTTCTTTCACACCCAGAGAACTCTTAGTGACTGAAAGAATCTTTATACACAAAACACTGTTTAAACCAGCCGAATTCAACATCCGGAACAAAAGACACTAACAACTACCATATGCGACCTTTGAACCGAATAATCTCCCGGTGCATAATCTCCAGTGTCTGCATGAGTTTATTCTGGATTCTCTGGTTTCCTCACACAATCCAAAAATGTGCATGTCAGGTGAATAGGCCATGCTAAATTATTTATAGTTTTCAGGGATGTATGTGGGTTAGGATCCTTTTCGGGTTAATTATTAGGTTAGAGGAATGGGTCTGGGTAGGTTACTCCTCGGAGGGTCGGTGTGGACCTGTTGGGTCGAATGGCCTGTTTGCAGACTGTAGGGATTGTAATTCTAAACCCAATTTGGTGTTACCGATTTAGAACCAGACAAGGGCCTCCAGTTTGCTATCGACCAACTAGACTGCCTCAAACTAGTTTAAGAGGGTAACTTGGATGCCACCCTTTTCTTATTTTAAAGGTAGATGTGAATTGGGTGTTCCAGATGTGATGCTACTAGTCAAACCCACCCACCATTAAGCAAAACACAATATATTTAAACACTCTAATGAAAATCCATACACAATGAAGAGGAATTTAGAATAATTTAACTATTGGAAACCTTAACCGAATAATGGATACAGTATCTTCTACAAATGAACTGCTCCAATATACTAACATTCCATAGACACACCCCTTGGTAAAAAGGAACATTCAGACATACATACTTCATACAGTTCTCCAATTCAGGAGGAAACAGCATCAAGTCAGTTTTCAGAGAGAGAGTAGCAGCTGGGGATAAGTTACGAGGCCGTTGTTACTGCTATTTATTATAAACCCTAAAAGCGTCGTAAGTTATTTACTTGAGCCGTTTTCAGTAGGCAGTTTGGCCTTTAAGATCTCTTATTTTAAAAAGGAGAAAATAATCTTTTTTTTTAAGAAGTGACAGCATTGTCACACAATTTAGATGCCTGGTCCTTTACTTAAGGGACTTCCTCGTGTTACTGATCGCAAGGTCACCGGAGAGGGACAAATTCTGGTACAGACCAAGTTACAAGGATGTGTCTCATAACTTCTGAAACACCCCTGTCCATGGACCATCACATGGGACATACTGCGAAGTGAACAACAGCCTGAAACACACCATTTCACTCTTTCTGAACTACACAATGCCAGCACTTGATACACTAGGGAGCCAAAAGCTAAGCCCAGGGAAAGATACAGAGGGACAGAAAGATTCACATTAAAGACAGAAACAGACAGCTAATTAACGAAAAAGATATTGTGGAAATATGGGGAATCAGACAGGGCAGTGGGACGAACTGGAGAAGTGAGATCTTTGAAAGTAAAATGACAAGAATGAGAACATTGAATAAAGGCATTGTCAGATCAGCTGTAATGGTTTGTTACATCAAATTCTGAATCTGCTTCACAGAACACCACAAACACCATAAACTAGGACAAGATGACAGCCTAGCATGGAGAGCTGTGCAGACCATGCTAGTGTGTTGCTCAGTAAACTGCACTATCTGCCCAGCATAGAGAGTATTGCAAACTTTACTATCATATGCTAACCATACTCGCATCGGTTACTGCCTACAATGGGAAGGTTTGCTGCGTCTGTGTGTGTGCTCATCAGAAACTGAGAGAGAGGGAGAGAGTGTGTGCGCGTGCGCGATAGGCGTGGTTGAATGTGAAACTCATTGTTGGAGAAGGAACGCACATGGAGGAAACTATTTTAATTATGAACAACTGGCAGGCTTTTTGTTAATCAACGGGGAGGGAACGAGAGACGTTTCATGGACAGATGAGGTAATGTGTTTGAGAATGTTAACATAAAGGCATTGCCACTAACAATAGCAATATACATCGGTGTGCATATGAATGACAGATGGATGGGAGTTTGGCGTGAGTTCGAAGCAGATTTGCTTGGGAAGGTTTGAAGCCGGGAGTGTCAGTAGCAGATTATTGGCTTCATTAAGACTGTATTTCATAGCTCAAGGTTCAAATAGCAGATGGAATAAGCCAGTGAGATATATTCTGAAGTGGTGAGAATTTCAAGTTAGAAATGGTCAGGGTATGGTGTCAGGAATCAGCTCATGGTCAAAGGGATCTCCCATAGTTGTGACTTGTCTACTTCAGCCGCAGATATTGGTCAGGGATGAGATGGAAACAGTAGCAGGAAGTGGAGTTTGTAACCAGAACAGTGGAGAGTGACCTCCATGCTGTTAATATTTAAATAACAAAGGCAATGATACAATAAATTGTAGTTCGCAGCTGGAACTGAGTAGATCAACATAGAGACCCATGAGTGACACTGCCAGAGCAGAGAGTGAGATAGTAATTGAACACGTTCATTGATGTAGTTAGTAGTGGCCTGTAGAGTGATATATGGATTGAGAGTTTCAACTGCAAAATAATAGTGACAAGAAGTGTAGACTATAAGAAAGAACAGTAATACAGTCATAACCGGTTTATAGAAAAACAAAATCTGGACAGTGACACTTACCAGGAACACAAACGATAGCCAGGAAAGGATACTAAAAATATTGAATAATGAGAATAGTGTAATAAGTCCGCAATGATAATGACCAGCAATAAAATGCAGAAAGATGCCAAACATAATTGGATAAACTCCTGTCTATTGTTGGAACATACCAGTCTAATGTTCCCAGATTCTGATATATTTTTGGAACATTCCAGTCTAATGTTCTCAGATTCTGATCTCTCCTTCCCCTCTCTCTGGATTTTCTGTTCCCTGTCAGTGCTGTCAGTGATGCTCCCGCTCATGTTATGGGATAACACATTGAATGGCGCCCATTTATCATTAAAAAGATGGAAACCCTCCACTGGGATAATTAGAATCCATGGAGATTGGCATTAATCACAGTCACTGTACAAAGACTGGGGGAAACTGAACAAAGGCTAAGACAACAGATGAATGGGCACCACAGACTGGAGACAGATTGACAGGAGTGTTCCCTCCCAATTGGGGAACACTTCAGTGGTCCAGGAGCTTCATCCTTGGACCGACGGGTGACAAACTTCCAAGGCGGACTTCAGGACAGGCAGCAGTTAAAAGTGGCCGAGCAGAGGCTGTTAGCTAATTTCGGTACCCAAAGGGAGGGCCTCAACCGGGACCTTGGGTTCATGTCACATTACAGGTGACCACCATTGCTCTATGCACACCCAGACACTCCGACTCTCTCACACACACACACACACAGGCAATCCTATACATACACATACACAGGGACACACGTACACAGACACGTATACAGACACTCACACACACCCTTACAGACACACAAACTCCCACAATCACATGGGCATCCTCTCAGAGTTAGAGCACTCTACACTCATGCACACCCATATACACTCTCTCACTGACACTCAAAATCCCCCACCCCAGACAAGCACACATACTCCCACACTCACACATGCACCCCTCATAGACTTAAGATACTCTACGTCAGTACACATACACATATACATTCTCTCTCACACTCACTACACCCCAACCCAGACCGACACACATACACACACACACACACGCGCGTACAGACAAAGACTCACATGCACACATATATTTTGTGGGGTGAATTTGTACTTGCAGAGTGTTATTGTACTACGCTCAAAAACTCCATGAATTCATGTAAAACTCTGAGCTCAAAAACTGCATGAATTCATGTAAAACTCTTGTTATTTCACTTTTCAGATTTGAATCAATCTAAACATAATGGCATAGACAGAGAACACAGGGGGCTAACACCTTCAACATATTGTCTTGCTAACACTCATTGTTACTGCTAACTGGAGAATGCAACTTTTTAAAAGAAAAATGTTTTGTGATTTACACATGAAAGAAGTGAACCTATCATGTAAATGGAACAGATGAAAGACTAAACAGACAATCAAGGTATTTTTCAATGTATAATATCAGTTACATCTCACTGTAAATTTTTGCTATAAATTCTGTGCCTTAGAAGTGTGTCCTCCACTATCACCTGATGAAGTAGCGTCGCTCCGAAAGCTAGTGTGCTTCTAATTAAACCTGTTGGAATATAAACTGGTGTTGTTTGATTTTTAACTTTGTACACCCCAGTCCAATACCGGCATCTCCAACTCATGACTGAGCAAACAGGCTCAATTAACCAGTTCCACACATCACTTTTCATATCACTATAAAAGGAAACATTTATTGGGTTTGGATGGAATGGATGAGGGTTGATCATCCATTATGTATCTTTAAATATTTTAAATCTTTATTTTAGTTGTTTATGAGAGTATTAAGAGAACACTGCAGGGGTCTATATATGTTCCACTCTGTTTATGAAAGGAGGCAGTTATAAAATAACAGATCGGCTGCATTAAAAAAAGTCGGGTGGGCAAGTTTCTAGATATCTGAGCCCAAAGTATAATACTTATTGACCAGTGTGAGGCTTATCCTGGTTTTAAGTGTCCTGTTATCAAATCCTTTCATAACCTTGAGACAGAGAATTGAGACTGCTGCTCAGCAACAGGCCGAAGCAATTCTGTCCCTATGGGCCTCTTACAGAGGGATACAAGAAGGCCATTGAGCCTATATTAGCCTGTTCTTACTTGAAAAGGTGGAAATCTAGAATATTGGCACATATTGCCAACTTTATTTAAGAAAGTAAGGAAAAAACAGGTAACCAGAGATTGGTGAGCCTGACGTCAATGGTAACTAAATTGTTGGAGGGGATTTTCAGGGAAAGGATCTGTATATTTTTGGAAAGACAAGGACTGAAGAAGGCTTTGTACATTGGAATCACGTCTCACTGACTCAGTGCAATTTTTTGTGGAAGTGATGAAGATGATTAATGAAGGCAGGTCAGTAGATGTTGTTTTATGGAATTCAGTAAGAAAACCAAAATGTTCTACATGGTAGACTGGTTAGCAAGGTTAGACTGCCTGCCAAACTTGAGAGAGATATGTGGCTGAAGCTGTATGAGGTGTTACTGAGAGGGCACCTGGAGTACATTGTGTTGTTTGTGTTTCTGTAACTGGGAGGGAATAGACCTCCATCAGATACAGTTTAACGGCTGCTCGTAATCCATAGGTTGCTGTGTCATTTAATGGCTCGAGTCTGTTACATAAGTACAGGAAGAGGCCATTCAGCCTTTGCAGTCTATTACAGAGGGCCATTCGGCCTCTCGAGCCTGTTACAGAGGGGCAGGAAGTGTTTATTTAACTTTCAAGTCTGTTACGCATAAATATTAGTTTTAAATTAGTTTTGGAAAAGGAAAGACCTGATATAAACGTTAAAGTTCTAACTTTGAACATGGCCAACTTTGAAAGTGTTAGGCGAGCCCTGTGAAAGGCTAATTGGAATACCCTATTCACAGATAAAGGGATGGTTGGGAAGTGCAAGGCCAACAAAACTTGGTTTCAGAGAGTCCAGAGCAACATTTTCCTGTTAGTGATAGGGGCAAGGCTGGTGAGTGCAGCCTGTGCTGGATGGCTAGATATATTGATGCTCTGGTCAAGGTAAGGAAGGAGGCATATGTCAGGTAAACAGAGCTGAGATCAAGTGAATCCCGAGAGGAGTTTAAGGGCAGTATGTGTATAGTCAATTGGGAAATCGGGCCAGAAAATTGTGGCCATGAGATGGCTTCAGAAATAGGGTTACCGAGGCATTGAAGCAATTCTACACATCCTTTAATGGCAAAAGATTAACTAGGGAGAGAATAGTGCACCTTAAAGTTCAGTGAGGCTACCTATGTATGGAAATACAGGAGATTGGAGGGATACTAAACAAGTATTTCTCCTCCGAATTTAATGTGGAGGAGGTTACAAGAGCGAGAGAATGAAGAAATATATAGTGATACCTTGAAACGTATCTATATTACAATGAGATGTTGGACATTTTAAAACACAGAAAGATGAACAAATCTCTGGAACCTGATCAGTTGTATCGCAGATGCTTGTGCGAAGCTAGTAAAGAGATTGCTCAGCATTTTGCTGAAATATTTGTCACATTGATTTCCACAGCTGAGGTGGCAAAGGACTGGAGGGCTGCTAACGTAGTGTCATTATTTAAGAAAGTAAGGAAAAAAACGGGTAACTATAGATCATTTAATGGCTGACTTCAAGGGTGCCTAAATTCTTGGAGAGATTTTGTGGGAAAGGATGTATATGCATTTGGAAAGACAAGGACTGAAGAGGGCTTTGTACTTTGGAGATCACGTCTCACTGACTCGATGGAATTTTTTTAAGGAAGTGATGAAGATGATTGATGAAGGCAGGACAGTGGATGTTGTCTTTATGGAATTCATTAAGAAAACCAAAATGCTCTACATGGTAGACTGGTTAACAAGGTCAGACTGCCTGGATTACAGGGATAGCTCGCCATTTAGATCCAAGATTTTCTTGAATATTGGAAACTTGGAGACCTGTGACCAGTGGCGTGCCGCAAAGATCAATAGTGGGTCCACTGCCTTTTGTCACTTATACAAATCATTTGCATTTGAGTATATTAAGTACGGTCAATAAGTTTGTAGATAATACCAAATTTCATGGTGTACTCGACAGTGAAGAATGATCTCTCAGACTATAATGAGTCTTTGCTTAGGTGAGCCGAGGAGTGGCAGATGGAGTTTATTTTCGTTAAATGTGAGGTGTTGCATTTTGGCAAGACAAATCAAGGCAAGACATGTAGGTAAGGTCCTGTCGAAAGCTGCCAGTCAAGGAGAACTCCACAGACAGTATTGAATCCCTACAGTGAGGAAACAGGCTGTTCGGCCCATCGAGGCCACACCGAACCTCTAAACAGTATTCCACTGGACAAGCCCCTACCCTATCCCTCCCTGCATTTCCCAAGGCTAATCCACCTCGCCTACTTTACGCTATTTAGCATGGCCAATCCCTAGGTACTTTACGTTATTTAGCATGGCCAATCTACCCTTATCTGTATATCTTTATACTGTCAGAGGAAAACATAACATCCGGAGGAAACTGCTGCGCTCTGAAGCAGCAATATTAGCCACTGAGCTACTGCGTCACCTTGTGGTGCAGGTTCTCTGCTCCCTCACACTCACTGTATATCTGTTATAGTACGGACCCCCGAACAAGGCTCATGCTCCACCAATCTCATTACTGCATGCAGCACCTCCCCTCTGTTTCTCTCTTGCATTTCTAATGCCCCCCACACAGTTATAGAATATTCTGGAGAATGCCAATTATGGAACGTTTCAGATAATATTCCAACTTATTCCCAGTTTCAGGAAAACGGCTGTGCCCCAGTGTGTAACACATAAGAGGATGGAGTAGAGATGTACGTTTTTCCATTCACACACAGTTAAAATCCATGATGAGGCCATTCGGCACTTTAAACATGCTCCAACATTCAATACGTTTGCGGGTGATGTGATGGCTTTTTCAGCTCCATGTTACAGGAACTTTCAGTCATTCAACCCACAGCCTCCTGTTAGCGAGCAGATGATTCTCAGAAACGTTTTACCCTGTGTTTCTTCTAGTATGTGTTTAGAAGGCATTTCCCATGGGGACGGACTCTCCAAACAATATATTTCATCTGCTTTATAAAATCAAACAACAGTCAGCATGCTTTCCACAGACCAATCAAAAACATGCACTTATTTTATGGGCATCAATATCCAATCACAATTAGTCATTATGGTTATTTCACTTGTCTCGCCTTATTGTCTTCAGCCAAAGACAGCTTCCAAACACTTGTCTCATTATAAAATACAATTTCTAGCAGAGATCGTTTTTATCCTCAGCCGTTATCATGACAGTTATCTCAAATATACATTTTTCCTTGTCATGAATGTTTCTCTTGCCCTTTGTCTGTGACTGATTCTGTGTGTGACAGTTACACAGTCTCCCACTCAGTTGGCTGGATGGTTGGTTTGTGATGCAGAGGGAGGCCACCAGCGCAAGTTCAATTCCCCCACAATGACAGAGATTACCATGAAGGGGATGCTCTCTCAACCTCACCCCATCACCTGAGGTGTGGTGACATTCAGCGTAAACCACCATGAGTGGTCTATCTAATGAGCGTTCTTTGGGACTCTATTCTATCAATGTTACCATTTTAATTTATTTTTAAAAGCATTTTTTACTGAAACATAGATCCTTACTATTATATTAAACCAATAACAAAACAACTCAAATAACTGAACAAAATTACACCCATGTGAATGTGCATACAAAACAAGTTAAAGTCTCTTAACGGACAGAAGAAAAACAAAACCAATTAATAAATAATAAATAAATAATACGGCTCAACATAACAAAGTGATAGCTCTTGTTCTTCGAGAGCATTAACTGATGCACATTCATATGTTCACAATTCTTCATATTAGATTCATTAGACAATATCGTCATGGCTATATAAAAGCCCTTTTTAGATTGGCAGGTAAATCTGCATTGCGGTAATCCAAAAAGGTCTACCATATCTTATATAAATCTTCGCGTTTTGGTGCACCATACTGGTGAGAAAGTCCAAAGGGATATTCGCCATGACGAGCTTACGACGACCCAACAGATCCAGGGGGGCTTCAGAAATCCAACACAACAGAACATTTTTCCTGGCATACGAAGTATAGGGGAGATACTAAACGAGTATTTTGCATCAGTATTTACTGGGGAAAAGGATATGGAAGATATAACATGTAGGGAAGCAGATGGCGACACCTTGCAAAATGTCCATATTACAGAGGAAGAAGTGCTGGATGTCTTAAAACGGGTAAAGGTGGATAAATCCCCAGGACATGATCAGGTGTACCCTAGAACTCTGTGGGAACCAGAGAAGTGATTGCTGGGGCTCTTGCTGAGATATTTGTAATATGGATAGTCACTGGTGAGGTGCTGGAAGACTGGAGGTTGGCTAACGTCGTGCCACTGTTTAAGAAAGGTGGTAAGGACAAGCCAGAGAACTGTAGACCATTGAGCCTGACGTTGTTGGTGGGCAAGTTGTTGGAGGGAATTCTGAGGGACAGGATGTGCATGCATTTGGAAAGGCAAGGACTGATTAGGGATAGTCAGCATGGCTTTGTGCGTGGGAAATCATGTCTCACAAACGTGATTGAGTTTTTTGAGGAAGTAACAAAGAGGATTGATGAGGGCAGAGGAGTAGATGTGATCTATATGGATTTCAGTAAAGGTTTCGACAAGGTTCCCCATGGGAGACTGATTAGCAAGGTTAGATCTCATGTAATACAGGGAGAACTAGCCATTTGGATACAGAACTGGCTCAAAGGTAGAAGGCAGAGGGTGGTGGTGGAGGGTTGTTTTTCAGACTGGAGACCTGTGACCAGTGGAATGCCACAAAGATCGGTGCTGAGCCCTCTACTTTTTGTCATTTACATGAATGATTTGGATGCGACCATAAGAGGTACCTTTAATAAGTTTGCAGATGACACCAAAATTGGAGGTACAGTGGACAGTGAAGCAGGTCAGCTCAGATTGCAAACAGGATCTTGACCAGATGGGCCAATGGGCTGAGAAGTGGCATATGGAGTTTAATTCAGATAAATGCGAGGTGCTGCATTTTGGGAAAGCAAATCTTAGCAGGACTTATACACTTAATGGTAAGGTTCCAGGGAGTGTTGCTGAACAAAGAGACCTTGGAGTGCAGGTTCATAGTTCCTTGAAAGTGGAGTCGCAGGTAGATAGGATAGTGGAGAAGGTGTTTGGTATGCTTTCCTTTATTGGTCAGAGTATTGAGTGCAGGAGTTGAAAGATCATGTTGCAGCTGTACAGGACATTGGTTAGGCCACTGTTGGAATATTGCGTGAAATTCTGCTCTCCTTCCTATCGGAAAGATGTTGTGAAACTTGAAAGGGTTCAGAAAAGATTTACAAGGATGTTTCCAGTGTTAGAGGGTTTGAGCTACAGGGAGAGGCTGAATAGGCTGGGGCTGTTTTCGCTGGAGCATCTGATGCTGAGGGGTGACATTATAGAGATTTTCAAAATAAAAAGGGCCATGGATAGGGTAAATAGGTAAAGTCTTTTCCCTGGGGTCAGGGAGTCCAGAAGTGGAGGGCATAGTTTTAGGATGAGAGGGGAAAGATACAAAAGATACCTACGGGGCAACTATTTCACACAGAGAGTGGTACGTGTATGGAATGAGCTGTCAGGTGAAGTGGTGGAGGCTGGTACAAGTAGGCATTTAAGAGGGCAGAGGATGAGTATTTGAATAGGAAGGGTTTGGAGTGTTATGGGCTGGGTGCTGGAAGGTGGGACTAGATTGGTTTGGGATATGTGGTCAGCATGGATCGGTTTGATCGAAGGGTCTAGTTCCATGCTGTACATCTCTATGACTCTATTACTTGTATTAATCTCTGTTTTTTTGGTGAACCATACTGGTGAGAAGGTCCAAAGGGATATTCTCTTTGATGAGCTTACAAAGACCCAACAGTCCCTTGGATTTTCAGACAGCCAACACAACAGAATATTTTTTTCCTAACACAGAAAGTAAGAATATAATATTTTTCCCATGTGCATCTGTGTAAGATACTCTGTGCAGGCCCAGGAAAAGAGAAACCGTGTCCATCTCAAATTCGGTCCCCAAAACCCACTCTAGCACACCTAACACAGCGATCCAATATATACAAAGCCTGCAGTAGGACCACATGCAATGAGTAAGAGTGCCTGTCGTCATTTTGCATTTAGGACATGCTGAAGATAATCCCACACTGAATTTTGTGAGAAGATCTGGTGTCAGAAGAATTTTCAACTGTATGGAATGGTTCCTATTACAGATCAAAATCCTTCGAGCATTTTCACAAACATCCTCCCATGTCTCCAAAGAGATCTATACCCCCCAACTCTCTCGCACAGATGTCACGAAGCTGCACAGTCTTGTCTGAGGGGACACACTTCAACAAATGATAAAGGGTACTAACAAAGAGTGTATCCTTAGCAATATGCACCCACTTCTCTGTATCGGATCTGGAAGAGTCTGTTAAAAGTGTGTGTTTTTAAAATCAAATCTCTAATCTGGAAAATAAAACAGGAGAAGCCCCTACCAGGTAGTCCACACTTACGAGTTATTTGATCAAATGGTATCATTGTTTCTCCCTCACGTCACACGTGGTGGCTCAGTGGTTTGCACTGCTGACTCACCGCACCAGGGTCACGGGTTTCGTTCCAGTCTTGGGTGACTGGATGCGTGGAGTTAGTATGTTCTCAACGGTGTCTGCGTAGGTTTCCTCCCACAGTCACAAAGATGTGCAGGTCAGATGAATCGGCAATTGCTAAATCACTCATAGTGTTCCAGGATCTGTAAGTTCAGACGTCAGTCAGGATAAATATAGGATGGTAGGGGAATGGATCTGAGTGGGTTACTCTTCAGAGTATCAAAGTGGATTTGGTCCCAAGGGCTTGTATCCACACTGTAGGGATTCTACCAATTCTAAATCACCCAAGCAAGTACCCCCCTCGTTGCCCACAGATAATGGAATCCATTATCCCCAGTTGACAACCCGGTATACCAATTTAAGGGGTAAGAAACGTGTTTTTGGCTGTATTGCCCTCGATCTGACGCATTGTCCTTAAAGTTTTAATAGCATTGATAATCATTAGTTTTTTAACAATACTCCATAAATGTTGTCATTTTATCTAAGAACAACAGACTAATAAGGGTTCACTTTGTCTGAGAGGGCTCAATGTCTAGCCATATTGACGCCGAGTCCTCAGCGGCCCAGATACTAACATAGGATGATAAAAGAGCTGAATTGATTGTTTTTAATCGGGGAGATCTACTCCCCACAATCTGTGGAGCAGTTGCAATTTTGTTAGCTTGATAAAGAATCGCTTATGGTGCCAAATAAAAAAAATATAAAAGAGCCATTATGTTTCTAAAATATCTGTCTGGGAAACATCAAAGAAAGCATTCACACGGGTGGTAGGAAATGAGGAAGGACATTCATTTTAATAACAGCTATCCGACCTCGACAGGAGATTGGAAATGCCTCCCATTTTGTTTAATTTTGTCAAATAAATGGTCACAGTTCATGTTCAAAAAAGATCAAAGACAGATATAATGAAGATACTGAAACAGGGAAACCACCCCAGTGACCATTTAAAAGGAAATCAAGATTTGCCCTCAGTATCAGTTATTTCCCTAAGAACATCCATAGGCATGGCCTCCAACTTTGTAAAATTAATCTTATCGCCCAGAAAGGCAACAAGTGAATTAACGCATTGCATCACATGAACTACTGAATTTACGGGATTTGACAAAAACATAAGACAATCATCTGCATACAATGTAATTGTGAGAAACAAAGCTCACTCAATTCAATAATTTCAGTCCGAGACAAGATTTGAATCAGTAGTGTCATTTATTTTACCCTTGCAAAACAGTGCGATGTCCACTGTCTACAAGGCAGTGACACACACATTGAATTCAATGAATACACGATATTTATGTAATTTGGTTCCTTTTTTATCCCATTGCTCCTCCACGTTTACATCTTCCACTTCTCTAAGACTGGCACCCATTACTCCTGATTATCTGTTGCCTTATCCGGTCTTGTCTGTGACAAAATGCTTATTTCTGGCCTCACAAGGCCATTTGACCACATCCCGCTGTGGCCCATTGTTAGGTATATCCTTTCTTCACCATTATCTACTCCCTCCATCTGTGCTTTCCCCAGCCATACTGATCCTTATGACCTTTTAATTGGGGTTTGTTCCTGTGTTTCTGTAAAAGTGGGACACAGAATCTTATAACATCCTCACAGCACCTTATCTATTTGTCTGTAACATCTACCTTTTGTTTTGCAGTTACGTTTCATTCTTGCATACAATTTTAGCTAATACAAAAACAATTATGTATTTCCTCCACATAGTTTGCATTCTAGTTGACTCAGCTCTTGGCTGAAACATTTACACACTGGTTTGAGTTCATTTACCTTGCATAAGTAATTATAATTGCAGAAATAACACTACTTTACCTATATCCCCACAGTAATCTTACATGACTTCTGGCGCAGACATGTTGACATCCTTACGGATGGCGGCCAGTGGCTCAATCACCAACGTAAACTACAATGATGAAAGATGTCAACCTTGTCGGCTGCCTGGAGAAATATTAATATTACTGGTTGGCACACCATTAGTGAGAACTGCAGCCAGAGAATCGCGGTAAAGGACCCTCACTCACTTGATAAAAACTTTGCGTAGACCAAACCGTTCTAATGTACAGAAGAGATTCAGGCACTCAACCCAATCAAATGCCTTCCCTCATCTAAAGTAATCAATAATCCCTGGGCAGATTGTTTTTGGAGACTCTTGGAACATATTGATTAAATTCTTAACATTGTAGGAAGATCTGCGGCCCTTTATAAAGCCTGCTTGGTCCTGTTTGGCAACGGAAGGCAGCAAAGTTTCCAGCCTTAATGCACGGGTCTCAGACAGGATTTTGAAACCAACATTTAAAAGTGAGATTGGCGTGTAAGAAGCACAATCCTCCAGGGTCTTACTTTCTTCATCATCAGAGAGATATGAGCCTCTCTTAAGGATCGAAGGAGGGATTCGTGACTGTATGAGTGACAGAACATCAGCCCTGACAATAGGTTTATAAATTATTTTAAAACTTCACTCGGAAATCCGTCAGGACCGTGTGTCTTTACATTCTAAAGCTGCTTCACACCTTCCTGCGCTGACAATGGTGCATTAAGGCACAACACGTATTCAGGGGTTACTCCTGGAAGACCCAGGTTCTTGAAAAATGACTCCATCTTAATACATTTATCCTCACAATGTTCAGTCTGAAATAATTTGGAGAAAAATCTCGGACAGGCTGCATTAATCTTTTTGGAATCAAAGGTAAGGATCCCAGTACCTTCCCTAAGTCAGGTAATGGCTTGAGAGGGGCGCTCATCGTCCTGGCAAGATAGGCTAAATACCTGCCTGGCTTATCACCATGTTCAAACAGCCTTGTTCCTTCTTGGCTGTCTGTGTGAGCGTGGAATTCACAGTAGATCGAAGCATTGTGATCCTCTGCAGCTTGGCCACTGACGGTATATCACAATATGCCCTCTCGGCTGCCCTCAGCTGTGCCTCAAGCCAGCGTTCCTGCTCCCCCTTCTGCTGCATCCTAAGGAATAATTATTCCTTTGGCATAAGCCTTAGCAATTTCCCATAGAATGGATGGCTACTGGTTGAATCTGAATTAATGGCTAAGAAAGATCTGAATACATTGCAGAAATACTCAATGAACTAACTAGCCTTAAGAATAAAGGGATACATTCGCTAGTGTCTCGAATCTGTTATATTGCCCTTAATCTTAATCAATAAGTATACTGCTTCATGGTCAGAAATGGTAATATTCCCAATTGTGCAGGATGCCACCAAATCTAAGATTGCTGCAGGGATGGGGAAGATATCAACCCTCGTGTGGCATTTCTGCAGGTTAAAGAAAAAAATAAAATCCCAACTTGTGAGGTAAATCTGCCTCCAGACATCCACCAGCTCTAGTGCTGCACACTAATCCACCAATTGCTTACATTATAACGAGGGTATTGGAGGACCTTTGGACATTCTGTCCACTGTGGGGTACGTAAGACAGTTGAAATCGTCTATAATAATGTGGCACGAAGCAAGATAACTTAATTTGGAAACTGCATCTATTACGGTTTTAAGAGGGCGCGCCGGGAGGCAATAAACATTCAAAATACTGTATTTTTTCCCATTGTTCAAGGATTTCGGGATTATGATTCTCCTGTGAGTGTCAAATATAATCTAGTAATTTAACTGGAAGATTCTTCCTATCCAGTATGGCTCTCCCCTACTCCTACTATTTAAAAAACGAGAAATAAACCCGATCAAACCCACCCTGCTGAAATGTCAAATGTTCCTTGTCATCAAGGTGCATCTCCTGCAATAGGACAACATCCACCCTCTCCTTTCTAAGACTAGAAAGTACATTTTTCCTCTTGACTGGATGGTGGATCCGCTTATTGTTCCAGGTACACCATTTAAGCACATCATTATCCATCACGCACTGTAGCAACATTTGAGCTCTAGAGAGGAAGAACTCGAATTACACATCACTGATCATGAATGAAAAAAGACTCATAGAGCTTAAAAACAACACAAACTAACAAGCTCTCAAAACTTTCCAAAACTAAACTCATAAAAAAAACCAAAAGAAGAAACAAAATCCAAAGTGCCAATGACATTCGATTGGGAATTTACCTCATGCCCGCTCAGTGGGGACGGTTCCATATCACAAAACTTTATCTTCTGCCTGCTACCAATATGACGTCCAGGGCAATTAACAACAAAAATCGAGCTTCAACTGCCCATTGGTCGGTATTTAATCATCACAAGTACCTTTGCAACCCGCACCCCAGACACAAACAAGGAAAGAGAATAAGAGTAGTAATACTAATGAGGAAGTTAAAAGTGAATACTCTACCCATCCCCGACTACAATTTAACACTGGTTAATACCAGAAAAGTCACAAAGTTTTCACTTTCTCTGGAGTGTCAGACGAGTGTATGGATCCATTGAAAGCAATACGGAGCACCGCTGGGTACCGTAAGGAATACTGAATCCCGAGTTCCCTTACTCTTCTCTTGATGTCATCAAAAGATTTTCTTTCCTGAGTCACCACCGTTGAAAAGTCCTGAAAGAACATCATACTGGAGCCCTCGTGAATAAAACCAATCGGATCTGTCCCCGCGTTCCGGAAATTCCATCAGTCTTTGTTTATCCCCATGACTATGTAACTACACAAGGACAGGGCGAAGGCGTTGGTCTGAGTCTGACCTGCGCACCATAACCCAAAGAACTGCCTCAGTCTTCACCTGTCCCTTTTCAGTTTTGAAGTGAAGGAATCACAGCAGCCAGTTCTCAATAAACTCACCCGCTGACCACCTTCCGTCCGGTCCAGCAAACCGACGATGTGAACATTCTTCATCCTACCCCTGTTCTCGAGGTCGTCGTCATGTTCAGTTAAGGTATGGACGTGGTTTTCAAAGGAATCAAATGAGAGGAACTGATCGCGGTCTCTGCCATTGCAGCTCGGCACTTGACATCATCTGTTCTGTTTCCAAGGCTGTCAAGTTGCTGCTCATGTTTTTGGAGCTCTGCTGAGAGCGGCTCTAGCCATGCCTGTTCTTCAATCATGGTTTCAATCATTTCACGTAACTTGGTGAACTCAGTGACCAAGGCCTGGTGAGTAACTGGGTCTATTGAACGGGCAGAGTGGGTTGCAACTACAGCCTCAGGCAGGCTCGATGCTTCTGACGGGTGCACCACTTGTTGGGACTTACTCGATCCTTTCCCGTGTTTTGTCATTTCCACTTGACAAAACGGGATTAGTGAAGATTCTATCGCTCTTTTGAAATTTACATACATGGCTAGGATGGGATGGGTTAGAGAACCACTTTGCCCGTGCTGTGATGCAGAGCCCAGCAAAACAGACCTTCCAGATCGCCGGCATGTTGGATTCCCCCTTAATGTTGTATCGATATTATCGTTTCATTTTTCATTATATTCCTGGATGTTCTGGAACCGTGTAATTTGATATAACTGTCTACATTTTCCCCACACTGCAAATTGCTGCCCATTCCTCGATAATCCTTGACTCTGTTGTTATTCATGAACCTTCTGTCGGTGCCTCAAAAATATTCAATATTTCTGCCTCCAATGGTCTGTAGGGAAGAGTGTTCCAAAGACTCACAGCATTTTGAGTAAACAAATATAGTGAGTGAGCAAACATTCAGCAGAACTAACATAAAGTAAACTATTTTGGAATGAAGGATGAAACAATGGTAATCAATTTAAATGGAGAGAAATTGCAGAATTCTGTGTCACAGGCGGTTTCCATGTTCTTGGTACATGAATCATATGAAGTCTGTATGCAGATGCAGCAAGTGATTTGGGAGGTTAATGGAATGATGCTGTTTTTGGCAAAAGGTATCAGGTTCAATCGCAGGAATGTTTAACTGCATCTGTACAGGGCATTGCAGAGACAACACCTGATGCATTGTATGCAGTTTTGATCTCCTGAAACAAAATTAAAGGATATAATTCTTTTCGAAGATATACCTGGAATGCCGGTCTTTTGTTATGGAGGATTATCAGTTTCGATCTTAGCTGAGAAATAGTATTGAACCATCCATGACTTTCTGAAAAGTGTATCAATTGGATGCGCATTCTCTCTTGAATAAATTTTAAGAAAAAGGTGTATTGATATTAACACACATCCTATGACGACACCTACCGATATTTACAACTTACACAGACGCATGACTTTAAATTTAAAAATGCGAACAATTTTTGCGATTGAAAGGAATGACGCACTTACATATAATCTATAATCAAGTTTTCCAGATAATGTTCCAGGAGAGCACACATGGCCCAGTTTGGTGTTCAGTTGACATTATTGTATGTTCCAACACAGAGAGGGAGAAAACTGTTCCCTGGTTGAGATGCAGCAGCCTATTGATCTCTCTCTCTCTTACTTTGTTCCGCCCGATAGCAAAATGTGAGACCAGAAAATCCCTGAGTTATCTTTACCACTTGTGAAGGATTCCTGGTGAGGATTCATTGGAATCTCTCCACTGCTGAAACAAAGGGAATTCAGCTAAGTCCAACTGTTCTCGGAAGAAATCCCACGACCAGAACATTGTGTGAGCAGAATAACTTCAAAGGCAGAATAACATTTGGGGCAATCCATCATTTTGACATTTGTTATGAGTTCAGCTTTCTGGGTCTCACATTTCTCTTGAAAATGACCTACGCTGAGACCTATATCATTGGCCACTTCACTAAACTGGTTACATTTAAGGTTGGTGTAACCAGTGGAGGAGTGGGACTGAAAAAGGAGACAGTGACCCTCCAACTTTCGTTGGAACACAAATGAAAAATTCTCAAAGGGCTGTTCAAGTGCAATTCCCTTCCCCAGACGTTTGTGGTGCCTGGATGTTTACATTTAATTAAAGTTGTATTTGGTGACATTTGACAGGCAAGTGAATTTAGGAAAATGGTATACAGACAGAAAAGTGCTGCTGAGACGAAAATCACATCACCCATGATCTTTGTGCGTTTTAGAACGGTGACAAAGTGTCTAATGGTCCACTCCTGCTGCTCAGCCCTATGTTCCTATGTTCCATTCAACCCCACACCATTCCTGCAAGGAGCAAATCGAGGCTACTTCCTCCAAATACCTGGTCTACAGGAACACAAGATATCATTCATTCCCTCCAGACTATCACACACGGTTTAGTGTGGGTTGGAAAATGTTATTGGGAAATAGAGGCTGGGTTCGAAAGGCGCCTCTGGTCTCTTTACAGAGTGTCTCCTCTCTGCAACTCGTGCTTTATTTGTTGGTCATATTATAGACCCAGGTTCCCTGTGAATACAGCCCCCATAACTCACCCAGAGATGACTCACAAAATACTTTACTCTCTCTAATTGCAACATTCAATAACGTTCAGGAAAATTTCAACCATTAACTTTATAATTACAGAATATGAGGACAAAAAGAACAAGATCGGTAATTCGAACCATCAAGCCATTGTATACAATTATTGCTGATCTACTGTTGACTTTAACTCCTCTTTAATGCCAATTCATCACACCCCTTAGCTCTCTGACAGGTCAAATATCCATCTACATCCTCCTTAGATGCTTTCAGTGATGTAGCTCCAATAACTCTCTAGCCAAGATAATTTCTGATAGTGATTACCCTCTGTGAGAGGAAAACACTTCCTACACATACACCGTCACCTAGTGATGTGAAAAAGAGGTGAACACAGGGGCTCAGAAAAGAGTGAATGGCTTTGATATCAAGGCAGTATTTGACTGAGGATGGCATCGGGACCGCCTACTTACTTGAGCTGAATGGGAATCAGGTGTAACCTCCCACTTGTCTGGGTCTTTCAGAGCACAAAGAAAGATGTTTGTGGTCAGCGGCCAATAGTCCTCTCAGTTCCGGGACATCTCTGCAGGAGATCCTCAGGCTAACCTCCTCAGCACAAGCATCTTTAGCTGCTCCATCAATGTATTTCCCCATCATAAGATCTGAAGTGGGGATGATGACTGAAGATCACACAATGCTCAGAACATTATCTTGGCTCCACTATTTGTAGAACGTGTGTTACTTTAACACGACTTGCTGGCAGTGAGGAGGGAAGCCAAATGTTTTGTGTCAAGTCTCAAGGAGGCATCTCCCATCTTCGAGAAGACACACCCATGTTCTCCATGGAGGTCAGATGTTGCTGGGAAGAGTTAACTCTTTTATAATGAAGGTCTTGTGGCTGCTGTCGGGATTATAGATAACATGACATACATTGCAGGATCACACACCAATTGAACTGTATTAATATTTGGAGAGTTTATTCAAAAGCCTGAACCTCTCTCTCTCTTTCTCGCTCTCTCTCTGTCTCAATCAAAATAGGGAGTGCGTGCGGTTGGGTGGAACATTCGCAGAGGCTCTTAAACTATTGAGAATCATGTAACCCGAGTGACATGAATGCCATGGAATTCATCTCTGTATCATGTCTGTTTAGAACATGATGAGTGATTGCCCATCTCCCTTAAGGTTGAAAGCAATCACCTCTTATTCTCTCACTGAGCTTCACTCACTGCTCATGGTGCCATTATCTCAGGGATTAGTCCAGTGAAACTTCAGGGAAAGTCTATCCACAGTACCCTAAATACTGCCTCAAAAACACTGTCAGGGATGATCGCAATAATCCTTTTCTCTCACTTAGACATCGCCGTTTCTTTCCTGTGCCACAAAAGCCATTTCTTCTCTGTGCACTACGTTTGACATGGAATTCATAAGTCCCTTACATCCGTACGTCAGCATCAATAAAGCTAGCACCAGCGATGTTTATGGAGATATGCAACACTCTCGGGGAGAACTTAAATGAGATTGAATACACCCAAAATAGGGGATGATCACTCACCTGAATAAAAATGAGCTGTAGGAATATGGGAAAGAGGCAGAGGAAAGGAGCTATCTTTACTTTTCAGCTTCTCTCACAGAATGTATGCAGCCCTGGTGAGGCCAGCATGTTATGCTGATCTTGAACTGAGTGGCTGGTTCAACTGTTCCACAGGACAGTAAAGAGTAAAACACATTGCCCTGGATTTGTAGTGTTACAACGCAGGAGCAATTCTCCTGCTTAATTAAAACCAGCAACAGAGAAAAGATTTATCCCATGCAGTAATATGATTAAAAGTAAAAATTAACAACTTTATTTCTTAAAGTATAAAAAAGAATAATAAACGAACGACTGTTTACAACTTCTTCCTCTAACCTACTTTTTACCTTCCCCCTCCACAATATTAGTCCGATAAGATGGCGAATGAAGATTTACAAAGCAAAACTTCTAACCTCAAAACCAGGAAGCTTTTGGCTCTTCTCCATATTCCTGTTTTCTTTTCGTCATGGGAATTCTGCTTCACCACTTGCTAATCAATAAAAGTACCCTCAAAAGACCTATTTTTCAGATAGCATTTGCATGCTAGTAGCTTGGTAGTTCTCCTCTCAACTGTTCAATTTGCCACCCTCATACTATTGGATTATGTCATTGGCCTTTACGATTGTCAATTTCCGCAATTCAAACTTGATTAGAGGTGGGTATTTTGGAGTATAATTTAAAGTGTTCTGCTGATTTTATTTTTGGCTCGAGACAATGAGCTAATCGAGTTTTTCAACCAAAGGTTACATTATATCTATTTTTCAGAGCACTTGGTGCTGTCGGGTAGTTATTGCTGGTTTTTAATTCTCTTAAAGGTACAGTACACCCACATGTTCATCACAGAAGTTACACGGAAATCTGACGAGGGAAGCATGACACATTGACTTCACCAAAGGACGTGAGGCAATCAGATGAGTTTTTACAACAAACGATAATGGTTGCTTTTAAATTCCACCAATTTCCTTCATGAGATATTCTGTGTTTCTAAATTATGAGTCAATGGCTTGACAATCATAAACTGTCTTCCCCTATGTGCAGAGAACAAGTTAAACATCCTCAAGAGCAATTATTTAGTGATGGACATGTGGTTAGACGGAACTTAAAATTGTTGCATCCGAAATGTACAAAGTCACAAATCATGGTTTATTCAGAAGTTGCACTGAGACTGGGGACCATATCATGATGGTGGTATTGGACACGATTGGTGGAGGCGGGCGGGGAGGACATGGAGATGTACATCTATGAAGGACAAAATGAATTATGGAGTTTCAGAACAGTCTGGTTCCATCTCGCATATCAGTGAGTAATTTATAAATAGTACTTTGTTAGTTATAATTTATAAAGAAATGAACTTTTGTTTGGAACTGAAGACATTGACTTCCACTTTCCAAAATTTACATATCATGAGCAGAAATTCAGATCAACCCGGTTTAGTAGACAAATATAATGACTTACCAGGAACACCAACTATGGCCAGGATGGGATAGTAACCACCTTGAATAATCCAAAGGATATCCAGGATCCGCAATGTTAATGATATCCAAGGCTGGGAAAGCCAGTAAAGACCCGAGTATAAACTCCTGTCCATTGTTGGAACATTGCAGTCTAATGTTCTCAGATTCTGATCCATTGTTGGAACATTCCAGTCTAATGTTCTCTGATTCTGATCCATTGTTGGAACATTCCAGTCTAATGTTCTCAGCTCCTGATACATTGTTGTACCATTCCAGTCTAATGTTCTCTGATTCTGACCCATTGTGGAACAATCCAATCCTAGGTCCTTAGATTTTGAACCATTATTGTAACGTTCCTGTCTAATGTTCGCACATTCTGATCTCTTCACCCCCTCTCTCTCGAGCTGCTGATCCCTGTTAGTGCTGTCAGTGATACTCCTACTCATACTATGGGATAACATATTTACAGAGCCCATTTATCAGTCAATGATGGAAACTCTCCACTGGGATAATTAGGATCCCCAGAGATTGAGATTAATCACAGTCACTGAACAAATAGGCTCAGTTAACCTCTTTCATTTCAATATTGATTTTATTAAAAATCAAAACAACGTTTAAAATTTACACATTTGAGATGAGATATATGGGGGTGACTAAAGGAAGGAATATTGGAGATGGAAGCTTGATTGTATGTAATCATTCAATCTCCCTTGGATATGGGAGTAATGTCAAAGGATTGTCAGAATATAAACACGTTTCTCCGTTTAAAAATGGAAACATAAAGTCTGTAACTACTGATCAGTGATTATATTGCAAGTAAAATATGGAGGGAACTTTTCTAGTCCATAATTAGACAGGAAAATGTGCGTACAACAACATGAGTTATAGCAGACAAATGGCATGGATATGTTAACAGAGAATATGATGTGTCACACAATTCAGATGGTTATTCGAGGATCAGAGAGGGCCAGCGAGTGTCTTGCTGTTAATGTTGTCGATGTCAATCAACTGTGATTAAGTACCATTCGCTGGATTTCAATTGCAGTGTGATTATGATACTGTGGACATGGCTGCTGAGACTGGAGGAATGGAACATGATATTTCCCAGTCATCTGTATTGGAATGTTACTCTTTATAAACCATATGAAGATCAAATTCCAGGGTATATCTCCAATGAGGAATGAGGAGAGCCAATATTAACTAAGCAACCAGAAGACATTGGAGCAGAAATTTGGCCATTCAGCGCATTGAGCCTGCTCCACCATACAATGATGAACTTTTCATCGCCATTCTCCAGCTTTCTATCTGTAACCCTTGATTCACTTTGCATTCAAGGACCTATCTGTCTCACTCTTAAATATACTCCATGACCTTGCCTCGACAGTCTTCTGTAGCAGTGAATTCCATAGACTCACCACTCTCTGGCTGAAGAGGTTCCTCCTTACCTTTGTTCTAAAAGGTCTCCTCTTTAAGATGCCGCCTCGGGACCTAGTCTCTCCTACCATTGAAAATTAATTTCCAATATCAACTCTGTACAGGTCATTCAGTATTCTGTAAATTTCAATTCGACTTCCCAGTATCTTTCTGAATTATATTAAATATAGACCCAGAGCCCTCAGATGTTCTTCATATGTTAAGCTTTTCATTTCTGGGACTATTCTCTTGAATCTCCTTGAAAAAGTACCAGGTCCAGTACATCCTTCCTGAGATATGGGACCCAAAACTGTGCACAATCATCTAGACGTGTCCTGACCAAAGCCTTATTGCGCTTCAGAAGTACAACCCTGCATTTATATTCAAGCCCTCTTGAAATAAATCCCATAATTGTATTTGTTTCATAACTACTGACAACATGCAAGTTTACCTTTCGAGACTCCTGGACTGGAACTCCCTCGTTTTTTTGCACTTCAAGACTTCTGAACTTGCTCGCTATTTGGTAAATAGTCAATGCCTGTATTCTTCCTGGCAAAGTGCATGACGTCACACTTTCCCACGTTATACTCCACCTGCCACTTCTTTGCGCACTCCCCCAACCTGTGAAAATCCTTCATCAGGAGAAAGTGAAGACCGCAGATGCTGGAGATCAGAGGCAAAACGTGTGGTGCTACAAATGCACAGCCAGTCAGGTAGCATCCGAGGAGCAGGAGATTCGATGTTTCAGGCATAAAGTCTTCATCAGGAATGAGTGGGGTGGGTGAAATGGGGCTGAGAGATAAATGAGAGGGGCTGAGGCTGGGAGGACGTTAGCTTGGAAGGCGATACCTAGATGAAGGTGGGTGGTGATAGTGATAGGTCACAGTGGAAGGTGGAGTGGATAGATGGGAAGTAAGATGGACAGGTAGTTCAGTTAAGCAGGGTGGTGCTGAGTTGGAGGGTTAGTTCTGGGATAAGGTGGTGGGAAGGGAGATGAGGAAACTGGTGAAATTGCCCTTGATACCGTATTTTTAGAGGTTCCTCAGGCGGAAGATGATGAATTTTTCCTCCAGACGACTGTTGGCTAGAATTTGGCAGTGGAGGAGACCAACAACTTGCATGTCCTTGGTGCAGGGGGAGAGAGAGTTGAAGTATTCAAGCACAGGTAAGTGGGGTTGTTGGGTATGTGCGTCTGAGAGTGTTCCCTGAACCGTTCTGCAAGTTGATGTCCTGTCTCTCCAACGGAGAGGAGACCAGGAGCAATGGACAGAGTAGGTGAAGTGTTTGGATGCATAGCATGTTCTTTGTCTGATGTAGAAATATCATTTGGGGCCTTGGACGGAGGTGAAGAGGGAGGTGTTGACACAGGTTTCATACCTCTTGTAATGACAAAGAAGGTGTCAGGAGTGGAAGGTGGCTTGGTGGGGGTGGGGGTGTCATCAACCTCACGAGGGAGTTGTGAAGGGAATGGTCTCTACAGACTGCTGATAGGGGTCGGGAGGGAAGTAAAACTCAGGTGGTGAAGTCTGACTCTTAGTGGCGGAAATGTCGGAGGATGATGCGTTGTATCCGGAGGTTAATGGAAGGCGAGCAACAGAGGAGTTCTATCCTTGCTGTAGTTGGAAGGGTGGAGTGCAAGGGCACCAGGTATGGGAAGTTGAGGAGATGCGCTAGAGCACCCTCCTGCAGCCGAACCATCTCTTCAATGCTACCTGTCCATCTATCTAGTTTTGCGCTGTTTGAAAACTTAGCTAGAATCCCCCCAGTTTCTTTATGTAAATCATTAATGCACAAAATGAATAGTTGTGGTCCCAACACTGAGTCTTGTGGAACATCACTTGTCCCTGGCTGCCATCCTGAGAAGGACCCTTTTATCCCTGCTCTCTGCTTTCTGTCAGACAGTCATTCTTCTATCCATGCTAGCAGCTTTTCTCTAACACCATGGGACCTTATCTTTCTCAGTAGCCTTCTGTGTGGCACGTTGTAAAAGGATTCTTGAGGAATAAGTGGATAACATCTATTGGTTCTCCTTGGTCTAATCTGCTCGCTATTCCCTCAATGTATTCTAGCAGGTTTGTCAGGCCAGATGTCCCCTTGATGAAACCATGCTGACGCTGTCCTACTTTACCAAAGACCTCCAAGTATTCAGAAGTCCCACCCTTCAGATGGATTTCAGGAGGTTACCCACAACTAAGGTTAGGCTAATCAGTCTGTAATTGTCCATCTTCTGCCTAACTCCCTTATTAAACGGAGTGTCATGTTAGACATTTTCCAGCCATTTGGCCCTTTCCTGATTTTAGTCATTCCTGAAAGTTTGCTAGTTACGCTTTCACTACCTCTTCAGCTATCTCTCTTACAATGCTGGGGTGTAGTCTACCTGGTCCAGATTATTTATCCACATTCGGGCCATTCAGTTTTCTTACATGTTCTTCTTGATGATGGCCACCATACTCAGCTCTGCCCTCTCACTCTGTTCATTTTTTGGGAAATTACTCATGTCTTCCACCATGCGAAGTTCCTCATTCGTTTCTTTGTTTCCCACTACTGTCTCTCCAACATCATTTTCCAGTGGCCCATATTCACTTTTACCTCTCTTTTGCACTTTATCTATCTAATGAACCTCTTACAGTCTCCTTTATATTACTGGTTAGCTTACCACTACATTTAATATTCTCCTTCCTTTTTTTTTCTTACCTTCTGTTGATCGTTGTAAGTTTCCCAATTCTCTAGTTTCCCACTGCCCTTCACCACATTATATGCTTGTCCTTTTGCTTCGATACAATCCCTGACTTCCCTTGTCAGCCCTAGTTGCCTCATCCTCCCTGCACCATGCCTCTATTCCTCAGCATGAATCTCTGCAGTGTCTCCTGAATTAATCTTGGAATCTCCTGCCATTGCTGCACTCCTGCCTTACCTGCTGGACCCCTCTCCCAGTCAATCCTATACAGCTTCTCCCTTATGCCTCTGTAGTTGCCTTTATTCAGCTGAAATACTCTTACCTCTGATTATATCTTCTCTCTCTCAAATTGCAGAATACATTCAACCATGTTCTGATCACTGCTTTCGAAGTTTCCCTTCACCTTTAGCTCCCTTATCTAGCCTGCCTCATTAGATCCAGTATCATCTGTCCCGAGTGGGCTCTACCACAAGCTTCTGCAAAAAACAGACATCGCATAGACATTCCTGTAATTTCCTTTCTTGCGATCCACTACCAACCTGATTTTCCCAATCTGCCTGCATATCGAAATCACCCACGATCACTGTATTTTGCCTTTCCTACACATCTTCTCTATCTCCTGGTGTATCTTCTGCCCCAGCTCCTGACTATGTTTTGGAGCCCTGTACAAGACTCCAACTGTGGTTGTCTTACCTTTGTGGTTCCTCAGTTCCACCCACGCAGATTCTGGACTATCTGACCTTACTTCCTTTCTTACTATTGATTTAATTTCATTTCTTACTAATAATGCATATTCACTCCCTCTGCCCACTTGCCTCTCTTTTCAATAGGAATAATGTCCTTAAATATCCTGATCCCCTTGCAGCCACTTCTCCGTGATGCCCATCACCTCATACCTGCCGATTTCGATCTGTGCCACAAGCTGATTTACCTTATTCCTTGTACAGCATGCATTCAGATATAATATGGTCAGTCCTGTATTAACTGTACCTCCTGTCATGCCATTCATTTGACCAGTTTGCTTGAAGTTTGATTGTTAAACATTTCCAGATGCTCTATCCTATTTGTGTCTGTGCTGGAGATTTTAATAACCTCTCCTGAGTTCTGTTCACTTACCTCCTCTTTTAATTCGGCTTTTCTAATTAAACCCTGTAACTGAAGCCCCAACCCGCACACACACACTCCTAATCAGTTGAAATATATGTTCTACAGTCCTAAATTTAAATGTGAATTACAAAACCATGGAAGTGGTGTGCAAACTTTGTCAATCATTATTTGACCCGCAGCTGAGATCCTGGTTTCCCGTCTGTCAGTAATCCCCATCACTGAGATTCTCTCGCCCTGTCTCTCACACACTGTCGAGAGGGGTTACAAGTTGACGTTGGCCCAGAATATTTAAATTAATCCACCTTCTCTCTGGAGCCAATCTATTGGTCTATTGGATACTGATTAGCTGTCAGCAACTCAGCTCAGTGATGTCATTGGCGGTAAATGATCTGGGATGACAGCCAGTATCACACCAGACAAAACGTTTGCAGTCTCTAGGAGTTTGGAAATGAAATTCTGTGTATTTCTCCTCATGCGGCCTCCTGATTACTTCACACTCGTCTGACATCTGTTGCTCTCACTCATTCTGTTGTTCCATTTTCTCGCCACTCTGTTTATTTCACTTCACTTTCTTTCTCTCTGATTATTCCTCTCTCTCCCTCTCAGCCTATCACCGATCATTCTCTTTATTTTCAAGTGGTCAAGTTGGAGAGCTAATGAACGCATGGTGGGCTGATTGGCCTCCTCTGTGCTGTATTAATTCTGAATTTCACTGACCCAAAATACACACTTTAGCTGCCTGGAGAGACAAGCTGATCCACTGAAGGACACATCGCACAATTCACCGTTATCTCTTCCTGTTTTCTGACATGCAGGAATCTCGAAATATCTGTCCAAACAAACAGAGTCCTCACATTAACATCAGCACACTTCAGACTGCCAGGTCCACTGTGTTCAGTACCTCTGCTTGCAGTTGGTCTTAGCTGTACTGATATTAATCTACAACTCCTCCTCAGTCACTGTTCCTGTGGACCTACTGCTGTAGTTCCCCACACCCCTTTCCCCGCCCCCCACCCCCACCCACCGCCGCCACACACTAGTTTAAGGGACAATGACAAACCTGTCTGCCAGGAGATTGCTGCCAGTTCAGGTCTGTCCTGTCCTTCTTGAGTCGGTCCTACCCATCCGGGAATCCCAATGATTCACATATTGGAGATTGCTGCCAGATCAGGTTCAACCCGTCCTGCTTGTGTGTAGGTCCTACCGTCCCGGGAATCCCAATGATCCACAATTCGGAGATTGCTGCCAGTTCAGGATCATCCCGTCCTTCTTGTTTATATCATATCGACCCAGGAATCGCAATGATCCACATATCAGAAGTGCTGCCTCCCCTACCAGCTCTTTGGCAGTGTAGTTAATTGTGCTATCTTCCTATTTCTAATCTCACTCACACGTGACATATTCTAATGTCTCCAAAACTCAAATATCCTTTCAGCACAACTCCTTCAAGGCATTTTCTTTAAAGTGGATAGACTTGATAATAAAAAAAGGTGTGACGTCAGGAAAGTGAGACCACTGAATCAGTCCAATGACCAGAGGTTCTGATATCTATCCCCGCCACCAAGCGTATTTGACAAGGCATATATATTGACCAGGTAAAAACAATGACTGCAGATGCTGGAAACCAGATTCTGGATCAGTGGTGCTGGAAGAGCACAGCAATTCAGGCAGCATCCGAAAAGCTTCGAAATCGACGTTTCGGGCAAAAGCCCCTCATCAGGAATAAAGGCAGAGAGCCTGAAGCGTGGAGAGATAAGCTAGAGGAGGGTGGGGGTGGGGAAAGAGTAGCATAGAGTACAATAGGTCAATGGGGGAGGAGATGAAGGTGATAGGTCAGGGAGGAGAGGGTGGAGTGGATAGGTGGAAAAGGAGCTGGGCAGGTCGGACAAGTCCGGACAAGTCAAGGGGATCATGTTGCTGGAGGTTAGAAACTAGGATGAGGTGGGGGAAGGGGAAATGAGGAAGCTTATTAAGTCCGCATTGATGCCCTGGGGTTGAAGTGTTCCGAGGCGGAAGATGAGGCGTTCTTCTTCCAGGCGTCTGGTGGTGAGGGAGCGACGGTGTAGGAGGCCCAGCACCTCCATATCCTCGGCAGAGTGGGAGGGGGAGTTGAAATGTTGAGCCACGGGGCGGTTTGGTTGATTGGTGCGGGTGTCTCGGAGATGTTCCCTAAAGCGCTCTGCTAGGAGGCGTCCAGTCTCCCCAATGTAGAGGAGACCGCATCGGGAGCAACGGATACAATAAATGATATGATTGGATGTGCAGGTAAAACTTTGATGGATGTGGAAGGCTCCTTTAGGGCCTTGGATGGAGGTGAGGGAGGAGGTGTGGACACAGGTTTTACAGTTCCTGCGGTGGCAGGGGAAAGTGCCAGGATGGGAGGGTGGGTCGTAGGGGGGCGTGGACCTGACCAGGTAGTCACGGAGGGAACGGTCTTTGCGGAAGGCGGAGAGGGGTGGGGAGGGAAATATATCCCTGGTGGTGGGGTCTGTTTGGAGGTGGTGGAAATGTCGGCGGATGATTTGGTTTATGCGAAGGTTGGTAGGGTGGAAGGTGAGCACCAAGGGCGTTCTGTCCTTGTTGCGGTTGGAGGGGTTGGGTCTGAGGGCGGAGATGCGGGATGTGGACGAGATGCATTGGAGGGCATCTTAACCAGGTGGGAAGGGAAATTGCGGTCTCGAAAGAAGGAAGCCATCTGGTGTGTTCTGTGGTGGAACTGCTCCTCCTGGGAGCAGATACGGTGGAGGCGGAGGGATTGGGAATACGGGATGACATTTTTGCAAGAGGTAGGGTGGGAAGAGGTGTAATCCAGGTAGCTGTGGGAGTCGGTGGGTTTGTAGAAAATGTCAGTGTCAAGTCGGTCGTCACTGATGGAGATGGAGAGGTCCAGGAAGGGGAGGGAGGTGTCAGAGATGGTCCAGGTAAATGTAAGGTCAGGGTGGAATGTGTTGGTGAAGTTGATGAATTGCTCAACCTCCTCGCGGGAGCACGAGGTGGCGCCAATGCAGTCATCAATGTAACGGAGGAAGAGGTGGGGAGTGGTGCCGGTGTAATTACGGAAGATCAGCTGCTCTACGTAGCCAACAAAGAGACAGGCAGAGCTGGGGCCCATACGTGTGCCCATGGCTACCCATTTGGTCTGGAGGAAGTGGGAGGATTCAAAGGAGAAAGTGTTAAGGGTGAGGACCAGTTCGGCCAAACGAATGAGAGTGTCGGTGGAGGGGTGCTGTTGGGAATGTCTGGCGTTCGAGACACCACCCACGCCCTCCACCTCCTCCAAGACTTCCGTTTCCCCAGCCCCCAACGCCTCATCTTCACCATGGATATACAATCCCTCTACACCTCCATCCGCCATGACCAGGGCCTCCAAGCCCTCCGTTTTTCCCTCTCCAGACGTTCCCAACAGCACCCCTCTGGAGGGGTTACAAGTTGAAGTTGGCCCTGAATATTTAAATTAATCCACCTTCTCTCTGGGGCCAATCTATTGGTCTATTGGATTCTGATTAGCTGTCAGTAACTCAGCTCTGTCATGTCATTGGCGATAAATGATCTGGGATGATAGCCAGTACCACGGGGTATGGCACCAGACAAAGCGCTTGCAGTCTCTGGGAGCTTATAATGAAATTTCTGTGCATTTATCCTCATGCTGCCTCCTGATAGCTTCACACTCGTATGATATCCCTTGCTCTCACTCATTCTGTTGATCCGTTTTCTCGCCACTCTGTTTATCTCACTTCACTTTCTTTTACTCTGTTTATTCCTCTCTCTCACTCTCAGCCTATCTCCGATCATTCTCTTTATTTTCAAGTGGTCAAGTTGGAGAGCTGGTGGACGCATGGTGGGCTGATTGGCCTCCTCTGTGCTGTATTAATTTTGAATTTCTCTGACCCACAATAAACACTTTAGGTGCCTGCAGAGACAAGTTGATCCACTGAAGGACACATCGCACAATGAACCATTATCTCTTCCTGTGTTCTGACATGCAGCGACCTCGAAATATCTGCTCAAACAAACAGACTCCTCACATTAAAATTAGCACTCTTCAGACTGCCAGGTCCACTGTGTTCAGTACCCTCTGCCTGCTTGCAGTTGGTCTTCGCTGTACTGGTATTAATCTACAACTCCTCCTCAGTCTCTGTAAATGTGGATCTACTGCTGTGGTTCACCACACGCCTCCCCCCGCCCCCAGCCCCCCACCCACACCCACCGCCGCCACACACTAGTTTAAACCATCCTAAGGGACAATGACAATCCTGCCTGCCAAGAGATTGCTGCCAGTTCGGATCTGTCCTTTCCTTCTTGTTTAGGTCCTACCGATCCGGGAACCACAATAATCCACATATTGGAGATTGCTGACTGGTCCATCTCGTCCTTCTTGTGCATATCCTATCGACCCGGGAATCCTAATGATCCACATATCAGAAGTGCTGCCTCCCCTATCAGCTCTTAGGCAGTGTAGTTAATTGTGCTATCTTCCTATTTCTAATCTCACTCACACGTGACATATTCTAATGTAGAACATAGAGAACATAGAACAATACAGCACAGAACAGGCCCTTCGGCCCACGATGTTGTGCCGAACATTTGTCCTAGCTTAAGCACCCATCCATGTACCTATCCAATTGCCACTTAAAGGTCACCAATGATTCTGACTCTGCCACTCCCACAGGCAGCGCATTCCATGCCTCCACCACTCTCTGGGTAAAGAGCCTACCTCTGACATCCCCCCTATACCTTACACCCTTCACCTTAAATTTATGTCCCCTTGTCTCCAAATGTCTCCAAAATTCAAATATCCTTTCAACACAACTCCAACAAGGCATTTTCTTTAAAGTGGAAAGGCTTCATAATAAAAAACGTAAGTGTGACATCAGGAACGTGAGACCACTGAATCAGTCCAATGACCACTGGATCTGATATCTATCCCCGCCACCAAACCTGTTTGACAAGGCATACATATTGACCATCTGTTTGCAGAAGACTGAGGATAAACAGAAAATTAGAAAATGTCAGAGCAGATGGATGTCATTCAACCTGTTTACTCAGCTTTGCTATTCAATTGGATTCGAGTTATTCTGTTCCTTTCAATCGCAGGGTTTTTGCCCAGCATCCACAGCGGGTCAGAAAGTGCCCAGTGTTGTTGTGTGCACAGTCCTGTGAAGGGAGTATCCAGTGCCCGGCAATCCAGTGTGGGGAGTCGCAGGGGTGGCACAAGGAAAGACTGCATGTAGTGACGATGGACTGAGGGACTGAAAGAGATGGAGTGGATATCCAGGAGCACTGCACTCGTAAAGGTGGCCGGGCACGATTCCTAAACACCCAGAGGAACCCGCGAACCACGGCTGCTTTTGCAAAAACCTGTCGCATTTGCTGCATTTCTCCATCGAACAAAAGCAAAAATACTGTAGTTGTTAGAAATCCGAAGCAAACACAGAGACATACTGTGGAGAGAGAAAAGAGTTAATTTTCCCAATCCAGACACAGGAAGAATGTGCAAAGTCCACACAGAGAGCGCCCAAAGATTGGAATTGAACCGAGTCCCCAGCACTGTGAGGCAGCTTTGCTGTGCCACCATGCAGCCCAATGATAGATAATTGGGGATAGGATAGTTAGAGGCATAGATACTGTTCACCGTGATCGGGATGGAAAGCTCTGAAGCTTGGGTTGCCTACCTGTTGCTCGGGTTTGGGATATCTCATCTGGGTTGCAGAACTTGGAGCAGGAGGGGAATGATCCAGTGGTCAGGCTCCGCGTAGGTACCAACGACTGGACAAACAAAAATGACAATGAGAAGAGCGACCGGTAATACAGGACTGAACTACTATATCGTAATGCATGCAGTATAAGGAATAAGGGAAACACGCTTGTGACTCATGTACAAATTGGCAGGTACGACATAGTGGGCTTTACAGTGATATCGCTGCAAGAGGATCAGGATTGGGAGTTGAATATTCAAGGATATTCATCCTGCCGAAAATATATGCAGGTGGGCAGAGAGATAGAGTTGTCTAATTATTAAGAATGGAATTGAATCAATGATTAATAATAAGAAATGAAGTAAGGTTAGTTGGTGTAGAAACGGTGTCGGTGCAATTGAGGAATCAAAAAGGTGAAAAAATGCAGTTGGAGTTATGTACAGGGAGCTGGGGTGCAAGATACACCAGGAACTGGAAAGATCTGCAGGAAAGATAAAATTACAGTGATCACGTGGGATTTCATTATGCAGGTGGACTGGGATTTCAGGGTGGTAGTGGTTCGCAATAAAAGGAATTTGTGGAATTTGTATGAGATGACTTTTTGGAGCAGCTTGTGTCGGCAGAGGAGATCAGGGGAGCTTAAGGTGAAGGAAATCATAGGAGGCAATGATCATAATATGATTGAATTTACACTGCAATTTCAGATGGAGAAATTAGAACCAGTATGACAGTTGAATAAAAACAATTACAGAGACATGAGGGAGGAGCTGGGTATGATTGACTGGGAGACGGGGCGAGCAGGAAAGGCAGTTCAACAGCAATGACAGGAGATTTTTGAGTAATTCAGGATATAGCAGAGATTTATCCTGAGGAAAAAGTGGAGCTGGGTATAGGAAGGATGCGGCAACCGTAGCTGACTAGGGAAGTCAGGTATAGCATGAAAACAAAATATAAAAGCAAAGTAACTTTTTACTCGTTACGTTAACAATCTAGATAAGGGAATTGAGGGCACTCTGGCTAAGTTTGCAGATGATGAAAAGATAGGCAAATGGACAGGTCGTATTGAGGAGGTGGAGAGGCTGAAGAAAGATTTTTGACATGCAAAGAGAGTGGCAAATGCATTCCAATGTTGGAAAGTATGAAGTCGTGAACTTTGGCACGAATAATAGAGGCAGGGTCTATTTTCTAAATGGGGAGAAAGTTCAGAAATCTGAAGTGCAAAGGGACTTGGGAGTTCTCGTGCAGGGTTCTGTCAAGGTAAGCTTGCAGATTGAGGCAGTAGTTAGGAGGGCAAATGCATTTATTATTGATGACATTTATTACGAGATGAATTGTATATAAAACAGGTTGTTTACATCTCTGGTCATACCACATTTGGAGTATTGTGCGTAATTTTGAGCACCATTTCTCAGGAAGGATGTACTGAGTCTGGAGTGTGTTCACAAGATCTTCACGAGAATGGTCGTAGAAATGAAAAGCTTATCGTATGAGGCATGTTTGAGGAGTCTGGGATCGTAGAAATGAAAAGCTTATCGTATGAGGCATGTTTGAGGAGTCTGGGCCTATACTCAGTAAAGTTTAGACGGATGAGAGGGATTGTAACGGAAGCATGCAAAATTCTGAATGACCTGGATAGAGTGGATAATGATAAGATGTTTCCATTGGACGAGGACCCGAGAACACAGCCTTAGATGAAAGGGAACACCTTTTAGAACAGTGATAAGGAGAAATGTCTTTAACCAGAGAATGGCGAATCTTTGAAATTTATTGACACATATTGCCAGGACAATGGTAATATTTGCTTATCCAGGGGATCAAGAGGTCCAAGGAGAAGGTCGGAGAGTGGGTCAGAGAAAACTGTCAGCGATGATTGAATGGCGGAGCAGACTCGATGGGCTAACTGGCCTAATGTCTGCTTCTTTGTCTTATCGACTTATGGTTTAATCCTCAAGGAGGCAACTTGCATCTCTGAGAAGTTGGATTCATGTTCTTCATGAATGTCAGTAGCTGGTGGGAATAGTTAACTGTTTTAGAATGAAGGTATTATGGCTGCTGTCAGGGTGGTGGATAATATGATATTCAGTGCATGATCACACACCCATTGCCCTGTATTAATGTGGGGAGGGTTTATTTCAAACCTGGACGTCTCTGTCTCTGTCAATCACCGTGGAAAGTGCGGGTTGGGGTGGAAGGGCGCAACATCGTCCCAAGCACTTAAACTATCCAACATCATGCATCCTGAGTGAAACAATATTCATGGAATCTACGACCTTCTCATTGTCTGTTTAGAATATAAGGAGTGATTGTCCATCCCACTCAATCACTCCCAAAGGTTAATCTGGTGGAACCCCTGTTCATTCTCCTGTGGTAAGGAGCTCACACCTTATGAAGGAGAGAAAATCTGCTCACAATGACCCAAATACTGCCTCAACAACACTCTCAGGTTTCTTCGCAATAATTCCTTTCCCTCACTTAGCTGGCTCCGTTTCTTTTCCGTGAAATAGAAAACTATTCAATTACGATGCACTGTCACTGATTAAAAATTTAAAACATCCTTAGATCTGTAGGTCAGCATCAATAAAGCGACCACAGGAGGGGCCTATCGAGATGGACATCACTCTCGGCGAGAGACTCAATCACAAAGAATCCATCTAAAACAGTGAATGGCCACCTACCTGAATGGGAATTAGCTGCAGGAATTTAGGATAGAGGCAGAGGAAGGGAGGTATCTTTCCTTTTGATCTGCCATCACGGGATGTGTGCAGATCTGATCAGGCCAGCATCTTATGCCTATCTTGAACTGAATTGTTAGTTCAGGTGTTCCACATCACAGTAAATAGTAAAACACAGTGCTGTGGGTTTGCAGTCGCATAGAGACCTGACCAGGGAAGGATGACCCACTGCTTTCTCTGATGAGCTTGAGGCAAGCCGATATCAACAGATTATTATTCTGTGGCTCTAGATTACTAGCCAATGGTGTGACACCATACACTGTCTTCCCATCTTTCAGATTTTGTACCGAGAACAAGTTAAACATCTCAAGTGCAATTATTTTGCAATGGACTTGGAGTAAGAAGAGCCTTGAAACAACTGTATCCGGAATTAACAAATGGACAAAATATGGTTTATTTAGGAGTTGCACTGAGACTGAGGAGTAGATTGGACGTCATAATGGTGGTACTGGAAATGACTGGTGAGTGCGGAGGGTATGGAGATGTAAACTGTGCAGGAGAAAATTAATCAAGGAAATTGAGAACAGTCTGTTTCTTCCTCACATCTTGGTGAGAAATTTGTATTGAGTAATTTGCTAGTTATAATTTCTAAGAATTGAATCTTTTATTGGAAATGAAAACGTTGACTAGCACCTTTCCAAAATTTACATATCATGAACATCAATTCAGTTCAGACCGTTTCACTAGACCGCTCGAGTGACTTACCAGAAACACCAACTATAGCAAGGATAGGATAGTAACTAGCTTGAATAACGATCAGTACATCTTCAATCCACAATGCTAAAGATATACAATGCTGAGAAAGCCAGAAAAGACCATCGGATAAACCTCTGTCCATTGTTGGAAATTTTCAGTCTAATGTTCACAGATTCTGATCCAGTGTTGGAACACTCTAGTCTAATGCTATCAGTTTCTGATCTCTCTCAGAAGCAGCAGTTCCCTGTTACTGGTGTAGGTGATCCTCACACTCATACGATGGGATAAAACAATGAAAGCATTCCTTATTCATAGAAGAGAGAAACTCTCTAGGGACGCAAAGGATCCATGGAGACTGACATAATCACAAACGCTGAATAAACAGCTCAGTTCATCCCTTTCAATTCAATACTATTTCATTAAAATTCAAAATAACTTTGAACATTCGTGCATTCTGGGTGTGATATGTGAGTGTGACTGAAGGAAGGAATGTTGAAGATGGAAGATTGATTGTGTGTAATCATTTAGTCTGCCTTGGATATGGAAATGATGCCAGAGGTTTAACAGAACATAAACATGCCTCTCTGCTCATAAATGGAGAAACAAATCCTGTAACTGCAGATCAGTCATTGCAATATTCAGATTGTTATTCCCGAATCGGAGAGGGTTGGTGTGGGTCATGTTGTTGATGTTATCGATGTAAAGAAACTGTGACGATGTATCACTTACTGAACTTCATTTATATTGTGGGGAAAAGAGAGAAGATGGAGAGGATTCGGGGACATGGCTGTTCAGTCCTGGCAGAGGAACAATGATGTTCCCCAATCAATAGCATTCGAACGTTACTGTTTATAACTCATATGGAGAACAGATTCAAGAATACATCTACAATGAAGTATTAACAGTGACAATATTAATGAAATGCATTTATGCGAGACAAAATTCAGAGACAAAATGATTTTCTGTACAGGCCGAAATATGCAAACTACAAAGGGATAGGTTGTTAAAATGCACTCCTGATATGGAGCTATATAAATTGAAATGTGGATAACATAACTATGAAAATGGTGTGCAATATTTATCAATCATTATTTGATCCACAGCTGAGATCCTGATTTCCCCTCTGTCAGTGTAATGGAAAATTAACAAAATTAACATTTTCTGTGAAACCTGAAAGAGAATGCTATGAAAAATTTGAAACTTTTCTGAACTTTGTTAATAGTTTGCTGAATTCTGCAGTCGAGGAGACAGCTTGTCTTTGCTGAACATTTTAAACATTCAACCTGGTCTGGCGAGCAGTCGAATTCAGCAAAAAAGAAAAAAAACATAACGACAGTTATTTCCACGGCAAAGGAATGAGAAAATAAGAACTCGAATATTTCACAGCCCTTGTCCTTGAGCGTGTGATAAGAATAGTACAACAGGATTATATGAATTTTGTTCAGGGTCTGAACCCAAGGCGTTTTTTTGCCAAGTGTATTGGTTCCCTGCAGTGGTTAAAAATAAAGCTTTTTATTTGCTCTTGCTAGCATCTGAGTCCAGTCAGTTCAATTTCATGACAGTAAACGTGGGGGCTCATCCAGGATCCCGCGTTTAGGTAAGATTGTGAAGATTCCCAGGAGGCGCAGGCGGCAGCGCCTTCAAGGTCCTTCACACCATCTCGAGCACTGAAGTGGCCCCTTTGCGTGAGAGGACTGCAAATCTGTGGATTGCGCCAGAGCTGGGGTTTCGAATCGAATAGGGTCGGGGTAATAGCCGTCGCTTTAGTAATCCTATGTAGAGACTCATTCTAAGAGAATAAATGAATCAGGAAGAGGTTTCAGTCAACTCTCGCACGGTATTCGAGCAAAACCCAAGGGAAAGGATTGCCGTCTGTAGAGTGGTTAAGAGACAGCAGGTTTAAGGTGGTTTTAGACTTGGAACCAACACTGGCTGAGTTTGACTCGCCAAAGACATACCGGGTACGTGATTTCTTGGTTTACAAAAAAAAGGGATTGTGGCGGACACGCCTAGTGCGAGAGGAGACCGCCAGAGGTAAAAGCAAGTCAAATGTTAAAAAATAACGGTAACGTGAAGAGCTGAACACTTTTCTAATAACGCTGAAAATAATCTTCAGCAAGACCAAACAAAAAGAGGGTTAACAGAGGACTTGGAATGGCCAACCAATAAAGCAAGTATATGTTAAATAATTACGGCCCAGAGTTTGTAAAGTAGTTAGAATTGTGGATCAAGGAATGTGGGTTTAGTAAAATGCAGTTGGAAGTACTGAGGTCACGGTTGGAGGAGAGAGAGTAGGAGAAACGGAAGAGGAAAATAGAACCTGTAAATTGGAGCGTTTATAAAATGTGGAAGGCTGAGGCCGATATCAGAGAAAGGAAATCTCAAGTAAATATCATAACAAATACGCATACAGACGCTACAGTACATGCAGGCATGTGCAGAAAACAACCTAATGAAGCTGAACAGTGCCTTAATCTGTTTCAGATTCTGACATTGACGGCTACCCTCCCAGACCAAAAGCCCCCCGTCGAGCTCTGCCTGGTGAAGATCCCAATTTAGCGACAGCCGCTTCAGAATCTGCTGAATCACTGATTGCATACCATACCCCCAACCAACTGAAGCAAGAAGCGATCACCCCATGACGAATGATGAGTCAGGCAGTGAGAGTATTGGTGTATGATCATCTTACCAGGTAGTTCTGCACGCACCAATGGTTGAAGTTCCAGGTCCAGAAGCGTGCCCAGTGTTGGTCCACCGACCATGGACCATGAAAGATTTCGGAAATGCCTCTGGGCATTTGCCTGACCCACGCGAAATTGGAGGTGATAAGTTCACCAAAGAAGTGACGAAGTTCTGTACCGAGTTCCATCCCACATTGCATGCGATGAGACCTGTCTTGGGATGAAAGCTGGGTGCTGATGTCACCAAAATCAAGTATAACTGGCCAGCCATAAACGTCCATGGCAGATCAACTGATCCGCAAGTGGAAGAAAACGGAGACATTAATGCTTGTGTTGCAGCGCTGGCAACCGCCTGTAGGGAGGCATTCTCAGTCCAAATGGACATGACCAAAATTGCAATGTGTAAACAAGGAGAAGGTGATACAGTGTCCCAGTACCTTACGCCCCTCACTGAAGTCCATAACACCAATAGTAGACTGAGACCACACACCGTATGAAGCACACCTGTGGAACAACTTCATCAATGGAATGAAGGACGAAATAGTGATAAAGCTAAAAGACACATATCTTACCTGGGACACGGGAAAGCTGAATTTGATAGAACAACATGCGATACATGCTGAAAAATTGCTTACCCAGGAGAAGGATAGTTGGAAACTAAAGAAGGAACAGCAAGCACATAAAGCTCAGCTTACTATGATGCACATGGTCACCCAGCTGTTGGAGGGAGATACTGCAGGAAAAGAGAGAGACAGAGGGGAAGGCTGCGGAAGAGGAAGAGAAAGGGGTCGCGGGAGAGGCGCCTGCAAAGGTAGATCTGGTGGGTGCTTTATTTGCGTATCAGTGAACCACTGGGTGTGACAGTGCCCGCACAGACAGCCTCAATCGTCCCTGGAGGCTGGACAGCAGGGTGACTGAGAGGGGAAGGCTGAGGTGGAGGTGGGCAGCCCACGAGGTACAAGTAAGCCTCCGTCCTTAATGCTTGGCAATGAAGACTCGATTATGCTAATCACTTCGACTAACCTTATTGGCACTGAGACATGTCCCACCTCGATATTGAGCTCTGAGATTGCGAAATGTGGACAATATGTTCATTCTAACAATGATGCCTATAAGTCGATGCCTACCTCTATGTTATATGTGGAAGTTACACCAGTTACTTTTTCTGGTAGACACAGGGTCAGCATTTTCAGTCATTAAATCAAGCCAGTTCAGAGAGTCAACGCCATTAAAGTTGAATGGAAGGTTTCTGAACTCAATGGGTGCATCAGCAGTTGTGCTACGAGAGAGATTTATGGCACCGCTGCAGAACAGAATACCCGTCAAAACCTGAGGCTTTAGCAGGAATTACTCCAGTCTTTGAATTCCCCTTTTCAAGCAATAACTCTGTTGTTCCGCGCATCTCAAATGTTCCTAACGCCTGTACTATATTAGATCAAATTCCACCGGACAGTAAATGGTTCTTTGCTGTGGGTTTAGCAAATGCCTTCTTTATTGTATCAGTACACCCAGATAGTTAATTCTGGTTTGCTTTTTGATTCAAAGAGAAATCATATACCTTCACATGACTTTGTCAAGTTTACTGTGAGTCCCCCAACATTTCCAATGAGGCTCTATGCAGGAGTCTGGAGACTTTTGTTTTAACCCTGGAGTCAGCGCTTCTGCAGTGTGTTGATGATTGCTTGATAGCAGCATAAACTACACCTACATTGGGGATTCCAAATCCAAACAAGCCTTTTGTACAAACGATAGATGAGAAGCGTGGCTGCATGACATCTGCGCTTTTGCAGGATTATAGGGGGACGATTGAGGCCATTTTTCAGCTAAACTAGACCCCGTAGCGGCAGGATTGCCTCAATGCCTGCGAGCCGTGGCCGCAGCTGAAAAGGCTGTTGTAGCGTCCAGGGACATATTCGGCTATGGTGAATTAATCCTACTGGTCCCACATGCAGTATCCTTACTGCTTTCCGAGCAAAAGACAGCGCACATGTCGGTAGCTCTTTAGCTCAGATACATTACTGTATTATTGGAGACGCCTGACATTACAATAAAGAGATGTAACGTCCTTTACCCTGCTCGACTTTTACCCACAGAAGGAGACGGAGACCCACATGATTGTGTTGCTGTAACAAATGAAATTTGCAGCCCTAGACAAGACGTGCAGGATTCTCCACGTCAGAATCCGAATATGGAGGTTTTTGTGGAAGGGTCAACATTCAGGAGCAAGGAGGCAGGCCAGAAATGTGTTGGATATGCTGTAATGCCTACCCACGAGGTAGTCAAAGTGGGATCATTCCTTTCTCATCATTTGCCTTGACTGAGGCATGCAAATTGGCTGAGAGAATGACAGTGAATATTTGCACCGACAGCAGATATACATTCGGGGTTATACATGATTTTGGAACCCTTTAGAAACACAGGGACTTCTTGACCTCCACCGGAAAGCCCATCACACACCGTGACCTGATTTCTGACCTCCTGGAAGTGGTCCTATTGCCCAAATCAATTTCTGTATGTAAATTTGAACCCGACACAAAAAATAACTATTCTACTTCTTAAGGCAATGCGGCGGCAGACTCAGCAGCCGGGAAGTGCTCAGTTTGACACGTGTATGACAAATATTTGCACCCCAACAGCAGACGAACGGGAGTTACAGTCACAGGCAACGCTCGAGGAGAACCGTGAGTGGACAAGGGCAGTGTGCAGAAAGGGGAGGGGTGTGTTTTGGCCCTAATGATAAAGCCTGTCTACAACAATCATTATTTCCATTCTATGCCAAACTGACACACAGTACGGACCATGTGTTAAAAAGGGGGATGTACAACAGTATTTCGGCACACTGATACACTCAGGGATTTACTCATTAATCCCAGAAATATTATGAACGATGTGTTATCTGTGCTACTAATAATGTGGGGAGGGGATTACAGATGAGACAAGCAGCAAGCCCTCAATCCTAAAGACACTTTGAGCATTTACAGATGGATTTCTTTGAACTAACTCCAAACGGCGGGAACGTATATTGTCTAATTATCGTTGATATGTTTTCCAAATGGTTGGAAGCGTTATCCATGTCAAAACAGGATGCCAGTGCCTAGGTTTTTCTAACTGAGATAATTCCATGATGGGGCATCCCTGAAAGCCTTTGTAGTGACAAATGGACACCATATATCAGTAATGCCTTGCAGCAGACCAGTAATTATTTGGGAATAAACATGCGGCAACACTGTGCCTACCACCCAGCTTTTTAAACATTGAACCTGGCCTGGCGAGCGATCGAATTCAGCAGAAAAAGCTGAGAAAACATAAAGACAGTTAGGTCCATGGCAAGGGGATGAGAAAATAAGAAGTCGAATGTTTCCCAGCCCTTGTCCTTGAGCGTGTGATAGGAAAAGCATAAAAGGAATACGTAAATTATGTTCATGGCCCATACACAAGGGCCAAGTGTATTGGCCCCATGCAGTGGGTAAAAATAAAGCTTTTTCTTTGCTCTTGTTAGCATCTAAGTCCAGTCAGTTTAATTTCCACGACAGTCAGTGATCCACCTGACTGAGATTCTCTGGACCAGTCTCTCACACAGTAGGGGGTGTTATCATTTCCTGCTGTTCTTGGCATAGTCAATTTTTCTTCTCCATGTATCTTCTCCATGATACTAATCTATTGGCCGAATGGATTTTGTTTAGCTGTCAGTAGCCTAGCTCTGTGAAATTATTGGAAATAAGTGATCTGGGATGATAGCCAGTATCAGCACACTGCTCACAGTGTATGACACCCAGACAAAGGGCTTGCAATCCAGAGGTATTTCTAAATAAGACTTCTAATTTCTGTCTGTCCATATCTATCCCCCCTTCATGCTGTCTTCTGATCTATCTAACTTCACCTTCATTTAACCCCTTTTCATCCCCCACTCAGTTTGTCGCTCCCCTTTCTATTCTCTCTCAATTTATCTCTCTTCACTTTCTTTCTCACACAATTTATCTCCACACACTCTCTCTAGTTCCAGTTGGGCCGTTGGAAAGCTTGTGATCCCACGATGGGCTGACTGACTCCCATTTGTGCTATGATAATTTCGCGGTTCTCTGACCCACAATAAGTATTTTCGGTGTCTGGACAGACACGCTGGTCCAGTGACAGGTACAGTGCACAATTACCATTATCTCTTCATGTTCTTCTCTGATGTGCAGCTGCCTTGACATGTCTATTCAAACAAAACAGACAGAATCAAATTCGAGCAGTCGGGATGACTTTCATCACCGTGTATTTCAATCAGGATTTAATGAAAGATGAGGTTCCTGAATAACATAACAATGATAGAAAAACAGAAAAACACAATGAATAGCAGTTGAGTACAACATGTGGTTCCAAGTAGGCCCCATGGTATTATCACGAGATTATCAATCCAGAAAATCAGCTCCGGTTCTGTGGACCCAGGTCCGAATTCCACCACTGCAGATGGTGGAAATTCAATTCAATAATTTAAAAATATCCCTGGAATTAAGAATCTATCTATGAGAATGAAATCGTTGCCGATTGTCAGAAAAATCCATGTGGTTCACTGATATCCTTCAATGAAGGAATCCTCCATTCCTCACCTGGACTGGCGACCGTTGACTCCAAACCCAAAGCAATGTATTGACTCTCAATCGCCCTGAAATGGTTTAGCGAGTCATTCAGATGTGCTAAAAAATCTCAAAGAAATTAAACCGGATGTATTGACCTGGACAACGGAAAATTGAACGTTAGAAACATCATTGTCGAACCTGCAAAGTCCTCCTTACTAACAAATGATTACTCTTGCCAAAATTCGGAAACCTCTTTAACAGACAAGTCAAATAACAGTCTGACTCACTGAATTGTACCTTACAGATATAACCCAGACAGCACCATCACCATCCCTGGATATGTCCTGTCCCAAAGGCAGGTACGATCCAGCACAGGAGGCAGCTCAGTGCGATACAGTGGGGCGGTAGATGCTCTGGGAGTCCCTGTAACTTGTAACCTCATATACCCAGCATATCACCCACTCAACCATTACCATCAACCAATAGGATTAACCCTTGTTCAAAAGGGAGTGCAGGAATGCAAGCCAGGGGCAGAACCAGGCATACATAAAAATAAAATGTTAATTTGCTGAAGCTTCCAAAGAGAACCTTTTGCATGCCAAGTAGCATAAAAAGCAAGGAGCAGACAGAGCTAAGCGATCCCAGAACCAACGCATCTAATTTAAGCTCTGTGGTTCTGCCAATCTGATCGTGAATGGTGGTAGACGATGAAAGAACTCACCGGATTAGGAGGCTCCACAAATATCCCCAGCCACAGTGAAGGAAGGGCGCAGCATATCAGTGCAAAATATAAGGCCGAAGCTTTCACAGAATTCTTCAGTCTGAAGTTTCGAGTGGATGATCCATTTCGGTCTCCTCCCGTGGTCCCCATCAATACAGATAGCGGTATTCAGCAAATTCGACTGACTGGTCTCAAGAAACGGTTGAAGGCACTGGATACTGCAAAGGCTATGGGCCCTGACGACATGCTGACAATAGTCCTGAAGACTTGTGCTCCAGAACTTCCCGCTCCCCTAGCCTAGCTGTTCCAGTATGGTTACAAACCAACAATGGGGAGAAAAAAAAAAACTGCTCAAGTGTGTTCTGTACAGAAAAAGCAGGACAAAGTCAACCCAGCCAAATACCACCTCATCGGTCTACTCCCCATTATCTGTAAAGTGATGGAAGGGGACATCAACAGTGCTATCAAGCACCACCTGCTCAGCAATAACCTGCTCAGTGACACACAGTTTGGGTTCCACCAGTGACACTCAGCTACTGACCTCATTACAGCCTTGGTTCAAACATAGAAAAAGGAGCTGAATTCCAGCCCTTGACATCAAGGCTACATTCTTTCAAACGTTGCTTCACGAAACCCAAGCAAATAGGGTATTGGCGGCCAATACTCCACTATTGGAGTCATACCTGACAGATAGGAAGTTGGTCATTGTTGTTGGAAGTCAGTCATTTGAGCTCCAGAACATTTCTCCAGTCGTCCCTCAGGATAAAGTGGATGTCGGTTTGCTCGCTGAGCTGCAAGTTTCATTATCAGACATTTCATCACCAGAGAAGACAACACCTTCAGTGACTCTCCGGATGAGACCTAAATCCAAGCATCTTCAGTTGTTTCATCATGTCCTTCACGCCATCATAAGGTCAGACGTGTGGATATTCGACAATGTCTGTACAATGTGCAGCACCATTCGCAAATGCTCAGATATGGAAGTAGTCCATGCCAAAATGCTACAAGATCTGGACCCTCTCCAGGCTTGGACAGACAAGTGGCAAGTAACATTTGCACCACACAGATGCCAGACAATGACCATCACCCTAAATTAACAATATAATAACTTGGTATTTTGCAGCATTACCATCACTAAATTCTCCACTATCAATATCCTGGGGGTTATCATTGATCAGAAACTCAACTAGACTCACCACATAAATATAAGAGCAAATCAGAGGCTAGGAATACTGCGCGAGTAACTCACGTCCTGACTTCCTAATGCCTGTCGATCATCTAAAAGGCACAAGTCAGGAATGAGATGGAATTCTCCCACTTGCCTGAACGAGTGCAGACCCAGCAACATTAAAGCAGCTTGACACCATCCAGGACAAAACAGTCCATTTCATAGGCATCACATCCACAATCATTCACTCCCTCCACCACCGTCGCCCAGTAGCAGAAGTGTGTGCTATCTACAAGACACAATGCAGATATTCCCCAAAGATCCTCAGACAGCATCTTCCAATTCCATGAATACTTACATCTGGAATGACAAGGCCAACATATTTATGGGAATGCCACCACCTATACATTCACTTCCGAACCAATCAACATCCTAATGTGGAAATATGTTGCCGTTCCTTCACTGTTACTGGTAGAAACTCTGGAATTCCCTCCTTCATAGCATTGTGGGTCAACACACAGCAGGTGGACTGCAGCGGTTCAAGAAGGCAGCTGAGCACCACTTTCTCAAGGAGGCAACGAGGGAGAGACAAGAAATGGTGGGCCCATCCAGCGATGCCCGCAGCCAAAAAAAAATTAAAAATAGTTCCAAGTTGAGCATCTCGATGGAGCAGGTTATCTGATTTGAACACGAACAGGAAAACAGTGTTTCTTATACAGAACATTATGGACGTTTCTGTTATTAGATGGGTGTTCAGTGTTCGATGACATATTGTTGCCATGTGCTGTGAAAAATTGCATTTGTTTGGTCAAATTCAACAACACTGGCATAACAGAATCGATCCTTCGAAAATACCAGACTGAAAATGACTGTCATCGGAGAGACAATGTACTCCCGCCAGATGAGACTCACAGATAGCCGTGTATATTCAATGTTTAATGGACTACTGGCCAACACTGCATCCTCCCATCGACCATCTCACAGGGGTTACCATTGAACAGAACGTGAAGTCAAATCAACATACAAATACAAGGGTTACAAGAGCTGCTCAGAGACTTACAATTCTGCACTGAATAATCGACCACATGACCATAAGAGCATGAGATATTGATATAGATTGAGGCCATTCAGCCCATTCGTTCACTGTGAAACTGTACCATTTTGCCATAGTCCCTATAACTACTAGACATATCTTCTACACACTGACTGTCTCAATCTTTGCAGTAATCAATCAGTTTCTATCAGATACCTCGCCTCCCATTCTTCTAAATTCCATCGAGTACACACACTGCCGCTCATGACAAGCCACCATCCCCAGGATGGATCACCTCCAACACCAACTGATCTTTCCCCAGAGATAGCGCCCAAAATAGCTCCCAATATTCCAAATGCCGACTGACCATTGCCCATTACATTCTCATCGGTATGCCTCCTCTCTTGTATTCTAGGTTCCATGAAATGAATGCTAACATTGCAATTGCTTTCTTAACTGCCTAATGAACCTGCACAATAACCATAACAGAGGGTGAGTGCTTCCAAATCTTTTTTATGCTTCAGATTTAATGGATCCTATTAGAACATAGTGTCTGCCTCTAGTTCGCCTACCAAAGTGCATAATCTCACACGTTCCCATATTGTATTCCATCAGCCACTGTCCAAGCTTTCCTGCAGCCTCCCCACTTCATGAATATCGCCTGCCCATCCAAACATCACTGTATCTTCTCCAGGCTTAGCAAAAACGCCCTCAGATCCTTTGTTCAGGTGGTTCATGTAAATGGCACTTCCTGACTCCCGAAGGACTGTCCACCACTGAAAAGGCACAGCACTCAAGGTGGTTGACTCCATTCAGGTTCAAGTTGTGAGTTGACTGGAATTATACCTGTAATATCTTCACTCCCTGCACCACTGACACCCAGTAGGAGCACACCCTGTCCCCGATTTGTTGTGAATTTACCCCGTTTTGGTGACAAAGGACTTGATGGCGCACAATCCCAATTTAATGATGTCACTCTGTCTCAACACTAACTGTGTGCTGCTCACAACAACCAATGTCGCTGTGTGTTGATGATGACGGAGGGATGTGGTGGAGGGAATGTCTATGATGAATGACTGTGTGACTGCCAGCGTGAAACCTGCCCCGACAGACTTGGATGTAGCTGTGCCCGCTGTCACACTGCAGGCATGATCAGTCTTCCTGCAGGTCAAGTCAAGGAAAGCAACAGGGTTGGAGATAGTTTCCGGATGAGCACTCAGATCCTGTAACGACCAACTGGCAGAGGTATTCACAAACATCTTCAGCCTCTCCCTCCTGAAACTGAAGTCCCAATCCACTTCAAGAAGCCCACCATCATACTTGTAAGTGAGAAAGCACACGCAACGTTCCTTAATGACTACCGCCCAGTGGCTCTGACCTCAATAAACATGAAGTGCTTTGAGAGGCTGGTTGTGGCCCACATCACCTCCAGTCTCCCAGCCTGACCTGCTGCCCTATAATGTGCCGGTTCCACAACAGATGCCATATACCGAGTCCTGCCCTCATCACTGGGACATCTGGACAACTAGGATACCTACACCAGACCCCTGGTCATTGACTACAGCTACACCTTCAACATCATTATCCCCTCCAGATTTATCCCAATACTCCGTGACCTTGATCATGGCTCCACCCTCTGCAACTGGATCCCCCGGTTTCTGACACACAGACCACAATCTGCGAAGATAGGTATCTGCACATTCTCCACAACAAAACACAACGCTGGAACTCCCAGAGGATGTGTTCTCAGCCCCCTCTTGTACTCCCTGTGACCCACAGCAGTATCCTCAGCCCCCTACTGAACTGCCTGCAATCCCACGGCTATGCCCTCAACCACCTACTGTACTCCCTGTATACCCACAGCTGTGCCTCAGCCCCCTACTGTACTTCTTGTACACCCATGACTGTGCCCTCAGACTCCTACTGTACTCCCTGTACACCCAAGGCTGTATCCTTAACCCCGTACAGTACTCCCTGCATACCCATGGCTCTGTCCTCAGCCCCCTACTGTACTCCCTGTTTACATGCAGCTACGCCCTCAGGCCCATACCAACTCCCTGTAAACGCACGGTTGGCTCTCAGCCTCCTACTGTACTGCCTGTATACCCATGGCTGTGCCCTCAGCCCCCTACTGTACTCCCTGTGCACACACGGATGTGCCCTCAGCCCCCTACTGTACTCCCTGTACAACCACGGCTGTTTCCTCAATTCCCTACTATACTCCCTGTACTCCCATGGTTGTGACCTCAGCCCACTACTCTACTCCCATGACTGTGTCCTCACCCCCCTACTGTACTCCCTGTACACCCACGGCTGTTTCCTCAGTTCCCTACTGTACTCCCTGTACTCCCATGGCTGTGTCCTCAGTCCCCTCCTGTACTCCATGTACACCCACGGCTGTGTCCTCAGCCCCCTACTGTACTTCCCGTACACCTACAGCTGATCCCTCAGCTCCCTACTGTACACCCTATACACCAACGGCTGTACCCTCAGCTTTGTACTGTACTCCCCGTACACCCACGTCTGTGTCCACAGCCCCCACTGTACTCCCTGTACACCCACAGCTGTGCCATCAGCTCCCTTCCGTACTCCATGTACATCCACATCTGGGCCCTCAGCCCCCTATTGTACTCCCTGTACACCCACGGCAATGCCCTAAGCCCCCTACTGTACCCCCTGTACTCCCATGGTTGTGTCCTCAGTCCCCTACTGTACTCCCTGTACTCCCATGGCTGTGTCCTCAGCCCCCTCCAGAACTCTCTGTACACACACGGCTGTGTTGTCAAATTCCAGCCACAAGTTCGCTGATGACATCACAAAATCAGGACGGATATCAAACTACAATCAGTCAGAATACTAAAAGGAGATTGAGAACTTGGTGGCATGGTGTAATGGTAATAACTCTCTCAAGTTTGGCAATCGTAAGGAACTGATAATTGACTTCAGAAAGAAAGGAGAGGAACACGCCGTCATCTACATCAATGGTTGAGGAAGTGCAGAGCATCAACTCCCTCGGAGTGACAATAACTGACAACCGACCCTGGTCTTCTTGCATAGGTGTGACCGTAAAGAAGATTCAACAACGCCGCTCCTTCCTCAGGTGGCTCAGGAAATTCAGCATGTACTACTTCTACAGATGCACCATTGTGAGTGTACTGTCCGGGTGCGTAACGGCTTCACACATCAATGCTCTGCCCAGGACCATAGGAAACTTCAGAAGGTTGTGTTCACAGCCCAGACTATGACGGACCCCAATCTCCCAACATTGACTGTATTTACACGGCTTGTTGCCGCAGAAAGACTGCCAAAATCTATCCCAGGTTCCTGAGGGAAGGGAGAGGGGAAATAGCTGGGGCCTTAACAGATATCTTTGTAGCATCCGTGAACACAACTGAGGTCCCGGAGGACTGGAACGTTGCTAATCCCCTTGTTTGAAAAGGGTAGCATGAATAATCCAATTAATTATAGACCAGTGAGCCTGTCATCAGGGGTACGGAAGCTGCGAGAGATGATACTGAGGGATAGAATCTATTCTCATTTGGATGGAAATGGTCTTATCAGTGAGAGGCAACATTGTTTTGTGCAGCGAAATCCATGTCTTATCAACTTAATAGAAGTCTTTGAGGAAGTGACAAAGTTGATTGATGAGGGTGGGGCTGTACATGTCATGTACATGGACTTCAGGAAGGCATTTGATAAGTTTTTCCATGGTCGGGTTATGGAGAACGTGAACTCACATACTCACATACAAGGATAAAGAATTGGCTGGGCAATAAGGAACAAAGCGTAGTAGAGGAAGGGAGTTTATCAAAATAGAGAACTGTGACCAGTGGTACTCCATTTAAGATGTTTCTGGAAAGATAAATGAATGGGCCGGGAGCAAAGGGATACAGACCTTCGAAAATAGGCAACGGAAATAGATAGAGGATCTGGATCGACGCAGGTTTGGACCGCCGAATCGCCTGTTCCTGTCCTGGAATTTTCTCAGTTCTAACATTAACAAAGACCCATCATATGCCTGTAAAGATCTCCCACAACCTCTTCCATCAGGCTAAAAGATACAGAAGCTTGAAAACATAGATCAGCTGGTTCAGTAACAGCTTCTTCCTGGCTGTTATTAGATTGATGAATAGACTCTCTAATATCAGATAATGCTGATCTTGTACATGTTAATCTCGCCTAGCGCACACCATGTGCACCGCAACCTATTTGCCTCTCAGATATGTTTTACAGCCATCGTTCTGTACATCCTTGCTTAGTATGATCTACCTGAACACCTTAGTACAGATCAAAGTAAATCCTGACCTCCCTCCTTCCAGCTCCCACCAGTGCTCACTCCCAGGTCTCTCCGGAACCTCATCCACAGTTTCTCCCATTCCCCCCAGCTCCCCGTGACTCTATCCCCAGCTCCCCGTATACTTTGTCTCTCACTGTTTCTCTCACACTGTCTCTTTCCTTGTGTTTTCCTTTTCCCTGTCTTCTGTTTCTTCCCATGACATTATCTCCCTTGCTCCCTGCCCGTGTGACTCTTTGTTATCTTGTTTTTTTCCGATCTCTCTTTGCCAGATTGTCCATCAGTTTCCCTCGCTGTGTTCTCTCTCTCCTTCCCTTCGTGTCTGTCTCTTTCTCCAGCATTGTGATGTTGATGGCTTCTCTATTAGTTTGACGCAGGTGATGGCTCATTGGTTCAATGTTGGCAGTACAATTAACTCAACTGAGTTTTGGAATCGTGGACATAATGTAAGTTTATCGGTTACATTTAAATTGTTGTCAAAACAGCAACCAGAACGTGGGTATCCATTTAACAGCCAAATGTTCCATCTAACTATTTTGGAACCGCCCGTCTGCCAGTGCTCAGTATACGGACAACTCAAAGCTTTCTATTCACGTGCATAATGGACTTACATGGTAACTGCTCTGTCCAAGACCATAAGAAACTACAGACGGTTGTGTGAACAGCCCAGACCATCACGGAAGACAACCGTCCATCCATTTGTACTTGTCATTGTCGCAGAAAGGCTGGCAACATCAAAGATCTCTCCCAAACCGGTAATGATCTCCTACAACCTCTTCCAACAGGGAGGAGACATCGAGGCTTGGAAACATGAACCAGGATACTCAGGAGAACTTCCTTCCCAACTATTATTCGACTGACGAATTGACATCTCTAACTTTTCATATAATATTAATCTTGCTAAATTAGATCTTGCTTTGCCCACTTCCTGTGAAGCTGTAACCTTGTATGCCTCACTCTGTCTAAGTACCCTATGATCTCTGTTTTCTTGTTTACCACCATGTGCCTGCACTCTTCACAAAACAATTCTTTCCATTGTACATTTGACTACATTAAATCCAATCAAATCAGATCAAACACGTGGACTACAGTGGCTCAACGGCTTATTAAGGGCAACTGGTAAAGTGAACTAACGCTGGCTTAGTCGGTGATACCCATATTCCATTAATGAATATAAGAATATGACCACACTCTGGGAAGACAGGGGTATCAAATCGATTTAAACATTATCTTAGATTAATACAAGTTTCCCCCCATCTGTAAGTAGAGTGTTCCTATGATATGGTGTAAAGAGCAGTAGCACTAATTTGTATGCGAAAAAATTTGCCTTTCTTCGTAAAAGTGAAAATCCTCTTCGGATTTCTTTTGGTTAGCGAAACAAGGTCCTAATGTAGGTCATTCGGAAAGGGAAGTGTTGAAAAGCGAACTTTTGAAAAGCGGGCGATATCTGTATCTAAGTGAGCACGATATTCAGGAAGACAAATGAGACGAATCTTACATATTATTTCCAGCCCAGCTGATCATCATTCTCTTTGTTTGCTCTTTTTTCTTCTGTATCTCTTTCTGTATTGATTCCTTCTCCCCTTCAAAGCAGACTTCTCTGTCAAAGGTATTAATCACATTCCTTTCCAGCTGCCTTTCAGTTCAGAAAATTTCCCCAGCAATTTCTGTTCGTTTCTTTGCATTTCTTTCCATTATTTCAGATTTTCAGCACTTTCCTTTATTTGATTTCACCTTCAATTTTGTTATTTCGTGGGATGTTGGCATCTCTGCCAAGGGCAGCATTTGGTTCCCATCACTAATTGCCCTGATTCTGAGGCCATTCGACAAGCCAATATAATGTCAAGCACATTATCATGGGTCTGAAGTTTCACTTAAGCCAGACCGGGTAATAACATTATATTTCTTTACCGAAGGTGATCAATGAAACAGGAAGGTTTTCAGACAAAATGTTGTTTTTGTGGTTGTTTTTCGTGAAATTCACTTTCATTCCAATTCTTATCATTTTTACTTAAGTTCTGTCATCAGCTGTGGTTGGACTTGAAACAAATCACTTGAAACAATATTGTTTGTTTAATAAGCTTTGCTTCTGAAATTCATCCAGCGACATTCCTACATTCATACAGTGTCCTAATCATGAAGTAAGATCCAAGACAAGAATAATTTTTTGATTGAAATATTTGTAATGGAGAAGTGGTCAGCAGAGAGCTTTAAACATTAAGTCTTAATTTTACCAACGTGCAGCCAATGGTTTGCTCAGCAACAACACTGACACAGAGATGAAAATTGGGGATATTAGGAGCTGGTAGTGGACAGATTTGGTGACAGAGAGAACACGAGACATAAATCAGTTCAGGATAAAAAGCGATCTCGAGGTTGTGAACAGTTTTGTTCGCAGATGGTTGTGAGGTAGTGGTCAGCAATTCATGGATAATGAATGGAGACTGCAATTGAAACTGAAGACAACAGTTTCTTTCTCTGACAAATATAAATAAAAGTACTTGCAACGAAGTTCAAATTTGTTTATGGGATTAATGAATGGACAGAGGTAGAGAACACCAACAATAGCGAGAATAGATTAGTAGCACACCCTCCACCACGCCCAGAATAATCATCAGCACTGCTGATATCCGATATTATAGAAATTCCTAATAGGGCGAAATCTTGAAAACACTCAAGGAAAATCGCCTCTCCATTGTTGTGATGTTCCAATCCGCAATTCTCACATTCAGATCTGTCCTCTCTCTGACTACACAGCTGTTGATCTCTGTTACTGTTGGAGCTGATGCATCTGCAACTACAGTGGGATAGCACACTGAATTAAGCCCCTCACCAATAGGAGAGGGAAACCTTCCAGTGACACAGTTACATTGCATGGAGACTGACATTAATCACAGTCACTGAGCAAACAGTCCCAGCTTTCTATACAGTACATTCAGTTCACAATATAACTGGAGTGAACTACATGTTGACATTGTTTGCTATTGGTCAAATCTCCCATCACCAATTGCTCTAGTGAAGTCAGTTCTGAGGGAGAATGATGGATGCTTTTTTGGTAGGCGAGCTGATTCTGCTCTGCTGTCTGTTTACTATGCTGTAACCATCTCTCCGCCAATCCATCCATCCCGCAAAATAATCACAATCAGGATGATTTTACTGTTCTGATCTCTCCTCCACGGGAACAAACGCTAGCGAACAGAGTGTCACTGGGCACAGTTGCCCTGAACATAGACAGGAAGTGTGGACTTCTCTGAATGTTCCTCTCCCTGCTCTAATAAGGCAACTTTGGAACTTCCATAGAGAATATACTTCAGTAATTAATTTATACAAATTGACAAGCTTCTAAGTGCAGTTTTATTTGCTGTAAAACCGTATTTGTTTTACACATTTTGGCCTCAGTCCAAAACCAAAGGTGATAATTACAATGAACTTATACATTAAGATTTATGAATTAATTAGTCAGGTTCGAATGAACATGACATTGGCTGCGAGATAAGGCGGAATGGGGGCAGTGGCTGCGGAGACTGCATGGGGAGTACAATGATATTCCCCAGTCATCATCATTCTTTCTGACAGACAGAATTAAATCTAATGCAAAACAGGGAAATAGCCAACATTAGGGAGATGTAATGCTGTATGACAATGTGATCTGAACAGGATAATTTTAAATGTAATACAATGAGAAATATTTAATATACACACCATTTAATCTTTGGGTATACAGTTTGAGTACAGTCACTGGACATGAAACATTAACTTTGATTTCTCTTCACAGGTACTGCCAGACTTGCTGAGCTTGCCCTCTAAGATCTGTTTTTTTTTGTTTGACATTGATCTTATTGTTCATATCTGGCAGGATACTTACAATTAAAAGCAAACACTAATAACAAAATGTGAAGAGCTATGGGTACAATACAGGAGACTAACAGTGGAGGTATAGTCATTCCAAGCTGGAAGAGACAATGGGTGAGTTTCCCCCACTTGTGCTGTAAATAATTCTGTGATATGTAATCAAAGCCTTTGGAAAGGGGTAGACAAGCTAGTTCAATGAAGGATACAGGGTGATCCATCATCAATAATCTATTCCTAATATCTCATGAAATTTCAGCTGGCTCTGAAGTGTCTTTTCAAACAAAGTGGAGTTCCTGAGATTTACAGGATAATCAGAAAAATATTCTTTTTTTTCCTTTGAATCATAAAGAAGAAACAGATTTCGGCCCTAACACAGGTGTCACAGACACACCAATTATAAAAGGAACAGAAAAGGACGACATTGTCCATATATAACTAAATTCAGCATGTAACCCTGTCAAGAAACATGAAATATAGTGATACGGAAACATGAAATACAAACAGAAAAAGGTGGAGAAGCGCAACAGATGAGGAAGTATCTACAGAGAGAAACAGTTTATTATATCGAAAATGATGTGACACTGTTCTGAAAAAGTCATATTGGAATCAAAGGTTAATTCTGTGTATCTCTGCTCATAGGGTGCCAGACCTGCTGAGTTTCCACCTATCAATTACTTTTTCTTTCTGAACTGTGACAAATCGACTGATCTGAACGATATTCGCAAAGGTGCTATCTCTGTTGAATCTCGTGTAATTTGTTATGAACTTTAAATGAGAACTTACAAAGTTCCTACGTTTCACAGGGCTCTAAATATCGATGACGTATTGCATTGTGAGACCAAACCATTTTGAGATAGTGTCTTTTGCACAGGTACTTCTTGGATATTCTGTGAAGTGGTCACCCAGTCTACCTTTAGTTTCCCCAATGTAGGGCTGACCACAATGTGAGCAGCGAATATAGTAGACGGGATTGTGGGAAATGTTTGTAGGATGCTGCTTCACTTGGGAGGTATATTTGGCTCCTTGGATAGTGAGGAGGGAGGAGGTATATGGGAAATGTAACACCTCCGGCAGGGGAAAGTGAAGTGGACCTGTGGTGGGGAGTGGGGGAGGTGGGAGAGGTGTTGGGAGTGAATGAAGAGTGGACCAGGGTGTCCTGGAGGAAATGGCCCTTCAGAAGGCAGAAAAGAGAGAGGACGCAAATATGTGTCTGGTCGTGGCATCTCGCTGGAGGTGGGGGAAATGCGGACTGATGATCCTCTGCATGTGAATGCCGGTGGGATGGTAGGTAAGAACAAGGGGAACTCTAACGCTGTTGCAGGAGGGAAGAAAGAGGCTGAGGGTAGAAGTGTAGGAGATGGGTTGGAACTAGTTGAGGGCCATGTCGATAACAGTGCTGGGAATTCTCGGGTGAGGAATACGGTGGACATTTCAGAGGCCATATTTTTGTAGACGACATCATCAGAAGCAATGCGGTGGAGATGGGGGAACTGGGAGAATGAAATGAAGTCTTTGCAGGAAACAGGGTGTGAGGATGTATACTCCAGGTAGCTGTGGGACTTCCTGGGTTAATACTGAATATCAGTGACCGGTCTATCCCCAGAAATAGAAGCATAGATGTCGAGGAAAGGAAGGGAGGAGTCAGAGGTAGACCAGGTGAAAGTGAGGAAGGGTTGAAAATTGGAAACGATAAACTTTTCCAATTCTGGACAAGAGAGAGGAGCAGCAGCTGATAAAATCTACGTATCGGATAAAGAGTTGTGGATGGGGGATGGAATAGAACCGGAACAAGGAATGGTCTACGTACCCCATGAAGGAACAGGTATAACTTGGGCCCAGCTGTGCATGGCAGGAGCATGCTGAAGCAATGGGTCTGCCCAGGCAGTTCTGTTTGTGGATTTTCAGGAGGAGATAAAAGAGAACTCTGCTATCAGTGGACCATCAGCTGTGCGACTGTTAGGTGGGGGTGAGTGTGTGTGTGCTTGCCGGGGTGGGGGGGGGGGGGGGGGGGGGGGGAAGGGGATGCGAGTGCGTGGGAACCTTCAGATGAAATGTGGTCAGATTTAGTTAATAAAATAAACTGATGTGCCATTTTAGGGTTATGGACAAGCAGTTGATATGCGGAGGTATCTGAAAGCTGGCACACAGCCTCTGAAATGTAGAGGTCAGTCCACCAGACTCCAGCAGCACCACCCTTATCGGCACAGGCTGAGGAACATAGTCAGGGCTGGATCGAAGCATACAGCGTACAGTCTGTTCAGAGGGTGATAGGTTGGATAGGTGAGGGGGATACAGAGAATTTAAGACAACCAAACTCACATGGAGCATTCTCAATGAACAGATTGAGTTCAAGTAAACGCCAGAGTAATGGGTCCAGGTGAAGGGAGAGTGTTGGTGCTGGGCGAAGGGTCTATGGGATGGGGAGTGCACTCTTGCACAAAGAAATGGACACCGAGGAGAAGACGGTGGAAGAGGAGTTCAACATTATGTCATGCCTGAAATTCATTAAAGTGGGGGCACAGAGGGATAAAGATGAGCCCTTTTCTGAGTACAGAACATTCAGCATTAGAGCGTGGACGGTTAGGAGGGATAGTGAATACACGACAGGAGGTGGGCTTGTGGGAGGGGATGGACTCAGATTGCAGGGCATGGGTGGGGTGGCAGGTTCCAGACGCTCATAGGCATCACTAAGTGATTCCATCTTTTCGGCATCTTTTATCTGGTGAGCATGGCGAATGAGCTGGAGAATTAAGTAGAATTGGGGAATAGTGCAGATTTGAGCCAATGTGATGTGATGCTGTTGAACAGAGAAAATGTTGATCTCAGTGACAACGACACTGCACGACCAGACCTCAGAAAGTAAATGATTGAAAATAATCGGAATCAGTATCTTATTGTAATGCTCTGATTTCATTTGGGTGACACTCATCCAGCAAGGTCTTACGTTTCTGAGATGGTAGACCAAACTGTGAAAATAGAATGTATCTTGATGTTATTAATAAGACGAATCCATCCATGGTTTTGGAAGGCACTAGCAAAGGCAGAGTTTATTTGTAATTCCCAATAGCTCTAGGGAAGGTTTCATTATTCATTCAGGAAATTACCAGCACAGAATTTCCTCTGATTCCCGTTGACCGCAGTTGCCTGAGGGTCAATATGATACGTGAGTCAAATACTACTTTAATGGCAAGGGAAGTTATTCTGATTTCACCTCAACTGACATTGGAAAATCAGTTAAAATTCTAAAGAGAAAAATGGTAGAACACGGCATATTTGAACAATGTGGCCACTGTCCTCGCAACGTTTAAGGACAAACAGCTGCTTGGATTTCTGATTCTGAGGAGAGGTTTGTCCTATTTGGGATGAGGCTGTTTGGTTAAGCGCTGTGACAGAGAGACAGAAAAATGTTCCACGCTCTATGGGGAAAACACACCCTATTCACGGTGCATTGGACAATGACAGACATACACTATTGTCTGTTCCTATTGGTCATTGATCATCCCAATATCATCATTCACTGATGACCAATAGCAGCACAGAAGCCAGCAGCTCCCAGTACCCAATGGAAAGCAAAAAGGGTAAGGGATGACCAGTGGAAGTGGGAGTAACTAAGGAACTGGTGTAACTTACAGTGGGAGTGGCAGTAGAAGGGTGTGAAGAGATATCATCAGTGGAAGGGTATGTGGCAGCAGAAGGGGTAATGCAAGGGAAGTAGGAGTGTAAAGAGAGAGTAGGAAAGGGAGGAAGAATGGCTAATGAAGTTTTAGTGACTGGGAAAAGATTGTTTTTGGAAAGGTGAGGTTGGGTGAAAACCACCACTGTTCAGGAAAATTGGAAATGATTCGATTGAAAATTAAGATTTGATGCCCTTCTTTTTCTATCATTTTATTCTTTATCAGATTGTACATTCACTCTGTAGTTTTGTATCTCCATCAAACGCATGTGACTTATTTTTTCTCCCCGGTGTTGTGTCTCAACATTTCTGAATTTTTTAACAGTATGTATTTGCTCCCAATTCAAGGTAGACATGAGAATATGATTTAATATCCTGTAGTCCATAACATAGAATTTAATTGAATATTTATCCTCATGACTTGAGCTGATTCAAGCAATGAGTCTGTGTCCATCCTGCAGATTAAAAATGTCTTCAGTTCTGACTATTGTTGCAAAGCACAGTGCCACACAAAAGGCTATTGTTCCAGTGCAAGTTGCCAAACCGTAGTTCATCCTAAATTAGTTACAAGCTTTTGAATATGACATGCTGAGGGACAGAGTGTAAAAGGTGAATTTAATTTTGTGTCGAAAATAGTATTTGCAGCACACTCATAATAGGTGTTAACTACATCAATCTGTAAATTCCCCAAAATAAGAACAACAAGAGACTGGAATTCTTAATTATGCTTATGTGAATAACATGTGGAGAACAGGAAGGAAATCAAGGTGTGTTTGTGATATTCATAAATAATGATGGTGAGAATGTGGAAGATGGATGGCAGTGGAATGGTAACTAATGTTGGGGATGACACAAAGATTAGCTGGGTGCTTCACAGTGAGGAGGAAAGGGTTAGGCTACAGGGCGATATAAACAAATGTTTTCTATATCCAGATTAATGGCCGATGAAGTTTAACACTGATAAATGTGAGATGATTCATATCTGAATTAACAAGAAAAGTGAGTACTCAAATTTTGAAGGGCGAGGGTTAAACTTGCTCCTTTTTTCTTTGCAGCAGGGAAGGTTGAGGAGGGAACCTGGTACAGGTGTACAAGAGCATAAGGGGTATGGAGAGGATGAACAGACAGCAGCTGTTTCCTTTACTTGAAGGGTCAAAAACAAAGGGCAACATACTTAAAGTGAAAGGCAGGGGATTGAGAGAAGATTTGTGAAGTCTGTATTGAACTGAGCGGGTGGCACAAACATAGAATATAAAATATATAATATGTGTGGAAACAGGCCCTTCGGTCCAACAAATCCACACTGACCCTCCAAAGAGTAACCAACCAAACACGTCTCCCCGTGTTTGCCCCTGACTAATGCACCGAACCTACACATCCCTGCACACATTCAGCAATTTAGCATGGCCAATTCACTTAACCTGCACATCTTTGGATTGTGGGTGGAAACCGGAGTACCTGGACGAAACCCACGCGGACACGGGGAGAATGTGCAAAATCCATACAGGCAGTCACCCGAGGCTGGAATCAAACTTGGGTCCCCAGCGCGCTAAGGCAGAAGTGCTAACCACTAAGCTGACGTTCTGCCCGTGGTGACATGTGTCTGGAATGCATTTCATAGGTGGGTAATTGATCAGGTAATCTCACAAACATTTTAAAAAAGCCTTTGATATGCACTTGGTGGTGCAGGCTCGTAATTTCATTCAATTGTTCTATGTGGTGGCAGCCACGAACACTCAGATATATTCTGAAGCAATAGCTAATGGCAGTTCCTAGTTTGTCCCATTGGCTGTACACAGTAAGTGAGCCTCCAGTGAAGTGCTGGTGTTATCTCCCACTTTGTATTTAAATGTTTCAGTTTCCTTGAGTAGGTAATGTAACTTCCTTTGTCGATGATGTCATTTCTGGCCCTTTTTCTCAGAGGATGGTAGATGGAGTCAAAATTGATATGTTTGTTGATGGAGTTCCGGTTGGGATGCCATGTGTCTAGGAATTCATGTGCTTGTCTCTGTTTGGCTTGTCCTAGAATGGATATGCAGACCTAGTCAAAGTGGCGTACTTACTCATCAGTACGTAAGAAATCAGTGTTTCTTGTAGTTAGTTGATGTTCATCTATCCTGGCGACTAGTTTTCTGCTTGAGTAGAAAAAGAATACTGTATTACAGCATCAAGGAATTCTAATTTCAAGGTTGTCAGCAAAAGAGCCAGGAGTGAAATAAGGAAAAATGTCTTTATTTACGAATTGGAATTGACTGGCTGGGAAAATTGTGGATGAAGATTCAAAAGAGAACTATATATATATTTGGAAATTAGGAACTTAACTGGCAACAGAGAGAGGGCTGGCAAATGGGGGTGCTTTAGATACATTTTTGGAGCTGATTCATACATAATGCCAATGGCCTCCTCCTGTACTTTAAAGTTTTGTACTCTATCATGTGCCAGCTGTGAATAAAAGTCAGTATCCAATTATTTCACTGTGTAAATGCTGAAAAATATCTGATTATTTGGTGTAGCATAAGCATTTAAAATGCAAGTATTGCAAGGTCAGCATCATTGTGAAGTCTAATTATTACTCAGAACATGAATATTTTACATGTTGTATTCCAATTACTAAAACAAATATATCATTGCTTTGTCACAAAACTCTTTGGAAAGCTCTGACTTTTCACTGACACGATATTATGTTCGTTGCTTTGTTTCAGTCTCCACATTTCATATTAAACATCATTCATTCTAAAGATTGGAAGTTTTTAAATTATTATTCACTAAAATTGATAACACAAATAATTTATTTAGTTTAATATTAACAGTCCATGTTGAATTATTGCCATTTTTAAATTGCTGGCAATTAGCTGAAGATCGTACATTTCAGAGAGAAATTAAACTGGTTGTTTATATATAAATGTATACGAACACTAATTCTATTTGTATGTTCAATCGTTTGCTCACTCAGAACATGTGATCATTCAGAAGCCAACCACTTTAAAAATATTGGAGTGGCAAAACATTGTTTTGAATCCTGACATTGAATATCTAATTCTGATCACCACAAGAGTTATGTTCTTTCTTGGATAAAATAAAATATACGTGTTTTATTTCTTGACATAAGTTTATAATTTAGTTCATTAAATATAGAATCAACATAATTGATTTAAGAGATTATAGTTCAGTTGAATAATTATCGTTCACGTCTTTTTTTTGCCCAATTCATGAAATATAGTAATCATCCGATTATTGTTCGGGTCAGTAAACTCAACACCTTGCAATGAGCTACGCTGAAAATTGCTTCCAATAGATCTGAAATCATTTACAGTGTTATTGGACCTCACAGCTGCCTGTGATACAGAGAGACACAGTGGCCTGTTCCACAATCTGTGCATTGAGCTTCTAACCTGGTTCAGAGCAGTCAGTCAAACATTACTTCAAAACAAACAATTTGGAATTCACCTTTGGCAGGGGGAGAACCCGCCAACAGACTATCACTGGTCTCAGTGTAGGTACAAATGTTGTTCAGGTTAAATACTAATGGCTGACCAGCAACCAAGTTTTAAAATTCATCTTCAGACAGAGCCTGGCCGAGAGAGCACACGTGTTGACATGGAGAGCCAGAATCACACCATACAAGTTATGTATGGTGATGGAATCTGATCTGCCTCCCAGACTCCATACATCTGCACCCCGGATCAGTCACGGGTGAAGACGTTAACAAGTTGACAATCTATTGCAGTGCCTTGTGTCTCACAAACAAACCTTTAAATCCATATCCAATAAATGTTACCTTCACATTCTTCAATATCAAAATAAAATTGTACATCTCTGTGAATGGACGGAGATTACTACATGGGTCACACAGTAGAATTTATGTGAAGTAACCATCAGCAAACGGCAATCCAAAAATCACATTAATAACTGAACTTGGCGGATTCTGTCTGGTTTAAGTAACCACACATATTATACTGGCTTTCAGGTGACTGTAACAATGCACACCATAACTGGAGGTTTTGGCCTTACACCCTCCAAAGTTTCCTGATCTCACACACATAATTACCTCACACATTCAATAATTGATGAGAATCCACAAGCTGGGTGAAACTGGAAACATAGAACAGTGCAGTTCAGTGCAGCATTTTGCAGGCCCTTCGGCCTTTGACTTGCTGTCGACTTTTTACCCTATTCTAAGATCAGACTAACCTACATACCTTTCATTATACTATCATTCATGTGCCTTTCCAATTAAATATCCCTAGTATAGCTGACTTTACTACAACTGCGAGCTCTTCATTGCACACACACACACCACTCTCTGTGTAAATAACCTACTTCTAACATCTTCCTTAAACATTCCTCCAACTGCCTTAAAATCATACCCTCTCGAGACCAATTTTTACCCTGGCAGAGAGTCTCTGGCTATCCACTCTATCTATGCCTCTCATCATCTTGAACATCCCTGTCAAGTCACTTTACATTCTTCTTCGTTCCAATGAGGAAAACACTCTAGCTCCCTCAAATTTTCTTTGTAAGACATGCCCTCCAGTCCAGGCAACATCTTGATAAATCTCCTCAGCACCCTCACCAAAGCTTCCATATCTTTCCTATAACGAGGTAACCAGAAATGATCACAATATTCTAAGTGTGGTCTCACCACGGCTCCATAGCGCTTCAGCATAACCTCGCAGCTCTTAAACACAATCCCTCGGCTAAGGAACACATCAAACACTTTCTTAACAACCTTATAAACCTGGGTAGCAACTTTGTGGGAGCTATGCCATGGATCATATGATCCCCCGTTCCTCCACAATGTAAGAATCCTGCCTTTAACCTTGTTTTCTGCATTCAAATTCGACCTTCCAAAATGAATCGTATCCCACTTTTCCATATTGAACATTATCTGCCACTTAGCAGCAGAGTCCTGCATCCTGTCAATGTCCTGTTGCAAACTACAACAGCCCTCCACACTATCCACAGTTCCACCAAACTGTGTTACATCATCAATCTTACGAACCTACCCTTCCACTTCGTCATCCTAGTCATTTATCAAAATCACAAACAGCAGAGGTCCCATACGGAACACCACTGCTCACCTAGTTCCACACTGAATACTTCCCATTTACCACAACCCTCTGTCTTCTATGTGCTAGCCAATTCTGTATCCAGACAAATAGGTGTCCCTGTATGCCATGCCTCCTTACTTTCTGAATGAAACTGCCAGGGGGAAGCTAATCAAGCACCTTGTTAAAATCCATGCACTCAGCATTCACTGGTCTACCTTCTTCAGTGTGCTTAATCCGATCCTCAAAGAATCCAATCAGAGTTTTGAGGTATGACCAGCCCCTCACAAAGCCATGCTGACTATTCCTAATCAAACTGTGATTTTTCAGAATCCCCTCCAATACTTCGCCCAATACTGAAGTAAGACTGACTGGTCTGTCATTCTCAGGAAAATCCCTGTTTCCTTGCCTGAACAAGGGACTAACATTTGCCACCCTCCAATCATCCGACGCTACTCAAATGGAGACTGAAGACGCAAAGACCATCGCCAAAGACACAGAAATCTATTCACTCTCTTCCTATCGTAACCTAAGGTGTTTCCCTTCTTGCCGAGGGATTTATCTATCTTTATGTTTGTACTTCAATCAGTCTGTATTTCACCTCAACTTGTTTACTCACTGTCCAAACAACTGATTGACTGCTTTCCTTTACAGGGCTCTGTACAGTGCTGCCTTCCTGAGCAAGTATGGTTCCCAATATCGTGTATATTATGGAATGGAAAACATGGGAAGCTTTGACTCTGCTGTTCCTCAGATGCAGCCTGAGTGGCTGTGCTTTTCCAGCGCCACAATGTTCGACTGTGATCACCAGGATCTGCAGTCCTCACTTTCTCCATTACTGAGGGCTGTACCCTCTGCACACTGAGCAGGGAACTAATCAGCAGAAACTCGTTGTATCTGGAGCTGAACGTTCAGTTCTGGAAAGTTGCATTTGATGAACACATTTATTAAAAACGAAATTCAAATTTAACAAATATTCATTCAGTCCCAGAGTTACAGTTTTGGTTCATGACTTGGACAGGTTGATAACGAGCAATGAATGACTGAAGAACTCCGAGATACAGAGAATTCCGGTGATATTTTCAGGTTGGATGTGCTTTACCTTAATGCTGGTAATATTATCAGACAGTCAGATATGATAAGGAAACGAGGTGACATGTGGAAGTGTGACATTTTTTGCCATTACAGAGATGTGTTTGAGGGAGGTCGGGGCTGACAACTCAATATTCTGTGGTACCAGAGCTATAGACAGGATAGGAGAGAGGGTAAAAGAGGATATGGTATTGCCTTATTAATTACGGAGTCAGTTACTGGCGTAAGAAGGGACGATATCTTAAAAGGATCTTCTAATGAGTATTGGTGGTTAGAGCTCAGGATCAAAACCATAGCAGAAACACTGCTAGAGATATATTATATACTCCCTGATAAAGGAAACTACGGGAGCAGGTATATAATCAAGTTATTGAAGTGTGTAAAAACAATAATGGGATCTTTATATTCAGGCATTTCAATTCCAAACATTCATTAGGGCAGTGATAACGTTTTAAGAGAGGGCAGGTGTTTTGAAATTTATTCCAGAGAGCTTCTTATATCAACATAGAGCAGATACAACAATGGGCAGTGTAGTGCTGGGCCTCACTGTGGGGAACGAAGCCAGTCAGAAAATATCACACATTTTGACTTTGCTAAGGAAAAGACCCCAAAAATGTTCGAAAAATAAGAGCTTTTTGCATTGGGGAGACAGATTTTATGTAATCAAATGACCGGATGTGGGCAAAGTGCAGTTGCTTCTGGGTGAAACTGTAGCAGAACAAGGTGGGGCGGGGTTTGGGGATCATTTGATTAAAATTGAATTGATAACAGTGTCAGCCCAGCATGTTACAACGAAGATAAAATTTAGGAACACACACCCAGAGAACCTCAGATGTCGACACGAATTCCGAACAGGATGAGAAAGGAAAGAGAAGCTTAAAGCAGGTACCAATTGAGCAGGTCAATGAAGGTCCTAAAAGAATATAGAAAGCGTAGGGATAAACTGAAAAAATAAGTGGAAGAGCAGAAGGAGGGGTGATAAAACTTTAGCGGGTAAGACTAGCAAGAATCATTTTTGTTGGTTTATTAAGGGGAAGAGGATAACGCGGGAAAGAATGGGAGTATGAGGGACGAAGGGGACAGCCTGTTCACAGAGACAGAGAATATGTTAAACACATCCTACGAATCGGTCTTCAGTTTGGAGAAACAGTTCCTGGATTCAGGGAGAGTTGCCGTTTGACCCTTAAGCAAATTGGTACAGGAGCTGAGGAAGAATTGGAATTTTATGCAAGATCGAGTGAGCAAATCACCAGATTAAAGACCAAGTCTCACATCAGTGAAAGGTAAACAATTGTAGAAAATTCGGAGGGCTGTTGAGGCTGGATCATTAAATATCTTCAAGGCTGAGACAGACAGATTTTTATACAAGTGTTATAGGAAATCACAGGAAAGTGGAATAGGGGATTAACAAAATAAATATAACCTAATTGAAGGAAAAGAAGACTCAGTGAGCGGATAGACATATTGTTGTCCCTATGTCTAATTGTGTTCTTTTCCAATAGCCCCGTATTCACAAGAACATCAACCTCTCACTATGGAGTGAGACAGTGTTTGGAATGCAGTCGAGGGATTCAAGGAATTCATAAACGCGATGCTAATATACAGAAAGTACAAGAGGACTGCGACAACACGGATTGCCTGTCGGGGTGAGGATCTGCATCGACATAGTCTCCACTACCAGAAGGAAGACCTCAGCAAGACACCCTCCAAGGTCAAGCAGCGACCTGCACTGGGAAGCAGGTAGCAGGGGCCAGGTGCAAAGGAGTGCTGAAGCCCTAAACACTACATCACTGTCGTGTCTCGTTCCTTCCCTGACCAAACTTAAATGTGGAGGGGTAGAGAGACATGCCGTTGGTAGATGAGTCAGCAGGAAGTCTTTGACACGAGAGGTTTGGACAGCTCCAGCTCAGCAAAATGTACAGGTAAACTCAAATAAAGTCCTTTTACCTTTATTGTTACAGCGGTCGAGATGGCATTTAGGGCAGTCGCAAGCTCCTCTTCTGAGATGTGATAGCTCTGGGAGAATTCCACCGGCCCTGATGGCTCCACGTGTGGGCACTGCACAATGCTTCAGCTCCTGGGAGACCGTGTTAGCGAGAGATGCTTGGCGGCACGGTGGCTCATGGGTTAGCACTGCTACCTCAGAGCACCAGCGACCAGGGTTCAAATCCTGCCTCAGGCAACGGTCTGTGTGGAGTTTGCACATTCTCCCCGTGTCTGCATGGGTTTTCTCCGGATGCTCCGGTTTCCTCCCACAGTCCAAAGATGTGCAGGTTAGGTGAATTGGTCATGCTAAATGACCCGTAGTGTTGCGTGTACGGGGGTGGGTCTGGGTGGGCTGCTCTTCTGTGGGTCGGTGCGGACTGTTGGACCGAAGGGCCTGTTTACACACTGTAGGTAATCTAATCTCGGATGCACTCAGGGTCATCCAAGATACTGGCAAATTCATAGACATGCCCCTAGTTATGGTTTTTTTAATGACTGCAATATTCCAGTCCAACGTTTATCGTCCTGAGTTCATTAGCCTTACATTTCAGTTCTGTTTTATTTAAATAAACACAATTTAATCCAACAGGCGTTACTTGCTTCCTGTCATGTTACAGGCAGAGAGTAGATGGGTGACCACCAGGAATAGCAAAGGGAATAGGCAGGTAGTTCAGGAATCCCCTGTGGCCATTCCCCTCGAAAGAAAGTAGGCCATTTTGGATTGTTGGGGGCGATGTCCGTTCAGGGGAAAGCAGCAGTAGCCAGGTTGGTGGGACTACCACTGGCTCTGGGGCACAGCGGGAAAGGGAAAGGTAAACAGGACGTTAAAGATACGAGGGCCGATTGTTATTGGAACTGATCGGAGATTCTGTGGTCGCAAACGGGAATCTAGGATGGTGCGTTACCTCCCAGGTGCTAGGGTCCAGGATGTCTCCAAGTGGCTGCAGAACATTCTCAATGGGTAGGGTGAGCAGTCAGAAATCATTATGCAAGTTGGCACAAATAATACCCGTAGAAATTGGGACGATGTCCTGCAGCGTGATTACAGAGAGCTAGGAGAAACATTTTAAAAACAAACCTTGACAGTGATAATCTCCTGAGAGGGAGATTATAGTCCTAAACATGCACTGTAGGGGAAATCAATATCTTGGCGGCCAGTTTTGTTAGGGTTACAAGGGAGGGTTTAAACTAGAATGGCAGATGGTCGTATCCTCAAGAGCAGGGAGGCAAGTGGAAGGAGATACAGTAATCAGAAATAGTAAGGTTAGGCTGGAAACCGACAGAGAGAAAGCAATGCATTTTGGATTAAATGGCATCTGTTTCAATGCAAGAGGGCTGACAGGTAAGGCCGATGAACTCAGGGCGTGGATTTATAGGTGGGACTGGGATATTATATCCATTACAGAAACATGGCTAAGGGATGGATAGGACTGACAGCTTAATGTGCTAGAGAACAAGTGCTTTAGGTGAGACAGAGATGGTGGAAGGAGGGGAGGGGGAGTTGCATTTCTGATTAAGGGGAGTACCACAGCAGTAATCAGAGATAAAATAACTCACGGATCATCCAGTGAGGATTTGAAGGTGGAGATAAGAAATAGGAATGGAATGGTGAGGTGATTGAGGTTGTAATATAGGCCCCCAACGAGGCAACAGGCATGAGAGTAACAAATATGCAGGGAGAGAGGGGAGACCTGCGGGAGCAATAGGGTTATCATAATAGGGGATTTTAATTTTTCTAATACAGTCTGAAACGGCCAGAGCATAAAGAGATTTGATGAGGTAGAATCTGTTAAATGCGTCAGGAACGTTTCCTCAATCAGTATATAGAGTGTCCTACTCGGGAAGGGGCAAAACTCGAAATTTTCTTAGTAAATAGGGCATGACAGATGACTGAGTTGATAGTGGGGAGCACTTTGGGACCAGTAACCACAGTTCTATTCGTTTTCAAATAGTTATGGGGAAGGACAAAACTGGTCCTCAGATTCATGTTCGAACTTGGGGCGTGACTCAGGTCCAGGCAGCTGGGATCAAGGGAATCCCTGGAGATATATAAGAGATACAGGAGTTTACTGAAGAAGGAAATCAGTAGGGTGAAAAGGGGGCAAGAAAGATCCTTGGCAGAGAAGATTAGGATGAATCCAAAAAGGTACTTTAAATATTTTAAAAGAAAAAGCAATAATTGGAGAGAAAATAGGACCCCTCGAAAACCAATGTGGATAAGTATGTGTGGAACAATAAGAGATGGGTGAAGTCCTTAACGAATATTTCTACTCTATGTTTACCGAGGAGAAAGAAATAGACTCATTGAGATGTACAGCATGGAAACAGAACCTTCGGTCCAACCTTTCCATGCCGACCAGATATCCCAACCCAATCTAGTCCCACCTGCCAGCACCCGGCCCATTCATATACCCATCCAAATGCCTCTTAAATGTTGCAATTGTACCAGCCTCCATCACTTCCTCTGGCAGCTTATTCTATATACATACCACCCTCTGCGTGAAAAAGTTGCCCCTTAGGTATCTTCTATATCTTGCCCGTCTCACCCTAAACCTATGCCCTCTAGTTCTGGACTCCCCGACCCCAGGGAAAAGACTTTGCCTATTTATCCTATCCATTCCTCTCATAACTTTGTAATTTGCGGGGACCCTGGCCTATAATTTTGATCATCATTGACCACAGCTGACGTCCCGGAAGACTGGAGGATAGCAAATGTTGTACCCTTATTCAAGGAGAACTGCACAAAAAAGCCCTGGAACTTCAGATCAGTAGGTCTAACATCTGTAGTAGGTAAGTTAATTGAGAAGGTTCTGAGGGATAAGATGTACATGCATTTAGAAAGACAGGCTTTGATTTGGGAATAGTAACTGTGGCTTTGTGAGAGGAAGTTTGTGCTTGACAATTTTCTTAAAGTAATTGGATGATGTGACCAGGAAGATTGACCTAGGTGGGGCAGTAGACGTCAAAACATGTGGTGTTGGAAAAGCACAGTAGGACAGGCAGCATTCGAGGGGCAGGAGATCTTCACCAGGAACGCCCAAAACATCGATTCTCCTGTTCCTCTGATGCTGCCTGACCTGTTGTGTATTTCCATTGCCAAACTTTTCGACACTGATCTCTAGCATCACTTTCTCAAGGGCAGTTGATTTAGTCAATATGGATTTCAGTTGCACCAGAACAGAATGAAGCTTTTCAGCTCCTGGAGCCTGATATACAATTATAGAATGAAGCCAATAAACCCCTAGGGCCTATATAACTGTAACCAGATCATGCAGCACTAGTATCCAGTTACACAGCAACAGGATCAGTCTATTCAGTTACTTGAAGTCAGTAACACAGGAAATGGAAGAGGTCACAAAGTGACTGGACTATGGGGTATACTGGAATAAAACCAGGCTACATAGCCCCTCAGAGCTGCCCTTCCATTCAGTAAGTCAGGGCTGATCTGCACTCGGCCGCAATTTCTCTTTTATGCACAATTCTTTGTAGCCCTCGACTCTCTGACGGGACAAAATCCACTGACACCCACTCGCGCCCCCCAAACATTTCAGTGATTTGGCCTCCCCAACTGTCTGGTCCCAACCATCACTACTTCCTGAGAAAAGGAAACACTCCCCACACATATACTTTGGACTATTGACATGGATAGAAGATACGAACACAGCGTAAAGTGACTGGCCCTGATATCATGGCAGTATTTGATTGAGCAAGATGTCAAGGAGACTGAACAAAATTTAACTTGATGGTAATCAGTTGTTAACTCCCCACTGGTTGAATCATTCAGAACACAATGGGGCTGGTGGACATCAATCCTCCCAGTCCCTGGATATCCCTTTGGACAATCCTCAGGGTAGCTCCTTCGGCACAAACATCTTCAGCTGCTTCATTAATGTCTTTCCCTCTGTCATACGATCAGTGGTGGGGATGTTCTGTGAAGATTATACAATGTTCAGAACAAAGAGTCACCTCCTAAGCTACTCAAGAATCAAATCTGGACAACATTCAAGCCTGTGTTGTTAATGTACAAGTAACATGAATCAAAAGCACTGCTGGACACTAAACATTTCCATGGTTAAAAGAAAGAGGAACTCCTTCAACAACTGGTTTCACAGTAATATAAGAAAGCCATTCAGCCCATCTGATCTGTTGGATAACAAGAGGCACAATGCGTTCACTCACTCCTGCGTATTACACAAGGAGACAATTTTTAAAAAGTAGGTGTTTGAATCCAAAAGACACACGCAGGAAACTGGAAGAACAGAATAAGCAAGGCAGCATCAAGATGTTGAGAAGTGAACGCCTTGGATATAACCCTTCGTCAGGACTGTGGGTGGGAGAAAGGGGGTCTATAGATAAAGGGGTGGGTGAGGGATGAGGAGGCAGAGTGGCGAGTTGGGGGATAAGTGAACACAGGTAAAAGGTATCAGCGGTTTGGTGATGGGAGGGCTGAATCCAGTTGGTAGCTGGACAAAAGCATGCTCAGATGAATGGAAGGGAGGAGAGGGCCTGGAAATGGAGGTGATTTGAAATTGGAGAATTCAATATTGAGTCCCAGGAGTGTAGGCTGCACAGGTGACAGATGAGATCTTGTTTCTCGAAATTATGGTTTGGTTCATTGTGGCAATGGAGGAGGCCAAGGTTGGCCATGTCGGAAAGTGATTGCGAAAGAGAATTGAAATAGGAAGTGACTGGGAGGTCTTCCATTCCACCTAACGACCCTACCTTCCAGCTCCCAACCAGATTCATCCCTCCCAACGCCCAACCAGGTTTCACCCACCACTTGTGTCCACATATCCATAACTTACCATCCCTCGATCTCCCCACTCCAACCACTCCCTTCCCTCTTTATCTGCAGCTCCCCTTACCCCCCAACCCAGTTCTGAAGGATATTTACTCCTGAAATGTTGACTTTCCCAGTTCATGATGCTGCCTGGCTTGCAGTGTTCTTTCAGCCTTCCGTTTGTCTCCTATAACTCAGGAAGATCGAGTCTCGTCAGCACAACGGGCTGGTAGGCAGGAACCACGGTTTTCCCAATGAAGTCCTTGAATGCCTTCCCTCTGACCAGGAGGAAGACTTGCAGTCATCGAGACACTGACACATGAACAGAAGAGGCCATTCAGCCCCTCCAAACTGTTACACTGAAACAGGAGGATGTCATTGTTGCTGCAACACTACAAACCAATGAGGCATGGACTGCACTGGCAGACTGCTCCATGTTGCTCCTCCTGGCTCCATTGCTAATTGTACTCACGTGTTATGTTAACGTGGTTTGCTGACCATGAGGAGGGAAAGTGATTGGTTTGTACCAATTCCCAAGGAGGGATCGTCCATCTCCGAGATGTTATGGACTCGGCTAGACTACTTAAAACATTTTTAAGCAGGCAGCCCAGCGCATGCCTTTGCAATTTGTTTCGGTAAGTGTACAATGAAAATTACCCGGAGTAATTTAGTTAGGTTGACTATTAGATTTTAAAACAGACAAAGACTTTATTCATAAAATTACACACTGAAACACAAAGAACAGAATAAATAATTATGATAGAATTCAACCTATTCAGCTAGACTTAATTATGCTGTTCCGAGCGTACACATCTGTCCCAATAATCAAACTCCCAATAAAAACGGAACACAAACTTCCAGGTTGAAATTGAAGGTCAGAAAAGAGAGAGAGTTTCCACACAGCTCCCAGTTGAACTTCCCAGTTCAAAACTCGACTGAAAACTGCTCAGCTCAGCTCATCTCAGCTCGTTCAGCTAAATTAGCTCACCGTTCTCCATTCATTATACCAGTTAATTATAAAGAATGACCACTTTGGCCTGAAGTCTCATCTGTTTCCATGTAAACAAAAGGCCTCTAAAAATCATTTTCATCTCTTTACCAAACCAGACTGATCGGAGCTTGGCCCCGTTTTATTGTCCCTCTGAAAGAAACCAAGGACAGAGTCTCCTTGAACCAAGGAACAGCTTTTTGACAAAAAAGGGACTTGCTTTGTGACATGTCTCATCCTAATAAAATAAAGAATCATCAATGCTAAAAGATGGCTGCATTTTTAACCCTTCAAACCCAGACAGTAGTCTCAAAATAGACAGACTCATTATGCTAACTGTAAACATTCAAACATGCACAAACCCATGCAAATTCAGGCTGCGGTAAACCCACCACCGAACACCTCCGTTTCTCATTCGAGTCTCAATAACTCTTCAGCTTTCACGCTTTCGTGACCTTCCACATGCGCAACTGTCAGATTGAATGGCTGCAACAAGAAGCTCCATCTAAACAGTCTGACATTTTTGTCCTTAATTTTTTCAACAAATGTCAATGTGTTGTGATCAGTGTATACAATTGTCTCAGATGCATTGCTGGTAATATAAACACTGTTATGGTGTAATGCCAACATCAAGTTCAACGTCTTTTTCTCCACCGTTGGACATTTCTGATGATGAACGTTCGACTTCCCAGAAAATTACCCGATGGGTCTTTCTATTCCCTTATCATCCTCCAACACTGGACCAATACACACATCACTGACAACGATAGCCGCCTTCACAGTCTTCGTGTAATCTAGTGTAGCTCATACTGGGGGCAGTAGGTAACACAGTTTTTAGGCTATAAAATGCCTTTTTACAGTTCTATGTCCACTGAGAGTTCTTGCCCTTGACTATTTGGTGAGTGGAGCAGCCGTACTGCTGAAAGTTTCGCACGAACTTTCGGTAAAATCCTGTCAATCCCAGAAACCGTAGTATTACATATTTCTTTTATTCGACGGTATGGAGCATTCCCCAACTACTTTCGTTTTCTTATCTCATGGGGCCATTTGTCTATGTCCAATAATGTGACCCTGGAACGTGACTTGGGCTTTCTCAAATTCACTTTTAGCTGGGTTTACTACCAAGCCTGCCTTCTGAAGTTGATCGCACAAGTCTGATAAATGCTGTAAATGTTCCCTCCATGAATGATTAAAAACCATCAGGTCATCAACGTACACCACATAGTTGGGTAATCCGGCAATGACCTAATTATCAGTCTCTGAAATGTGGATGGATCGTTTTACATACCAAATGCCACAACTTTGAACTGATATAGTCCATTTGGCGTTATGAAAGCCGAAACTGCCTTTGCTCTCTCTGACAGAGGTCCGTGCCAGTAACCTCTAAGCAAGTCCAACTTATAAATGTAAGTAGCGTCTCCCACTTTGTCGACACAATTCTCCAAACATGGAATTGGATATACATCAGTCTTTGTAACGGCATTGACTTTGTGATAGTCAACACATGACCGTTGGGTACCACCTGGCTTTGGCACCATGACTATATGCGAACTCCAATCACTATAACTTACTTTGATTATGACATTTTGGAGTGTGCGCTCTATCTACTTCTGAGCCTGTGCCAATTTTGGAGAGTCGTACCTAAAAGAATGTTGCTTCATCAGAACAGCATCTCCTGTATCGACATCATGCACAATTATGTTCGTACATCCCAGTTTATTTCCGCATATCTCTCCACAAGATAGTAATATCTATTTCAGGTCACTTTGCTTTTTTTTGTGTAAGGTAACTCAGTAATTTATCCCAATTTTTGACAACTTTCTCATTGTTCAACTTAATTTGAGGAATGTCCAATTCACAATCCTCTGAACTTGGTTCTTTCTTCTGTGCTGTAAACATGAACACCTTCTCCTCTTGCTTGCCTTCCCTATCAAAATATCTTTTGTGCATATTCACATGACAAACTCTGTGAGATCTCATCCTGTCTGGAGTCCGTATCAAATTGTTCACCTCATTCAATTTCTTCCCAATTTGATAAGGTACGCTAAAACCTGCTTTGCAAGGCTCAACTGTTACTGGAAGTAACACAAATATTTTACTCCCAATTGCAAAATTGCCAATTTATGGTTTCTGATCCACTTCCTGTTTCATTGTATGCTAAAATGCTTTTATGCTGTCTACCCAACTCTCCAACTCTATTTAATCGTTCCCTAAAATGTGACACATCATGCAAATAGGTGGTCTCTGAATTCTGATTTATTAATTTCTCCTTAACCAATGTTAATGGTCCTTGTACATTATGCTCACAAATTAATTTTAAATAGACTGAGTTTGGTCGATTCATTCTGTGCGTCTGTGATCACAAATAGTTCAAAAGGAATTTCCTTATTGCAATCATTTGGATAATCCTGGCCATAAAACCTCAACATGGTCTTCAGTGTTTGCTGCCATCTCTCTCATGCTCCCTGTGATTCCGAATAGTATGCAGTAGATTTGAATTGTTTTCTTCCCAAGTTATTCATCATCTCCTTCAATAGTTCGGATGTGAGGTTTGGTCTGTCAGGATCTCTATTGGTAGTTCGTACCTAGTTAAAAAATAAGCATTTTTTCTACAACTCTTTTAGCTGTAATGCTGCATAATGGGTCTGCCCCTGAAATCTAGTCGACACATCCATTATTGTTAATAAATACTTATTCCCACTTTTTGGTTGAGGTAGGGGACCGACACAATCTATCAACACTCTTGTGAAAGGTTCCTCAAATGCTGGAATAGGTATTAAAGTTGCAGGTTTTATTACTGTCTGTGTGACATGTTTGAGATGTCTGGAAATATTCAACTACATCTTTGTGTAGTCCAGGCCAGTGAAAATATCTTTGTACACCAGCCTATAATGTCCTCACCCCGAAATGATCTCCAAGTGGTAGCTCATGTGCCACTCGCAGCACCTCCTTTCTATACCCAACAGGAAAAACAATTTGAAGAATTTCTGTCCACGCCTGATCTGCTTCAGTGTGTGCTGATGTTCATATCCGTTATAAGACATCATTTGCTCAGTAATAACACATAATTCTCTTTCTTGCTAAATATCGTTTGATATAAATTTTGTAACTCCTCATCTTTCTGCTGTAATTCAATCAGCTTAGCAGAGCTAATACTTTCATGTTTTCACACTTGCTCCTTCTCTGTTCCACTTATCTGATTAAAAAGAAACTTTCGGATAACTCTACGTCAGCTTTCTTATTTGTGCCTTTATTCTGCTTAAACCTGTGTATCACGCAATCAGGGAAAATTCCTGGATAAACATTCTCCAGGTCTTCAGTTGCCTGCATCTCCACTGGCTTTTCAACTAGAGTAGGCAGCACGCCTACCAGTGAATCAGCTATGTTATTTGCAAGGACAAATTTCATTCTTGGAGCTGAGAGCTAAGGGTCCAGTACTCTTACCATACATTCTCAACTCTTCTCTGGACTCCCTCACCTCACTTTGCATAACTGAGCACTTTTTTGCCTCACTATGAATTCCTGTTCCCAGCACATTTTCTGGCAATAGTCTCTCAAGAGTGCACAAAGCCTCACGCCTCAGCATTACAGACTAAAAATATCCTGTGTCAATTAATATTGGAACCTCCTAGCCTATGTGAATAAAATTTATCCTTCCATGTAGATGTTTTTACGCAGATTTAGCACGTCCACTGATCATCTTGTACACTCTGAGGCTGTTGCCTAACTCCCCCTATGCTTTTTGTCATTAGTTCAACGAAACTTCCAGGCTTGTCTGGTTATCCGACATCCCAGCCCACCAACACTGTGATTTTGTGTGGCCCACTTTATTACAATGAAAACACCATAGTATTTTAACTTCTTTGTCCCCCTCAAGGTTTTCTTTATTACAGTAGTAAATTATCCTTATGATCTACACTGTGATCTACCTTTCCCTTTGCACGTGAGAACATCTCTTTGCTCCAATTTCTGTCCCTCAGAGACCAGAACTGGTTCTGGAAAGCAAACCAAGTTTTTGTACCAGTTCATAATCACCAGCCATTTCAGCAGCTAACCTTGCTGTTTACCTTCTCTGCTCTTCCACTGAAGTTTGCAGGTAGTGAATTTTTGAATTTCTCCAAATACTAACCTCTCTAAGGGAATTATAGTTTTGCTTGAATTTTAAAGCTCTTATCCAGCTATCGAAATTAGTCTGTTTGATCCTTACATACTCCGTGTAGGTTTGACCAGGATCATCATTAGATTCCTGAAAGGTTGCCTAAGCAGACAACTTTTTTAACCTCTTCAGACTCCCCAGGTACCTCCTCAAATCGGGATGTGAATACCTCACCAGTCCTACCTACAAGTTTCGTTTGGATCAACAAAACCCATATTGCCTCTCGCCACTGCATTTGTTTAGCCAACTTTTCAAATGAGGTGAAAAGGGCATCACATTCTTCTCATCAAATTGAGGCAATGCTTGAACATACACAAACAAATTCTCACTAGGCATCTGACTACCAGGGGCTTGCTCATCCTCACTCTCTTCCTAACTAAGCGCACCCTCAGCCGTTATCTCAGCCTTTTACACTGACTTTCCTTTTTAAGTGTCAGTTTTTGCTATTCAAAAGCTGTCTCTTTCTCTCTCCCTGTTGCTCTCTCTTTTGCCAATTTTTTTTACTCTCTGTTCTCCTGCTCTCTTCCACCCCCCCACCCCACAACCACCTTCTGCATTTTATCGAAAGTCAAATGTTTCATTTTGGCTGCCCTTTCCTTACCTCTCGACGTTAACTCAAGATGTTTCATTTGCAACTGAATTCTTGCCATCTCTGTAGATTCTGATGGTTTCTCCAGTAAGTTTAATTGACGAGCTACTGCTGTAATTATCTCTCCGTTCCTCACAGAAGCAGTCACTTCCAATTCCAGCTTCTCAGCGAATTCTTGCAACTTGGTCTTATTCACTTTTCGTAAAATTTCCAAAGTCATTGCATGCACACCCAGGAAACGTTTGGCGACTGAAATAGCCATCACTATTCGAAGCTTTGTCAACCCAATCAAACTAATACCCGAATTAAAGACACTAGCACCTCCCACTCGCTGTTGAAAATCCAGCAATGAGTCCCCACTCTGTTATGGACGAGGCTAGACCACTCAAATCATTCTTAAGCAAGCAGCCCTGAGCATACCTTCGCAGTTTGTTTTGGTCATTATCCAATGAAAATTACCCGGAAAACTTTAGCTAGAGTGTATTTAAATCAGACAAAAACGTTATTCACAAAGTTACACAATCAAACACAATGAACAGAATAAAGAACCCCTACAGATTTCAACCTATCCAGCTAGACTTAATTATGGTATTCCAAATACACACAATAGTCCCAATAATCAAACTTCCTTGAAAAAACGTTAAAATGGAATGCATGCTTCCAGGTTGAAGCTGAAGGGCAGAAAAGAGAGAGAGTTTCCACACAGCTCCCAGTTGAACTTCCCAGTTCAAGACTTAACTGAAAACTGCTCAGCTCAGCTCAACTCAGCTAGCTCAGCTAAACGAGCTGACCACTCCCCGTTCATTATACAGGTGACTTCGAAAGCATGACAACTTTGCCATGTAGTTTCATCTGTTTACATGTAAATAATAGGCCTCTGAAAATCTCTTTCGTGTCTGTACCAAACCAGACTGATCGCAGCCTGACCCCGTTTTATTGACCCACTGAAAAACATCAAGGACAGAGTCTACTTGAGCCAATGAACAGCTTTTAGCAAAAAAGAAGTCAGAGAAGACAGGCTAGTGTTCTGTGTGGAGGTCAGAGCTGTTGGGAATGGCTAATACTATCTGATGACAGATTTGTGAACAACATGACGTTCAATACAGGGTCACATACCAACTGTACATCCAGACGGTGATTCTTCATTCAGAACCTGGAGCTCTCTCTCAACCAACATGGGGGCTCCATTGATCTTTGTAAACTATCATCGAGTCATAGAATCCCACAGCACAGAGACAGGCCCATTATCTCAAACAGGTTCATGCTGATCAAAATGTCCATCCATGCAAAAACCTCATTTCCCTGCGCATGGTCCATATCCTTCTAAACCTTTCCTATCTATACATTTGTCCAAATGTGAAGGCACGTATCATGGAAAACATGTTCTATCCAATGCTACCGTATTTTGTTTTGGAAATAATGAGTGTTGATTCATAACACTCCAGTGTTAATGCAATCATGTTTCATTCTTTTTGTAGCATTACAGATTAAACACTCATTTCTTTCACACTCTCCTCATGGTATCATCACTGCAGGGATTAGTCTGGTGAAACTCCATTACACCGTCTCTCTGTACCAAGGAGATCATTGATCATAAATAAAAGAAAATACTGTCTCAAGTACACTCCACAACTGCAGGACGGTGTCTTCAACCTTATACTTTAATCATTTGTAATGAACGCTCCTACTCATTTGTTGTGCTGATTACTTGCTGAGCCATAGAGTCATAGAGATGCACAGCATGGAAACAGATCCTTCAGTCCGACCCGTCCATGACGACCAGATATCCCAACCCAATCTAGTCCCACCTGCCAGTACCCGACTGCTCTGTATGAATTCTGTTAGTGCCCCATGATCAAGGACATCCAGCTCCTTTTCACCAAGAGCACTTCCCATCATCTCGCCTTCTCATAAATACAAAATGCGAAGGATGGCATTTTTTGCCCATCATTTATTTGCCTTATGAAGCAAAGTCACATCAACCACAACATCACTGTTGCCATTGGAGTTGATGGGAGATACTGAGGAGGCGATGATCTAGCTGTATTGTCTCCGAATATTAATCCAGGGAATCAGGTAATGACCCAGAAACCGGATCCGAATCCCACAACGGCAAATGTTGGGAATTTAATTCAATAAAATATCAGGAATTAAGAATCAAATGAAACAATGAAACCATTGTCGATTGTCCAACCTGGCACCCTCATGCCCTTCAGGAAAGGAAATCTACCATCTTTAGCTGGTCGGGCTTACATGTAACTCCAGACCCACAGCAATGTGGTGAACTCTCAGTTGCAGTTTGAAATAGCTAAGCCAGCCACTCAGTTATATCAGTCACTTCAAAGCCTCAAAGAAAAGAAACCGCATGGACGTCAGCACTGACTACTTACAGCCCACGGACTGCAGTGGGTCAGGAAGGCAGCTCACCAAAACCTTCTCAAGGACAATGAGGATAGGGAATTAAATGTTGGCCCAGCATCCCATTCATGAATAAAGGAACATGATCTCACTCAGGGAAGAGAGAAAAACAGACATAAATAACTTTAAACATGAACTTTGACATATACCTTACATGGTCATAGTTATCAGTAATATGGGAACAGGAGAAACATAAGTAAGGTTTAATTTCATTTTTTATTTCCATCCCAGCTGATCATCAACAATCCCTTAGTTTGCTTCTTTCTCTCTATCTCTCTCTTTCTCCATCTATTCAACTCAGTCCTTTTCCCCTTCATAACAGATGTCAGTGTCACCAACATCAATCACGCTATTTCCCAACTGTGTTCAGTTCTGATGTATGGTCATTAGAGTCGAATTGCCAATTCTATTTTTCTCTCGACCCGCTGTGGCAGATGGGCTGCCACACCTGCTCAGTTTGTCTTGCACTTTCTCATTCGTTATTGTTTCTGATCTGTTGCATCATTCTTTGCTTTAATTAACCTTTAATTTTGTTATTACTTGGAATGTCTGCATCGCTGACAGGGGCAGCATTTGTTGACCTAACCAAGTGTCTTTTTCTGCGAGGTCATTCTTTCAGGCAGTACAGAACAAAGCACTTTGCTGTGGGTCTCACATCAGTCTTAAGCCAGGCCAGATAATAACACAAGATCTATTTACCAAAGGACATCAGTGAAATAGATAAACATATAGATAAAATGCAGGAAACGTTATGGTTGTTATTTCCAATTATTGTCTTTTGTATTTACTTTCTGACATCGTCTGTGGTAGGATGTGGAACAGTGTCTGTCTGTGTAATAACCTGTGCATCTGAATTACATTTCTTCCGACATTACTGCTCTGAGATAGTGTTCGTGTCATTATGTTATTTTAGAGACAAGAACAAAGTTGTGATCGAAATATTTGCAACTGAATGAGTGCTTAGAGGAGACATGGTACCATAAAGACTGAATTTTATCAAAGCGTAGATAATGGTTTATTAAGCGTCAGTCTGAAGCCAAGATGGTGACTGGGCATATAATCGAGCTGGTAGTGGACATGTTTTGTGATGGATAGAATAACGAGACATAAATGAATTTCATTTAATTAAATTCGGTATTGTGAACAGTCTCGTTCTCCGATGTTTGTGAGGGCGGGGGTGTGGGCGGTTCTGAAATTTGTGGGGAACCAATGGAATTTGCATTTGAAACTGAAGACAATAGTTTCCGTCTTTGTCAAATATAGATAACAGAAATAGCAACGAAGTTCGCCATGGTTGAAGAGATTAATAAATGGATAGAGATGAAGAAACTTATCAGGAACACCAACAATAGCTCAGGATAGGATAGTAACCCGCCTGGATAATCATCAGTGCACCATATATTCGATATGGCAATGTTGACCTGGACCAGGAAAAAAGGAAAATACCCCAGGATAAACTCCTGTCCATTGTTGCAGCATTCCAGTCTAATGTTCTCAGATTCTGATCCATTAATGGATCATTCCAGACTATTCTCAGATGTTTAAATCTCCTTTTTCTGTCTCTGCAGCTGCTGTTCGATTTGAGCGTTGGAGTTGATGCATCTGCTGCTACAATGGCATAAACCATTGCAAGAGGCCCCTTACTAATAGGAGACGGAAAATATCCAGTGACACAACTAGGATCCATGGAGACTGGCATCACTTACAGTCACTGAACAAACAGCTCCATTTAACCCCTTTCAATATGGTTCCTTCAGTTCACAAAAACTACTGGACTGGATTGAATGTTTGCACCGTTGGCTATTGGTCACATCTCCCATCACCCATTGCTCTCGTGAAGTTAGTATTGAGGGAGAATGATGCATGGTTTCTTATCGCAGGCGAGATGATTCTGCTGCGTTGTCCGTGCTGTTACCGTGCAGATCTCTCCTCGACGAGAACAGGCACCAGCCAATATATTTATAGTGGATATATTTGCAGTCCAATGCATAGGAAATGTGAATTTGCCTGGGCATTCCTTTAATTTTCTCTCTTTTTCTGGCCATTTCTCCATCCATTCAATTTAAACCTGGCCCCCACCTCTCTCTCCAACCCAACCATCCATGATATCAGGATAAATAATATCATTTCCCAGTTTGCTTTCAGTTGTGAGGCAGGGTCACTGGACTCAAACCGTTATCTGCATTTCTCCTGACAGAGGCTGCCATACCTGCGAGATTCCCCAACACTTTCAGACGCTGGAGAATTTTATTTTCGATCTTAAGCACTCACCGTTTCTTGGTTTAGTTCACCTTCATGTTGTTTCTCCGAATGTCAGCATCACGAGCAAGGGCAGCATTTGTTGTCCATCACTAATTGTCTGTGACTACACGGCCATTAGTCAAGACAAAATGGAGCCAACAATGTTTTTGTGGGTCTGAAGTCACACCATGTTCAGACTGGGTAATAATGTTAAGTTTCTTTAGCAAAGACTATCAGTGAAATAATAAAAATAAATCTTCACGGTTTCTGAGTGAAATTGCCTAGTCCGTATTCCCTAGTTTCAGCCAGAGAGAGATGGCGGGGAAATCAGTTTCACTACCAACAATCAAAAGGACTTTGGGGAAAAAAGCGAAAGGGAGATTGAGCGACAATTTCAAGTAAGATCACAGGATTCAGAATGCTGAAATGAAGACATTTCTACAGCATCCTGCAACATGAACCAGTATTCCTAGGAATGATAGGTGAAGGGGATATTGGCGTCAATAAAGATGAGGGAGCGTTTTAGATGAACATTTGTTCTGCAACTTAGTAACTGGGTGTGGGTTCAGTAGAGTCTTCGACTCATTGGGCTGAATCTAACAATAGTTTGTCTCAGTGACATTTTTATTGAGTGTGACAGAGGGATTGTCTGTACGAGACTGAACTAGTTTCATGGTGCTATCTTCTCGAACTCACCTAATTAACTACCCACTCAATCTCATAGTGTTCCTCGCATTCAATGCCACCCCGATTCTCCAACCCAACATGACTGGAGGGACTCACCAGCGCACTGATGTCGCTGGCTATTCTATGATCACTGACACTGATGACATCTTTCAAAGGCCAATGGGCACACTGTTGTAATTCCTCAGTTTGGAGCCACCCTGCAAGTTGACCCCGAGTATCGCAGGTAAGGGGAACTAACACCACGGTTTTTCAACAGGGGTAGAGAGGTCCTCGTGAATGGGCTAGAACACGGGGGGTCAATTCTTTTCCCAGAGGAGGCCTGAGCATCGTCTGAGCTCACCAGCCAGCCCAGTGCAGTATCTCTCTCTCTCTCTCTCTCTCTCTCTCTCTCTCTCATACACACACACACTCACACACACCCACACAGTGATTATGGAACATTTCAGATAGTATTCCAAAGAATTCCCATTTTCAGGTGCAGGGACTTGCAGTCATTCAACCCCCTGGGTTCCTGCATAAAAATGCACTTATTTTATATCCAATCACAATTAGTAATTCTGGATAATTCACTTTGTCTCACTTTGTTGTATTCAGCCAAGCACTGCTTTGAAACACTTGTCCCGTTATGAAATACAATTTTGAGCAGAGAACCTTTTATCCTCAGCTGTTATCTGGACCGTTATCTGAACTGTACCATTTTCTTTGTTATGAAAGTTTCTCTTGCCCTTTGTCTGTGCCTGTTTCTGTCTGTAACAGTTAGACTGTCTCCCACTCAATTGGTCGGACGGCTGGTTTGTGATGCAGAGGGAGGCCAGCAGCGCATGTTCAATTCCCCCACACTGACAGAGGTTACTATGAAGGGGACATTCTCTCAACAATGAGCAATCGAGCGTGGCCAATCCACTCTAAGCTGCACATCTTTGTACTCTGGGAGGAAACTGGACCATTGAGAGGGAACTCACACAGATACGTGGTGAATGTTCAAACTCACCTGAGATTGGAATTGAACCCAGCTCCTTGGGTGATGTGCGGCCGCAGTGCTAGCCACATATCCATCATACTCCTCAGGTAGTTCTGTTAATTACTTGTAGCTGAACGAAGAAATCCAACTGGCTTGTTCTGATAACTGAACCTGACCCAGTCTTAGACCTTTATCATCGGCCATATCGCCAACCTGTTTACATTTAAAATTTGTTGTGAGCAGTGGAGGAGTGGGATTAGAAATGGAAACAGTGGCACCCTTCAACCTCAGTCAGGACCGCAGTAAGAAGAAATTCACAAAGTGGGAATTCATTCAAGTAGGAATTCTCTCACCCAGAAGATTGGGAGGGCTGAATCTTCATATTATATCGAGGCTGACTTTGTCTGATTTTCCAGAGACAGGTGAATCAGGGATCATTGTGAAATCAGAGAAAAGTGCAGCTGGGACCACAATGAGATGAGCCATGACCTTATTGACTGGTGGAATAGTGTCAAAGTGCCGAATGGCCCAGTCGTGTCCGTCAGCCCTATGTTTTGATGTTCCATTCTGCCCTTAGGTCCTGCTGTGAAGGAGCAGATTGAGGCCACTCTAATGGTTTGGTGTAGTTTGGGAATTGTATTAGAAAATCCAGGCTGTGTCAGGAAGTGACCCCTCTCCCCCAATCCCTCTTTGCAGGCTTCTCCTCTCTGTAACTTCTGCTCCTGATGTAGGTCATGTTACAGGCCCAGAATCGCATTGAATACAGCCCCCATGTCCCACACAAGGTCAACTCGCACAATCCTCTGTTGTCTCTGAATGGAACATTTTACATCATGATTTCCAGGAAAATAATCAATTATTTTCCAAAAACATGAATAAGAACGGAAGAAATAGGAACCTGCGCTGTCATTCAGTAAGAACATGGCTGATCTACTCCACGGCTCAACTCCACTTTCCTGCTAACCCCTTGCATCCCTCAACTCGCTGAAATGTCACAAACGAATCCACCCATCTGTAAATACAATCAGAGACCAAACCTCCCCAACTCTCGGGGTTAGGAAATTCCAGTCATTTACTACCTTCTGAAAGAAGACATTTCTTTAAATCTCAATTTGAAATCGATATTCCTTACTCTGTATCTACATCTCTGAGTTCGAGACTCTGTCCTGATGTGGAATCATATTCTCAATGCCGACCTTGTCAAGCCCCCTCTGTATCTTGTCCGTTTTAGTTATGACACCCTCATTCATTTAAACCACAATGAATAATTGCCTCAGCATTTTTGATGTCTTCAATAATTCAATCCTTTCATCCCAGGAACCAGTCTAATGAACCAACATTTCTGCATCAACATGCTGACGTTATGTTTCAGACACAGAAACACACCACTCCGTTGCACTGCTCCTTTTTTAGGAGTTCTCTCCATTTAATATCAGCTGCCTTATGGTTGTCAGTATCGTCCTCGAACTCGAATATATATTGCACTCAGCTCCCGCCGCCAGGAGCTGAGTGCAGCTCTTGTAAGCAGCTCTTGCCATCGGACTGATATTTGTGGTACTCCAGTAGATACATTTTTTTCATAAAGATCGATGAGTCCTGACTCTCCGATTTCCACGTGTTTACCAAGTGTCATCCCATGCTCATGCATTATCCATCATACTATGAGCTTCTGTCTTGCGTAAGAACATTTATTTAGTGATATCTTGTGGAAAATCTCTGGAAAGCCTCATGTCTACCAGTCCCCCTTTATCAAGGCCACTAGTTACATTCTCATGGATTTCCAGAAAAACTTTGCATGATTTTACAGGCAAAATGTAGTTAGCCTTTAACAAGACCGTGCGGACTCTGTGTGAAGCTTTTCTAAATGCTCTGCAGTCCCTTCCTTAATAACAGACTTTCACAGATTCCCAGCAATAATGGTGAGGCTAAGTGGGTCCTGCTTTCAGTCTCGCTCGTTTCTTCAAGACAGGCGCCACATTGGGGTGTCTCAAGTTTCACTGGGTCACTCCTTTAATCCAGAATTATGGAGTATTTCACACAGTGCCACCAACCACTCTGTGACCACTTCTTTTGAAACCAGCTCTAAATTGTTGATGACCTGTTTACCTTTGGTCTTATCTGTTTGAGAAATGCTTTATTCCTTCTGTTAGAGAGAGTTCAAGATCTTCCCTCCTATTACCATTTTGTTTATACCATTGAAATATTTACAGCACGTTCACCTGTGAGGGACGATGTAAAATACTAGTGCAAATTATCTGTCTGTTCCCTGTATCCAGTTCTCCAGTCACACCCACGAAATGTCCTCAATAAACCTGCCTGACTTTCTTTATACCAAAGATCACACACACCTCTTGAACTCCTCTTACATGCATGTAAAAGCTCGTGCTGCTTGTTTTTATATTTCTTGCCAATTTGCTTACATCACATCTTTTCTTCCCTTTTCTTCGCATTCTATATTCATACAGTCATATCGCATCAATCTTTGGGCCAACTTGTCCATGCAGGCCACGTTTTCCATACTAAACTATTCCCATCTGCTTGCATTTGGCACATATGCCGCTAAACGGTTCATATTCATATGTTTGTCCAACTAAAAATCTTTCAAATGTTGGAGCTGTACTTGCATCTGCCAGGCTTCCTCTGGCAGCTCATTCCATAAACGCATCATCTTCTGTGTATAAAAACGTTTTCTCTTCCTCCCATTTAAATTTTCCATCTTCCACCATAAACCTATGGCTCTATGATTTAATTTTCCTATCCTGTGGAAAAGACCTTGGCTTTTCACGCTGTCCAAGCCTCCCCTGATTTTATAAATTTCTACAATGTCACCCCTCAACCTCCTACACTCCATCTGATATTAACTTCAAGAACAAACATTTAAAAATCAGCACTGTAAATTTGAAACAGTATTAAAAGTGACAGGTAAACAGTACTCAGCCCAAACATCATACTGTTAGTTGTTTTCTTCTTTATGTTACAATAATAAGGCAGCATGAAAATCTTACTAGTGCCAATAAGCCGTCAAGAACCTGAATTCCTTTGTCTGATGGCAGTGATGATCTCGACAGTGAAAATGTATCCCTGGCCAGATCTATATAATTCCACATGTTCAACATTCTCCCTCCTGGCCTCCATATGACCTTATGTGGTTGTGTCTTCTTTATCTTGCACTCAATAGAGAGAACCCCTTTTCCCTATTCACATCTTAATTTAAATTCATTTTGCATCATCTTCTCGTTCACCACTGCTAAAAGCATGGTTATCTGTTGTCACATCCTCTTTTCCCTGTCGCCTACCCCCCACCTCTGGCAAGTGACTAAAATGTCCAGTTTCCAATCATTTTCAGTTCTGAAGAAGTGTCACACTGGACTTGAAATGCTAGCTCTGTCTCTCTGTCTCTGCAGATGCTGGCAGACCTGCTGAGTGTCTCCAGAAATAAATAGGCACATCACAAATTTTCAATTAAACAAATAACTAGGGATACTGGAAATGAAAATGCATAAATTGCTGTAGAAACTGGGAGCTTTGTCGAAAGGTCACTGGACCAGAAAGATGAACTCAGCTTTCACTCCACAAGATGCAGCGAGACCTGCTTAGTTTCTTCAGCAATTTCTGTTTTTGAACATTTTCCAAAGACGTGTGTCGAATCTGCTCAAACGCCCTGTCCAGCACAGAGTGCTGTACATTGGGAAGGGAACAAAAACGCAAAGTGCACAAGTTCATTGCTCTGAAACGACATAAGGCTGGCATAGCTGACACGATTGAGGTCTTAATCATGGTCAGAGAGAAAAATAGAGGTACAACACAGCGTCAAACACAGGAGATGGTATTACGGGAAAGACAATGATTCAGATTAATAATTTAAAATACCTGAGTAATGTAACAAATTGGAGGCGTGACATCAGGTCGAGGCCCTCAGCAGAATGAGACTATGAAACTGGATGTGTTCGCACGTCAGAAACCAGGTTAGGTCACTGAGTACAGGGCTGATGGGTGAATGGGTCTCGGTGTGAACTGGGGGAAAGTCAGTAGAATTGATTTGCAGATATTGCATCTCACACTGGGTTATCAGTGATGCTGTAGATCACAGCAGCAGCCGCAGCAGAATTGCAATCGATCACAATCCATAGCTTTCACCCCAGGATAATCCATCACTCTACCATTATCATCAAGCAGAGTAATGGTTCAATGCCGAGTTTGGGTGAACATGCCAGAGTCAGAACCATGTGTATCTAAACCTGATGACAACCCATTAAAGCTACGGCTCTTGACTGGTTACATTACAAACAGCAGAACTACCATTTGGTGGAGAAGGGGAAATGATTCCAAGACAAACAGATAAGATCGAAACTCTGCAGTCAAGCCACATCAAGTCATCAATGTCGATGGATTAATAAACAACTTACAGGAGGAGAGGGCTCCACAAATATCCCCAGCTCTGTACATCAGTGTAAAAGACAAGGATGTAGTATCTGCACCATCCTCAGCCAGAAGTGTTGAGTCGATAATCCACCTGACCCTCCTCATGATGCCCACAGATTCCCAGATGCCAGTCTTCAACCAATTCGATTTGCTACACGTGACATGAAGAAACAGCTGAACACAGTACATATGACAAAGGCAATGGGCTCTGACACCATTCCTGCAATAGGAATCAAGATTGTGCTGCACAACAAGCTGTGTGGGTGGGGAAGCAGTTTCATTCCAACTCCAACTCCGACATCTGCCTGGCCATGTGGAAAGTTCCTCAACTATATCCAGTCCCATAACAAGGGAATGACTACAGTCTGACCATTTACCACGCCCTCAGTCCCGTCGCGATAGTCGCATTGGTGGGAGTTCTTTTTGACAGAGCTGTCAAGCAGCACAGAAATAATGTGCTCAGTGTGGTTTCCGATAGGTCCCCATGCGTAGATGGTGCTGTTGTGCAAATGTCACTGGATTACTGATCCAGACCAGGATAATGCTCTGGCAGCTGGTGGAAGTTGAAAACAATTAACAAAACATCGAGACATAAAATCTGGTGCCAGTAATATTGACCTTGAATCTAATATCCATTGTAAACATATGTCCCTTCCCCAATGTACTTTCAGGAAGTGAATCTCCCGTGCTTCCTGGTCTGGCCCATAAGTGTCTCCAGACACACAGACATGTGATAAACTCTACAATGGTCTCTGAAACGGCCAAGCAAGACACTCAATTGTATCAAATTACTGTGAGTTCTGAAAGGATAAAACTAGACAGAACACCGGCAACGAGCTTTGGAGAAGTGAACGGGAAACACAGTCCTTTCAACAAGACATATGCCGCCTTCCTAATGTTTAAGAGCTTGTGACAATAATGACAGAGCTTTCCCGCATACTGCTCAGAAACATCAGGAAGGGAGCAAGGCATTAAACACTTTGAGCTTCCCCTGTTCTAGCTCATGGAGACAAGTTCACTTCTATAACCCTAGTTAATGCATTCTTCAGAAACTCATCAATTCCTGTCTTATGCTGCTCAATAATTGACCGTACAACCCATACAATCACATAAGCACTGATTCTGCACTGTCATAAATACAGCACGACCTACATTAGTCCCACTTTCCGATACGAGGCACATAGCCATGTATGCTATGGCACTTCAAGGGCATGACCATGTATTTATTAACGGTTGAGTGGTTATCTGTGCCAACTGCCCTCTGCATTCCTGACCCCAACAGCCTCTGGATGAAAACCAATCCTCAAATCCTCATTAAACATCAAACCCTTCACTTTAAAATGGCACTCCCTTGTTCATCGCCCTTTGACTGAAAGGAACAGCTGCTGTCTATCCATCCTGTCCATGCCCCTGGTAATCTTCTCCTTCTGAAGCACGTCCCTCTCAGCCTTCTCTGCTTCAAAGTAAACAACTCGAGTTGATCTACTCCATCCAAGGGAGCATCCTGGTGAATCTCCACTGCACCCTCTCCAGTGCAATCACATACTTCTTATAATGTGGCTCCCAGAACTGTACATAGTATTCCATTTGGCCTAACCAAAGTTCCACATAGCTCTTATAATCTGTGTCTCCATGAATAAAGGCCATGTTTATGGTCGCTATGCTTTGTCAACTTGTGCATTAATCTGTTTAATCACATTCAGGGATATGTGGAGAAGCACCCTCTGAGCTTCCTAGTGTGCTGCTATTCATTGAGTCCTTCCCTGTCTGGTTCCTACTTCCAAAGTACATCACCACATATTTATCAGGGTTACATTCCATCAGCCATTGATCCACCTATTTGATCATTCCATCTGTACCTTCCTGGAATATAAGGCCTTCCTCCTCACTGCCAACCAACCAGCCAAACTTTGTGTCAAACGCAAAGTGATTTATCACTCACCCCAACACCTCCATATTCACAGGTGCATCATTTATGAATACTACAAATAATAAGGTTGAAAGTCACATAACACCAGGATATAATCCAACAGTTTTATTCGGACGCACTAGCTTTCGCAGCGCTGCTTCTTCATCACGTGATTATGCTCTTTGAAAGTTCATGCCTCCAAATAAACTGTTGGACTTTCACCTGCAATTTTTAAATTTTACCCAAGCCAGTCCAGCACTGGCATCTCGGAATCACAAATAAGATGGGACACAGCACTGATCCCTGTGGTACACAATTGGATACGAGTCTCCAGACAAACAAACAGACTTCAACCAGCAGACCTTCTGTCTTCTACCACTAAGTTGATGTGGATGCAACTTGGCAAGTCACTAATGAATCCTACCTGTTCCCTGGCTATTCTGTTCCACTTGATGTACCTGTAGAATATCGGGGATTCTCTCTAATCTTGTCCTGCCAGCAGGTTTCCATGTCGCTGTGTTAGTCAGTCCACTTCAAATGAAGAATTGCCTTCTTATTGCAGTCTGAAATGGTCTATCATTTACCTGCCATTATTTGCCGTAAATGTAGAGTAGACAACCAGAGAAAAATCCTGTTGATTTCCACCTTGTCATTTGTTTAGTGACTTTTCTAAATTTCACCATGATCATCTCTCATTCTTCGAAACTCTAAAGAACACAGGCAGAATTTCCACATCAAGCAATCTCGCCATCTGAGGAATTAATCTGGAAAATGTCCATTGCACATCCTCGGTGGTCAGTATATTCTTTCTCAGATTGGGTCAATACTCTATGTACAGTCTCATTAGCAAGCTGTGAAACTGCTTCAACATGACCGTCCAACTATGGTCTAATTCTCTTAAATGAAGGCGAACCTGACTTTAACTTTCCACTTCTATATATTCCTCCAATTACCATTCACGTTACTTTATTTATGAATTCACTGCATGAGTTCTTATAAAAAGCCTTCTGAAAATCGAAATATGCCATTTCTATGTTGTAATAAACAAGTTCAAATCATTCTGAAGTTTTTCAAGTATGTCAGACTCTATCAGTGTATACTGATTCTCTACAATGTTGCTGTTAAATTAGAAATTTCCAATATCTGATCCTGTATAATAGATTCCATCAGTTTCCCTATAGATGTCAAGTTAATTGGTCTGCAGTTCTCCACACTATCTCTTCTTCCCTTTGCAGATGCTTGAATCCCTTCATTCATCTTCAATGCTTGGAACACATTTACTAACTTCCAGACTCTGCAGAATGTACGGGAAAATAAAACAGTCAACGACAGCACAATTAATGCGTCTATTGCTGATTTATTTCTAATATTTTGATACGAAGTACAACTGGCTCATCAGACTTAGCAATGCTCAATCCAGCTACAATACAACTATGCTAGACTTCAACTTCTACCTTGTTACTAATATGAATTGACTTTATGTCTTCAGTTCCACAAGTTCCATGTGATCACTTGGTATTTCTCAACGATTTTCTGGATCTTCCTCCGTGTTGACAGATGCAAAGTACCTGGTTACTTTCTTGGCCATTTCCCTGTTCTCCACAATAACCTCTCCTCTCCCGATTACAAAATCCCACATTAGACCTCGCTTTTATTTTGTTTTCTTTGCAATACAGATTGTAGATTTATGCAGTCTTTGTGTTCTTCTTTCACAGAATCATTAAAAGCCCACAAGTGTGGAAAAGGCCCTTGGGCCCAACAAATCCACCCTGCCCCTGCGAAGAGGAACCACCCAGACCCACTCCCGTTCGATTCTACACTTTGCGACGTATGCACCTAATCTACACATCCCTGAACACTTTTGGAAAATAAGCATTTCCAATTCAGCTAACCTGTAAATCTTTGGACTGTGGGAGAAAACCGGAGCACCCGGAGGAAACTCACGCAGACACGGGGAGAATATGCAACCTCCACACAAACAAATTTCTGAGAATTCTCCGGTTTCCACAATGTCTAGAATTCTTCTGAACTCACTTCCTTTGATTAATATAAACTTTAATTTATTATGTTAACCTTCATTAAGTCACTTGCCCTTTCTTCGGTGATTCTACCTTAAAGAAAGGGCCAAGGCAGATGGTGGAGTGCCCGATATCTGATCCCTCCTCCATCACACCCCCTCTCCCCCGCCAAGTGGGGAGGACCCTGGTATGAGCCGGAGTGGACCGGGACGTGTCGTCTGGAGATTCCGTGACATCCATGTCCCTCCAACTGAGTAAAAAACAATGTTCAGTGAAGGGCAATTCTCACTTTTACCACTCACTTTCACAATTTTCTCCCTCCCAAAACAACAAATATCTCATTGCAGAGAGATACAGACACAACAATATTCAGAGACATATGTAAACACGCTAATATACTGACACTAACAGTGCATACACGGAGATAGAACCGCACAAAAGTAGTGGCATACGGAGACATAGACAGTCGTCCACAAATAGACACAAGCACAAGTAAAACGCACAGTCTAATACACAGATGAACCGATGTCAGCACATAAATACACAAACACATAGACACATGAACAAACACACACAAGTGTACACACGGACCCACAGAGACACAGACACTAGTGCTTATAAGACAGAGATAGATAGGTTTTTGATGAGTAAGCATGTCAAGAGTAACAGAGAGTAATCAGGAGAATGATGTTGAGAAATCTCTAAGTCAGTATTAAATGGCATTCAGAGTCGATGGGCCGAATGGCCTAATTGTGCGTTTTTAATGCTCGTGTGGTGTCATGCTATCAGTTATTCTCTTCCTGGGACAGGAGCAGAGAATGAGTTTAATACATATTTGATTGAAAAGAATCAGTGGTAATATTGGACAGGTTTAGAGGGCTGAATAGTTTATGTCTATGCCTAATTATTATGTCCTTGTATTTCAAAAGAGGTCGCGATTTCATGTTAGGTTAACACAGTTTAAAATAACAGGTCCCACATTGAAATACGGTCGCCCCTTTCACTTTAGTGTTGTACTATTTGTAGGGTCCTCATCCTCAGGGAGCAGTGAAGACTCGGTTTTTGAAGATATTCAAGGCTGAGCTCCACTGATCTTTGCTGGACAGGACAGTCAATATTTATTGAGAACAGACAGGAGACGGATGGTCAAACACAATCGGATCAGTCATGAGCATTCTGACTAGTGGCGCCGAATGACCAACGGCTGAACCTACCCCATGTGTTGCTCCCTCAATCCACCCTCGAGGCTGTTACGGAGACATGCTGCTGTCCCTACGCCATGTGTCGTTCCCTCAAGCCACCCTTCGATGCAGTTACAGAAATATACTGCTGGCCCTACCCGATGTGTTGTTCCCTCAATCCACCCTCGATGCTGTTACAGGGATATCCTGCTGCCACTCCCCTATGTATTGTGCCCTCCATCCACCCCTCGACGCTGTGACAGAGATGGGGGCCTTCTCATTCAGCCAGTCATTATCGCTACCATGAGACTGGAGGAGACCATTCTGCCTATTTAACGAGTTACAGAGGAAAATAGAACTAATCATTTTAGCTCATTGAGTACATTTTACTGCACAGGAGGCCATTTAAACTGCGTGAGCTGCTACACAGGAAGCTGTTGCTAACAGGAAATAGAGTAGAGATAAATGCTTATTTTCACATTACAAAGCTAAAACAGGTGGAGTGCCTCAGAAATCACTTTGGGATCATCAACGATCAATATCTGTATCAAAGATCTGGAGGAAGGGACTGGATATATTAGAGCCTAATTAGTTTAAACATCAAGCTGGTTATCCAGTATGTCATCAAATGGAGGTCGTGTGTCATCACTGTGATATAGTCAAAGGGAGGTTAGTGAGCAAACCTTCACCAGATATAGCATAATGTGAGTTGTCTATTTTGGATCGAAGTATAAAACAATGGTTAACAATTTAAGTGGAGAGAGATTGCAGAACTCTGTGATACAGACGGTATTCATGTTCCTGGTACATGAATCATATGTAGTTAGTCTGCACTTGCTGTAAGTGATTTGAAAGCTAAGTGGAATAATTGTATTTCTGGCAAAGGGTACCAGGTTTAATCAGGAATGTTTTACTGCATCTGCACCGGTAAAAGTGAGGCTTGAAAAGCACAGACAATCAGGCAGCATCCGAGGAGCAGGAAAATTGGCGTCACGGGTATAAGTCCTTCATCAGGAATATGCCTGTAACATCGAGACTCCTGTTCGTTGGGTGTGCCTGACCTGTTGTGGTTTTCCAGCTTCACATTTTACGAGTCTACATCTGTAGAGGGCATTGCTAAGACCACATCTGGCACATTATGTGCAGTTTTGATCCCTTAACCTAAAAACAAAGTTTTAGAAGCTTATCAACGATGTTTTTTCACACTTTCCTGGAATGAAGGCCTTTTGTTCTGAAACATTATCAGTTTGGGACTTCGATGAGAAATCCTTTTGAAGCATATACAACTTTGAGAAAAGTCAGCTGGATGCATATTTTCTCTTCTCAGGGAGACAAAAACTATCGAATACATATTAAGAATAAAGTGTATTATTTTAGCACAGTTATTATAAAGACATCAAACGATTTTTAAAAGTTAAGCATATACATACAAATGATCGCTGGGACCAAGTCCAGCGAGGGAAGGGATCCAGTTGGATCGGTGCAGCGATCAAGTGTATTTAGTGCAGGGATCCAGTATAATGACTGGGGAGATCTAGCTCAATTATCACTGAGATCAAGTAGAGCGAGTGAATGGATCCAGTCGGACCAGCGCAGTGATCCACTGGATTTACCGCAGGGATTCAGTAGGATGACTGGAGGTATCGAGTTCAATGATCACTGGGATCAAGTCCAGCGAGGGAAGGGATCCAGTTGGACCGGTGCAGTGAGCAAGTGGATCTAGCAATGGGGATCTAGTATGATGACTGGGGGGATCGAGTTCGATGATCGCTGGGATCAAGTCCAGCTTCCTCATTTCCGCTCCCCCCAATATGACCCCACCCAATCTTTATAATATGGCATTTCCACGACTGATGCGCCGAGCCTGCACATCCCTGGACATTATGGGTAATTTAGCGTGGCCAATCCACCTAGCCTGTGCATCTTGGGACTGTGGGAGGAAATTGGAGACAGTAATTGAACACGAATCTCTGGCACTGTGAGGCAGCAGTGCTAACCACTGAGCTACCCACTGTGGGCAACACAACTTGCCTGCATATTTCAGCGCTTGAAAAGTGACATTTGAGCAGGGAGGTTCCATAAGACCCAGACCTGTCAATGAGCGACAAGAGAAGGGCATTGAGATCTTGAAAGGCTTGGTCAGGAACAGGAGCAGGACATGCACGCCATCGAGACTATAGTGTAGGAACACCAAGAGGAGATTCAGCCCAGCGAGTGTATAAATCAGGAACAGAATGTGCCCAATCAGCTACTCATGTCTCTTTCACAGCAATTAGCACAGATCTTTTACAGCCTTGCGCCTGTTACACAGGTATTGTGAATTGAAATTTTGAGGTTATAGAAAGCAAAGAAATTATAATAACCAAATTCATTAGGGAATGAAAAGTTGTAAGAAATCTATTGGTATTGAAGACAAATTGTTAGAGTCCATTATGAAGGAATTAATAACAAGAAATTTTCAAAGTCAAGCCAGAATCCAGGACAGCTGAAAATGTCTTGCTGGAAAACAGCAGCAGGTCAGGCAGCATCCAGGGAACAGAAGAATCGACGTTTCGGGCATAAGCCCTTGTTTAGCTTATGCCCGAAACGTCGATTTTTCCTGTTCCCTGGATGCTGCCTGACCTGCTGCGCTTTTCCAGCAACACATTTTCAGCTCTGATCTCCAGCATCTGCAGTCCTCACTTTCTCCCAGAATCCAGCACAGTCAACATAGTTTTATGAAGAATAAATCATGTTTGAATGATTTGACTAGCTTTCTTAAAAATGTGACAAACAAATAACAAACAAAATTTACAACCCAGGAACAGGCCCTTCGGCCTTCCAAGCCTGAGCCGGTCCAAATGTACTGTCTAAACCTATTGGTCAATTCCTAAGATTCTGTATCCCTCTGCTGCCCACCTACTCATGCATCTGTCCAGACGCATCTTAAATGGATCTACCGTGCCTGCCTCTACCACCTCTGCTGGCAACGCCCACCACCCGCTGTATGAAGTACCTACTGTGTGTATCCCCCTTAAACGTTCCACCTCTCACCATGAAAGCTTGACCTGTCGTTATTGAATCCTTCGCCCTGGGAAAAAGAGCTTGTCTCTATCCACCCAGTCTATACCCTTCATGATTTTGTAAACCTCAATCAGGTCCCCACTCAATCTCCTTTTTTCTAATGAAAATAAACCTAAACTACTCAACCTTTCTTCATAGCGAGCACCTTCCATACCAGGCAACATCCTCGAAAACCTTCTCTACACCCTCTCCAAAGCGTCCATATTCTTTTGGTAATGTGTCGACCAGAACTGTACACAGTATTCAAAATGCGGCCGGAACAATGTATTGTACAATGTTAACATGACTTGTCAGCTCTTATACTCAATACCCGTCCAATGAAGGCCAGTGTACTATATGCCTTCTTGACCACTCTATCCACCTGTGCAGCAACCTTCAGGGTACAATGACCTGCACTCCCAGATCTCTCTGCCGATCAACGTTTCTCAAGACTCTTCTTTATTGTATAGTTTGCTCTCGAATTAGTCTTGCCTGTATGCATCACCTCACATTTGTCTGGATTGAACGTCATCTGCCAATTTTCCGCCCAACTCTCCAGTCTATCTATATCCTCCTATATTCTCTGACAGTCCCTTATGCATTCTGCTACTCCACCAACCTTCATATCATCTGCAAACTTGCTGATCATACCAACAGTGCCCTCTTCCAGAATATTTACATATATTACAAACAACAGTGGCCCCAATACTGACCTCTGTAGTACACCACTGGTCACCTTTCTCCAATTCGAGAAACTAACTTCAACTACTACTCTGTCTCCTGTTTCTCAACCAGTTCTTTATCCACCTGGCTAGAACACCCTGCACACCATATGACTACAATTTCTCCATTAGTCTACCACGGTGAACCTTATCAAACGCCTTACTATAGTCCATGTGTATGACATCAACAACCCTTCCTTCCTCTATCAACTTGGTCACTTCCTCGAAGAACTCTATTAAGTTGGTAAGGCACGATCTCTCCTGCACAAATTCATGTTGACTATCACTGACAAGCCCACACTTTTCTAAATATGAATGGATCCTATTCCTCAGTACCTTCTCCAACAGCTTTCCCACCACTGATATCAAGTTCAATGGTCTGTAGTTACCCGGAATATCCCTAGTACCCTTCTTGTACAGGGGACAACATGAGCAATCCTCCAGTCCTCCAGTACCTCACATGTATTTAAGGATGCCACAAAGATATCTGTCACAGCCTCTCTCACCTCCTTCAGCAATCTGGGGATTTGTCCACCTTAAAACCTCTAGCGTACCCAACACACCTTCCTTACTTATATCAACATGGTGCAGACTAATCAAATTTCTATCTGTAATCTCAACATTCGTCATGTTCCTCTCCTCAGTGAGCACTGATGCAAAGTAATCATTCAGAATCTCACCAATTCTTTCAGGTTCGACACACAGCCTTCCTTCATTATCTTTTAGTGGACCAATCCTTTCTCTAGTTACCCGCTTGCTTCTTATATAAGAATAAGATGCTTTGGGATTCTCCTTAATTCTGCTCGTTAAATCCATGTCATGTCAAATTTTAGCCCGCTGATTCCTCGTTTAAGAGATGGGCAATGGGGCTCATCTAGATGTAATATATCTCGATTTCCAGACAGCAGTGTGTAATGTGCCTCATAATAGATTAATATGCAATACAACGCCACATGGGGAAAGGAAAGATTTATTTACTAAGAGAGATAATGGGATAAGCAATAATAAGTACGATATGGAGCCGCTGGTTTTGGACTGGGCCGGACAATGTCAAAATACGCACGACAGTCGATTAGAGTCCAACGGGTTTATTTGAAAACACAAGCTTCCATAGCGCTGCTTCTTCATTAAGTCTTAGAGAGAGATGAAGACCTTAGACTCAGAAGTTATAAGGAAAAGATCAAAGGATTGTACAACTCATGAGCATGAATGGTACACACATAAGATGGCTCTTAAATCCTTAATCACTTAGAATCGAGGTGTAGGTTTTGATTGATGGATATGCAAATCGCAGACATTATCGATGTAAAGGAGGTGACGTCTCCGATCAGGCAATGTATTTCAGTGGTGAGGTCTTGTTTGGAGTTTGTCTGTGTCTTCATCTGGAGTCAGACTGGGTTTGTTCCGAATTCAGGAGTTCATAAAATGCCACATTGACTTACTGTCTCCAAGTTGTATGTTTTTGGAACAAAATAAAGCGTATCTGCAAATACAAATGCAAATTCACACCGCAGATTTGTATGTGCATACGTGTGTGTGCGTGTACGTGTGTGTGAGGGGGTGTGCTTGTTTGAGGGGGAGAGAGAGAATGTGTGCAAGTGAGAGAGACTGAGGGGGAGTGTGCGTGTGAGTGTGGGATGAATATATAGTGGGTTTGGGTGTGCCTGCGTGTGACAGAGCAGAGTGTGCATGTGCGCATGTGAGACAGGGGGAGTGTGAGTGTGTGTGTATGTGTGTGTGTGTGTGGAGCGGAGAGGGAGAGTGTGCATGAGTCTATGTAACGGGGACAGTGAGAGTGTGTGTTTGTCCAGGCGAAAACACAAACGGATACCGCAGATCCCTTTCCCCACAGGCACTCCATGGTTTCAGAGCTTCCCCTCTCAGCAGCCTCTGTTCCATTTGTTGTGCATGTTACACACCCAGATACTGTAACTACAGTCCCCATGCTCCATCCCGAGTTGGGTCACCAAATCCTCAGGTCTCCCTGAATGTCTGAGGCAGCTCACAGCACAACCTCCAGAAAACCATCCCCAGCACCTCCACTAACTTTTCAATAACAGGGGTCAGTCAGACGCCCCTCAGCTACAAGACTTATGGACTGACCAGACCCCTCAAAATATTTTAAAAAGGTAGCCGAGACCCTAACTTTTCGTTATTTTAATTGTAGATGTGAACTGTGCGTTCCACAAATGTTGCAACTGGTCAACCTACTCAACGTTAAGTAATATGTAATCCATTCAAACAATCCAGTTAAAACACAATCAAACAGATGAACAATTTGAGATAGCTTCTCAATTGGAACACTTACGCAAACAAGAGATACAGTGCCTTCTACTAATTAACTGTGCTAATACTGTCCCATAAACATGTTCCTTGACACAAAGGTACATTCAAACACAGATTCTTAACTGCAGTTCTCCAATCCAGGAAGAAGCAACTTCAAGAAAGGTTTCAGAGAGAGGGGCAGCTCGGGATCATGTATTGAAGCTTCCTACCCGCCTGGGACACCGAGCAGCTTCTGAAAGCTGCAGCTGAAATCAAAATGTGAAGATCTGGTCTGGGAGAGATGGACACTGCCCTACAATTGTTACCACTGTTTTAATAAACCTAAAGGCCTTGTAAGTTATTTACTTCAGCCGTTTTCAGTAGGCAGTTAGGCATCTCTGCCTTCAGGAGAAAGTGAGGTCTGCAGATGCTGGAGATCAGAGATGGAAATGTGTTGCTGGAAAAGCGCAGCAGGTCAGGCAGCATCTAGGGAACAGGAGAATCGACGTTTCGGGCATTAGCCCTTCTTCCAATTGAGAAGCTATCTCAAATTTCCTGAAGAAGGGCTAATGCCCGAAACGTCGATTCTCCTGTTCCCTAAATGCTGCCTGACCTGCTGCGCTTTTCCAGCAACACATTTCCATCTCTGCCTTCAGACTTCTCTTCAAAAAAAAGAGAAAATAACATTTTCAAAATGACAGCATTGTCACATCTGCTCCTTTGACAAAACGAACCGTTAATACACAACAGCAGCTTCTTTTTAAACCCATTATTCTTACTCTATTAGTGGACTACAATACATATATACGACATTGACAGAAAGTATGCAAACATTCACAACTCCATTCTATTTCAGTCTGTATACTCCTGCCGCAGAACGCCTCTATCTTTCTTCATTCAAGTCTCGACAACTTGTCAGCAAGTACAGTTTCTTGTCCTGTCACCTGTATAACTTCAAAATCGAATGGCAGCAATAAAAACCTATATCTGAACAGACCAGATGTTTTCTCCCTAAATTTCTCCAAAGACGTTTAGGCGTTATGATCGTATATAGATTTGTCTTGGGCACATTATTTGCAAGTTAAATGCTGAAATGTTGTGACACCAACACCAAGCTCAAAGTCTCCTTCCCAGTTGTGAAATACTTCTGTCGATGGTTTCACCGGACACACCAACCACACGTTACATAATGGAACAATTTGCATCTCTCCAATAGTTCTTCTGAATGACATGTCTCCTCAATTCTCAGCATCGAGAAATTACATGCCTCTGCACCTCTTAATGTTGTAACGTCGTTTCCTGCTACTTCTGGCCTATGCCAGTCAATCTTACTCTCACAGGTGTATATTTTAAGAAGTTCTCATACATTCTTCTCAATCCATCATGGTATCCAAACTTTGATTTATGGACGAACTCATAATCATCAGCCATTTCTGCTTCTTATCTTGCCATTGTAACTCTCTGCTCTTCTGCACGACTTCTCACTATTGCAGGAAGTGAATTTTTGAACTCGTTCGAAAAAAGAACCTTTCTAAGAGTGTCATAGGTTTGCTCAGCTTTTTATACCCTTACCCACCTTTCAAAATTACTTTGATTCTTTCAAACTCAATTTGCGTTTAAATCAGGGACCCTTTTTTAGATTCCTGAAACATTGTCTGTCGGCTTCTGCCACAAGCTCATATGCTTTCTTCACCTTATACTCCCCAGATACCTCCTCCGATAGGGATACAAACAGCCTGACATACACCTCATTGTCCATGGAGCACCATATGGGACACGCTGGGAAGTGAACAACAGCCTGACACACACCATTTCATCGTCTCTGAGCTTCACCATGCCAGCAGTCGATACACTAGGGAGCCAGAAACCAAGGTCACGGACAGGTACAGAGGGACAGAGAGGCATAAACAGACAGTTAATTACCTGAGAACCTGTTGTGGAAATATGGGGAAAAAGACAGAGCAGTGGGACTAACTGGAGGAGTGATTCCTTCGAAAGCAAAATTATAAGAATGAGAACATTGAATAATGGTATTTTCAGGTGAATTGAAATGGTTTGTTCAATCAAATTCTGAAACTGTTTCACAGAACAATTCAAATAACGTACGCTGGGACAAGATGACAGCCCAGCATGGAGAGCTGTGCACGCTATGCTAGTGTATTGCTCAGTAAACTGCACTATCTGCCCAGCATGGGGAGTATTGCAAAACTTTATTATCATATGGGAATGATACACACAACAGACAACTGTCTAAAAGGAGAGGATTTCCATCTCCATTGGACCAGTTTCAGTGAAGGTGTGTGTGTGCATGTGCGTGAGCATGCATGTGTTTGTCATGCACGTGTGTGTGTGTGTGTGTGTGTGTGCGGGTGCGTGTGTGTGATGCATTTAGGTGTTGAATGCAAAAATCATTGCATGAGAGAAAATACACATGAAGGAAAACAGATTAAATATGAACCACTGGCAGGGATTTGGATAAACGACACAGAGAGGCTGAGGGAGGTTTCAAGAACAGATGAGTTAAAGTGCTTAAGAATAGTAAAATAAAGACATTGCCAGACACAATAGCGATACAGATCAGCGTGAACAGCAATGTCAGATGGATGGAATTTTGGTGTGAGTTCGAATCAGATTTGTTTCTGCAGGTTTTAACCTGAGAGTGTCATCAGCAGATTGTTGTCATCATTAAGTCTGTATTTCACAGTTCGAGATTCAAACAGCACATGACTTAAGACAGTGAAGTACTTTCGGGAGCAGTGTGTAGTTAAATTTAATAATGGTCAGGACATGGTGTCAGGAATCAGCTCATGGCTAAAGGGTTCACCAAAGTTGTGATTCGTCTGTTTCAAACACAACCTGCATGTTTCACCGACACGCACCAATCCCCACCGCCCCCCAGCTCCCACACTCCAAAACTCTCACCACCATGATTTGGAATTATACTGCTGTTGCTTCAGAATCGTTGGGTCAAATTTCTGGAATTCAGTCCCTACTGGCATTGTGGGTAAACCCACAGCAAGTGGACTGCAGCCATTCAAGAAGGCAGCTCACCACCTTTTCAAGGGCAAGTAGGAATGGGCTATTAATGCTGTGCAGCCAGCGATGCCCACGACCCAGAAATGAATGAAGAAAGATATTGGCCAGGGATGGGATGGAGCCCCAGGAAGAAAATGGAGTTTGTAAATATAATAGACGACAATGACCTCCACACTCCCAATATTTAAATAACAAGGGCAGAGAGACAATGGTTCATATCTGCAACTGAGTAGGTCAACATAGAGACCCATGAGTAATACAGCCAGATGCAAAGAGGGAGACAGGAATTGAACTGGATTCAAAGTCTCACCAGGAACACTATTGGGGGCAAGAAGTGTAGACTACACGAAAGAACACAAATGCAGTCGTAACTGGTTTATACAAAAAGTATCTGGACAGTGAGACTTACCAGGTACACCAACGATAGACAGGAGAGGATAATAAATATATTGAATAATGCGAAGTGCACAATAGATCCGCCATGATAATGACAACCGACCATAATACATAGAAAGATACCAAATAAAATAGGATAAACTCCTGTCCATTGTTGGAACCTTCCAGTCTAATGTTCTCAGATTCTGATCCATTGTTGGAACATTCCAGTCAAATATTCTCCTATTCTGATCCATTGTTGGAACATTCCAATCTAATATTCTCAGATTCTGATCTCTCCTCGCTTCTGTCTGGAGCTGCTGATCCCTGTTAGTGCTGTTGGTGATTCTCCCGCTCATGCTATGGCATAACACATTGAACGGCACCCATTTATGATTAAAAGATGGGAACTCTCCACTGGGGTATTTAGAACCCATGGAGACTGACATTAATCACAATCACTGAACAAACAGGCTCGGTTAACCTCTTCCTTACATCACATCTCATATCACAATAAAAGGGAATAATATTTACTCATTCTGGATGGAATGGATGAGGGTTACTGGATGGACTATGAATCGTACATTTAAAGAATATTTTTCCTTGATTGTACGGGTACTGTAAGAGCACTGCAGGTTTGTTCATGTCCCACTCTGTCTATAAAAGGAGACAGGGTTTAAATGTCAGACGAGCTGCAGAAAATGTCTGGTGAGGAAATTTTTGGATACACTAACTCAAGGGAGAAAGTGAGGATTGCGGATGCTGAAGATCAGAGTTGGGAATGTGGTGCTGGAAAAGCACAGCCAGTCAGGCAGCATCCGAGGAGCAGGAGAATCAACATTTTGTGTGTAAATCCTTCATTAGGAAAGCGGCTTGAGGCCCAAGGGTGTAAAGAGATAAATGGGATGGGGTGGGGTTGGTGGGAAGGAAGCTGAGAATGTGAGAGGTAGATGAATGTGGTATGTCGGAGAGGAGGGTGGAAGGGATAGGTGGGAAGGATAATGGACGGGTAGGACACATCAACAGGGCCGTGCTGAGTTGGAAAGTTAGATTTGAGATAAGGTGGGGGTCGGGAAATGAGAAAACTGGTGAAATCATCATTGATCCCATGTGGTTTCAGGGTCCCAGGACGGAAGATGAATCTTTCTTCCTCCAGGCGTCGGGTGGTGAAGGAGTGGAGGTGGAGAAAGCCCAGGACGTGCATGTCCATGGCAGAGTGGGAGGGGGGAGTTAAAGTGTTCAGCTACGGTGCAGTTTGATTGGTTGGTGCGGGTGTCCCACAGATGTTCTCTGGAGTGTTACGTAAGTTGGTGTCCTGTCTCCCCAGTGTAGACGAGTTAACATCGGGAGCAACGGATACAGTGGATGTCACGTGTGGAAGTGCAGGTAAAAATCCAATTGACGTGGAAGTTTCCTTTGGGGTATTGGACGGAGGTGAGGGGGAGGTGAAGATGCAGCTTTTACAACTCCTGCGGTGGCAGGGTAAGGTGCCAAGATGGGAGGGTGGGTTGCTGGGTGGCGTGGACCTGATAAGGGAGTCGAACCGGGAATGTTCTTTATGGAGCACAGGGAGGGTGGGGAGGGAAATATAACACTGGTGGTGGGGTCTGTTTGGAAGTTGGCCCAGATGGGGGTCGATGATGCATTGCATCTAGTGGTTTGGTAGGGAGGAAGATGAGGACCAGGGTGTTCGTTCCCTGTTGCGTTTGTAAGGGTGGGATTCAAGGGCGGAGGTGCAGGAAGTGGATACGATGCGCTGGAGGGCATCGTCGACCACGTGGGAGGGAAAATTGCGATCTTTGAAGAAGGATACCATTTGGGATATACACTGGGTTCAGAGTGTGGTACTGGAAAAGGCCAGCAAGGCTGGCAGCATCCGAGATCGCTTTTGCCTGAAACATCGATTTTCCTGCTCCTCGGATACTGCCTGACCTGCTGTGCTTTTCCAGCACCACATTATCGACACTAACCTTCAGTACCTGCAATACTCACTTTCGCCAACACACTAGGTTCAGCGACTTCCATAATACTGCCTTGAATTCAGTTCTCCCTGCTTTAGAAAATGTGTTGCTAAATTTGAAAGAGTGCAGAAAACTTTTACAAGTATGCTGCTGGTGTTAGGAGTGGGTGATGTTGAGCTACACGGAGAGTACGAATAGGCTGGAGCTATATTCCCTGGAGTGTTGAGTCTGAGAAGTGACCTTACTAAGGTTTATCGCAGTGAATCCCAATTCTCCAGGGAGAGCAACGTCAAAGGCCAGTGAAATAGAAGTTTTACTCACATTTGAAATGGACAATACCACACGGGGCAACACGTTACTGAACGATGGAGATAGATTGAAGAATGGGACTGGCCGGTGGAGTCAGAATTTGGAGGGTCCAACCACAAGAATGAGAACAAAACTAAAAGCATTGCCATATCAGTTGAAGTAATCAGTTCTATCACATTCTCAATCCACCTCAGAGAACCAGCCCAGACACCATAAACCCAGAGGAGATATCTGTTCAGCATGGAGCACTATGCAGACCATGCTCGTGTATTGCTGAACACAACACGGCAATCGGTCCAGAGTAGGACACTGTGCAGACCTCTGAAGTGATTGATCTATAAACCCAGATGAGATATGTGTTCAGTATGATATACTGTGCAGACCGGACTGGTGTACTGTACAATAAAATCCCTAATCTACACAGAGTGGAAAGTTATGCAGATCACAGCAGTGTATTGATCTATAAGCCTGGATGAGATATGCGACCAGGGTGTGGAACTGTGTCCACCACCCCAGTACGTTTCTCAGTAACACTGCATGAGATCACTCACCAGCGTGCAGTATCCTGTAACATTAGCCAGTGCTTCCAGGAATGATTGGTGAATGGGATATTGGTGTGAGTTCAGGAGAATTTTGGATTAAAATTTGTTCTGCAGTATTGTAACTGGGAGTCGGATCAGCACAGACTCCGACCCATTGGGATGAATCTAACAATAATTTGTCTCAGTGCCATGTTCGTTGAATGTGATAGAGGGATCGTCAACACGAGGCTGAGCTAGTTTCCTGGTGCTATGGTATCGAACTCACCTCATTAACAACCATCCCCTCCCCATGGTGTCTCTCTCATTCAATGCCAGACTGATTCTAACACCCATCATGGCTGGAGGTACTCACCATCGCTCGGATACCCTTGGATATTCCGTGATCCCTGGCACTGTGGCCAGCTTTAAAAGGCCAAACTGGCACATTTTTGAGCTTTCTCTCATAGGAACTGCCCTGCAATGTTTACCCCGAGCATGGCAGATAAGGGGCAATTACACCACAGTTTGTCGGCAGGGGCACGGAGGTCCTGGTGGATGGGTTAGTACAGAGGGGGAACATTCTCTTCCCAGAGTGGGGCCACATCACCAGACCCAACGAGCATGATCTGAGCTCAGTGCAGTATCTGCGGTCTGAAGAAATGTCCAGCAATACAGGACAAACATCAATAACCTTCCCCGTTCTGTCAGGATAAGGGTCACCGTATTCTCTCTGCTCCCTCACTTTCACTGTATATCTGTTATAGCACCTATCACATAACAAGGCTCATCATCCAACATTCTCACTGCTGCATGTAGCATCTTCCCCCTCTCTCTCTGCTTCTCTCATCTTCACTATACCCCCCACACTAACAACATTGCAGGGATACAACACTGTGGACAGACGCCCCTCCAAAAACCTCTTCATTCCCCCCTCACACCTACACCAGCACTAACAGCAGGACATCCCACACCCAACCTCCCTCCCTCACTCCCACCCATTCCAGGAGAAACAGCCTGGAATAGGACAGAAAGGGCCAAGCCTGGTGGTGGAGTGCCCGATAGCCGTTCCCTCACTGGCCATGTGGGGAGGACCCTGGTACGAGCCGGAGAAGACCGGGACGCCTCGTGTGGAGATTCTGAAACATCCACGTCCCACCGACCGAGTAAGGAGCAATGTGCAGTGAAGGGAAATTCTCACGTTAAATCCATTGGTAGTTCCGTTTCCTCCTGGCCCAACTTAGAAGTCGTGACCCTGATGGCATCTCCATTTTGTATCGAGCTGCTACAAATGGAATCCAGGCGGTGGGCAAGAGGGTGGGCTCACAGCACATCGTCACCACCACCTCCCAGGAAGGGAGCACGGAGACTCCGTCCTACACCTCCCCCTGTAAACTGCTCAGATACTGAAACTAATCTGTGATAGTTACTGCTCTCCCCACTTGTCCTGACGTCTTCAATAATCTGTGCTCATACACACCGAGGTCCCTCTGCTCCTGCACCCACTTTATAAAAGCACAGCATGTTTTCCTTCCAAACTGCATCACCTCACACTGTCTTGCATTGATCGCCGTATGAAATAAACCTGAACTCTACACCAAGTTGGCGTTTTCCTGTTGCTGTTGCACTCCATCCTCCACACACTTCACAATTCTTCCAGGTTTGCTGACATCAACAAGCATCGAAGTTGTCATAGTGTCACACGCCAGTCAAAATAACTGAAAGAGAATGTGGTGCTGGAAAAGCACATCAAGTCAGAAAGTAAGGACAGCAGATGCTGGAGATCAAAGCGGAGAGTTGGTGCTGGAAAAGCACAGTAAGTCAGGCCAGAATCCGGATTTTTGACAGGGCTGATGAAGGGCCTATGCCTGCAATGCTAATTCTCCTTGTCTTCGGATGCTGCCTGACCTGCTGTGCTTTTCCAGCACCACAATCTCGATTTTGATCTCCAGCATCTGCAGTCCTTACTTTCCCCTACAGAACAATTGAAATACTGACAGATTCACTGATGTGATCAAGGTGTACACTGATACTAAAGGAGCGTCAGAAATAACAACACACATCCCAAAGAGCCATTTAAGAAAACTGACATGCTGCAAACAGAGAAATAGAAATAATATTGTACACTATACAGAGTGGGTGAAATAGTGAGAATTTGCCACAGAGAAAGAGAAATACCGATTGACTCCCATGTTTGTCTCATGTCAGTGTATCTCTGTGTGTGTATTTATTCATATGTCTGCATCTTCGTGCATGTAATAGTGCATGTAACTGTGTGTATTAGTGTGTGTGCGTGTACCTCTGTGTGGGAATGGTCTGGTGGTCCCTGTGTTGGTTAAAGTGATGGAATTCCACACTCTGCTGGCCTTTCCACTCCATTGCACAGACAGTGGCGGAGGGTGAAAACCATCTGGAAGGAGGGAGGGCAGCAGGTCACAGCATCATACAAACTGACACCAACATCAACAGTACACAGACAGACAGACAGACTCAGTCACACACACACAGACACACAGACTCTCTCTCTCTCTCTCTAGACTGGTGTGGAGAGGATTTCAATTGTACTGAGGATCATATGGAGAAATGTCGTGCTCCACAGCATTTGTCTTCAGACGTCTATAAGTGAACCATTGTGGAAGAAGATGAGATCATTTGATAGCATGCTCTGCACGTTCTGCTACTTGCATTTTATTTGCTCTGCACTCTGACAAATGATAAGCGCGAAAGCATTTTTAATGACCCAATGGTGCCAGCAGGTCAATGCTAGACATGTCCACCTCCTTCTCTAATATCTCAGAGACAGCATTGCAAGGGATCAGACAAACTCCTCTCTGTTGCCAAGGCTATACTTTGAAGCATGAATGTGGGTGATTCACAATTATTGATGCATTCTCAAGCAAGCGATGAGTTCTCTACTTCCCCTGTAGTTCAAAGATGTGCAGATTAAATAGATTGGCCACGCTAAGTGGTCCATAATGCTTACGGATGTGCAGCTGAGATGGATTAGCCATGTGAAACGCAGGGTTAAAGGGATGGGAATGATTGTGGGACTCTCTATGGCTGGTCAGTGTGAACTAGATGGAATGAATTCCAAACTGAATGGATTCTATGAAGCCTACTGTTTGCACAGTGGAGTTGGTGAACCAGCAGAGGATTATTTGATTAGATTACTTACAGTGTGGAAACAGGCCCTTCGGCCCAACAAGTCCACACCGACCCGCCGAAGCGTATACCATCCAGACCCATACTCCTACATCTACCCCTTCACCTAACACTACTGTGCACAGTGGTTAGCACTGCTGCATCGCAGCGCCAGAGACCCGGGTTCAATTCCCGCCTCAGGCGACTGACTGTATGGAGTTTGCACATTCTCCCCGTGTCTGCGTGGGTTTCCTCCGGGTGCTTCGGTTTCCTCCCCCAACACAAAGATGTGCAGGTCAGGTGAATTGGCCATGCTAAATTGCCCGTAGTGTTAGGTAAAGGGTAAATGTAGGGGTATGGGTGGGTTGCGCTTCGGCGGGGTGGTGTGGACGTGTTGGGCCGAAGGGCTTGTTTACACACTGTAAATAATCTAATCTAATCTAATCAGATTATATTACATCATTTTAAACGTACGAACAAACAAGGTGTTATTCCCCATTTCAATTAATCGCCTGTCCCCAAAACAAGAGAGATCCCCTTACACAGTCTTTGAAATAGAGTTTGGTAAACTTTTGATTAATAAGTGAATCAAGGGTAATTGGGAGGAGTGAGGAGTATGAGGTTGAGAAACAAACCGGCCATGATCAAGCAGCAGAGCAGATTCGATTAAGCCAATTCTGTTCGTGTTTCTTATGATCCTTTGATATCTGGAAATAACTTTGTGAGGGTGCTGTGCAGGCTGGCTTTGATAGATATTTAACCAAAATATAGTCAGTGGTAATGTGGGGCATGTTTGGCACATTTTGCACATTCTCCCCGTTTCTGCGTGGGTTTCCTCGGGGTGCTCCGGTTTCTCCCACAGTCCAAAGATGTGGAGGTCAGGTGAATTGGCCATGTTAAATTGCCCATAGTGTTAGGTGCATTAGTCAGAGGGAAATGGCTCTGGGTGGATTACTCTTCAGAAGGTCAGTATGGACTGGCTGGGCCAAAGGTCCTGTTTCCACACTGTAGGGAATCTAACTTACTCTAATTGAATCTAATCTGATCAAATATATTATAAAATAAGCGCCTTCTAATTAAGACTGAGTTAAGGATAATCTTTTCTCCTTGCCGATTTTCACATTCCCAGGGAACAGTGAAAACTGGGTTACTGAAGGTATTCAAGGCTGAGCTGTACTGACCATTGCTAGACAACAGAGTCAGTGTTTATTGGCAACAAACAGGAAAAGGTTGCTCAGACACAATCATATCAGCCAAGAGCATTCTCAATGTTGCAGCAGGCCTGAGGGGGCGATTGGCCAACTGATGATCCTAGCTCCTGTGTTGTTCTCTCAATCCACTCCTCAATGCTGTTACAGAGGGAGAGAAAGACCACATTCAGCCAGTAAGGCAATAAGACAGCGGGAGACCATTCTGACCGTCTAAGGAGTTAGACAGAAACGAGGTGATGGTATTCAGCCCTCCAGTACACACTACACACCACAGGACGAGGCCATTCAAACTGCCTTCGGTGCTGAGCATTCACAGCAGCCTCTTGAATATAGCAGGAAGTAGTGCTTCGAGATTAGTATTGGTTTGCAGGTTGTAGAACTGATATATATTAATCTCTGAGGTACACCACTAGTTACAGTTATTTGGATGACCCGATGGATTGAAGCTATATGAGCTAATTTATCAAGATAGTCATTCAATGCTTTGTCAAGTGGACGCAGGGAGTCAGCAATGGGATACAGACAAGGGTGGTTTAGTGCGAAAATCTTCAGCAGAAACTGTTTAATGTGGATTATGAGAGTGGGTGTTTTAGAAGAAGGATATAAAATCAGTAACTGTTTAAATGGTGAGAGATTTCAGGACTTAGTGACACACAAGGGATTTGTGAGTACTGTTGTATGAATCTTGTGAAGTTAGTCACCATGTGTAGCAAATGATTAGGAAAGTAAATGGAATGATGCTGCTAAGGGTATCGGGTGAAATCGTAGGAATGTTTTACTGCATTAGTATAGGGCATCGCTGAGATCACGCCTGATGCAATGTAAAATGTTTTGAATCCTAAACTGACAAAAAGAAAGATTCAAACTGAGGAAGGACACCATTCAGATCCAAAATGTTAACTTTGATTTCTCTGCACAGAAGTTGCCATATCTGCTGAGATTTTCCAGGAAATTCTGTTTTCGTTCCTGATTTACAACAGGAAGTTGTGTGTCGAATTTTATATTGATTTTCAGGTTGAAGAACTGAAACCAGTAGAATGCTCCAGGAATCGGTTTATATCTGTTATCCAACGTGCTTTTGGTTTCTGGAATAAAAAGATGCATTACATTTAGAAACTTCCAAAGATACTTCACTTTATTATTTCTGAGTTGGAGGCTTTGTATTATGAAAGATATGCATTTTAGGTTTCAGTGTAAGTGTTCTTGCTATTGTATTAAACAAGATCTTGAAAACCGTGCAACAGGTGAATACCTCATGGACATTTCCTCTTGTTTGGGAGACTAAAACTAGGGAATTCATTTTAAGAATAAGTATCCACTTTGACACAGATATTGAAAAGTCATTAACCTTTTTTTATAAAAGGTAAAAGAATCATAGTCACAGAATCGAACATCATGGAACCACACCTTTTGTTCAACTAATACTACCAGCCTGAGTTTGGCCCATATCCCTCCAAACCTTTCCTATTTTTGTACCTACCCAAACATCTTTTAAATGTTGTAACTGTACCTGCACCTGCCACTTCCTTTGAAAGTGCATTACACACACTAATATCTCTATTTAAGAACAAATTGTCCCGCATGTACTTTCGAAATCTTTCTCTTCTCACTTTAAAATATTCTCGCTGGTTTTGAATTCCTCCATCCGAAGGAACAGAAACATGCCATTCACCTTAGCAATATCCCTCATGATTTTATAATGTAACCCTTGGATTTTCTGCCCTCCAAGGAAATAAGATCCAATCCAATCTCTCCTTATACCCCAATCCCTCCGTTCTTAGTAACATTCGGGTAAATATATTTTAACTCTAACAAGCTTAATAATGCCCTTCCCCTGACTGAGTGATCAGAACTGGACCCAGTACTCCAAAAGAGGCCTTATCACTGATTTGTACAACCTCAATATGAAATAACGACACCTATAGCGAAACGTCTGAGTGACGAAGGCAAACATGTTAAATGCCTTCTAAAATACTTTTTCCACGTGTGATACAAAGTTCAAAGAATTATGTACCAAGATCCCTCGATCTCTATGGCCTGAAGTACTACCTTGGACCGTATAATTATTTGTTTTACGTCATGAACTTGTTTATTTTACCAAAATGCAGTACCTCACATTTAGTTTATCTAATCTCCATCTGTCACTCCTCAATCCATTGACCGAATTGCACAATATATTTTTGCAATCGCAGACAATTGTCTAACTGCCCAATATAACAGCAATCTTAGTGTCATCTGTAAATGTACCAACCATGCTTTCGATCTTATCATCCTAACCTTTTACATCAATGACAAACAAAAGTCCATCCAGTACTGATCCCAGTGGAACACTGCTTGTTATAAGCTTCCAGGCGAAAGTAAAATCCTCTATTCTGTCTCCTTCTATAAAGCCGAATTTACATCCAGTTGTCAAGCTTACCCGCAATCCCATGTGCTCTAACTTTATTAATTGGTCTACCATGCTAATGTTCATTTAAACAACATCTACCATTCTGCTACAATCAATCTTTCTGTTAACTTCATTTAAAACAAATTAAAATCATGTTTATAAGACATGATTCCTCTCATACAAAATCTTTCTGACCAACACAAATCAGCCCTTCTCTCTCCATGTATGTGTTAGCGCGGATGAAATGATATCAGTCCGAGCCGAGAGTGCAGTTCAACAATCGGTAACGTTTATTGCTACAGTAACGCCGGCGGAGACCAACCGAGGTCCGAATCTCGGCTGCGCTGCTGTTCCCGCGCGCAGCTACATATTATATACTTTTAGTTGTCAGGATGTGTGGCATTTGAGGATGAATGGGATGATAGTTCCCCATCATCACTGGAGTAGGTGCAAATAGAATGTTTCCTGCCATCCCAGGAGAGTTGCAGGGCACGCACAATAGGGTGCTAATTGGTTTATGTAAAACCGGTCCGGGTATTATCTGCTTGTCTTTCTCTGTGAGGGCAGGGGCTAGCACCCCCCTTTGTTCCCTTGGGGTGTTGGTGTGTATTGGTCTGATATCAGTCTCTTGATGTGATTAGGAGATGGGTTTCCATATTAATTAGTTCCAGAGTTTTAGTCTATGAGTCATGGGTAGTGTTGGTATAGTGTGGATTTTATCTGTCCTCTGTCTCCTATCTCCCGGTCACATGGGCGGACCGGCAGCTGCTGAGTTCTGTGGGTTTAAAGCTGCGACTGCTGTTTAAAACACAAAATGAATTCTTATAGTTGCCTGATGTAGGCATAGTCCCGTGGCAAAAGCAGGGCGGCTCTGATGCCCGCTTGCACATGTAAATCTTATCTTTCAGAATCTCTTCCAACAACTTACTCATCACCAATGTCAGACACACAGTCTATCGTTTCCATGCTTTTCCTTCCGGCCTTTCTAAAGGCGCAGCATTAGCCATCCTCCAGTCCTCCAGTACTTCACGTGTGTATAAATGATTCAACTATATCTGCTGGGTTCCCATAGTTTAAAAGAACAAAGAGCAAAGAAAAATAACGAAGAATATTTCAGCACAGGAACAGGCCCTTCATCCCTCCAAGCCTGTGCCGATCCAGTTCTTCTATCAAAGCATATTTTCTAAGGATCTGTATTCCTTTGCTCCCTGCCCGTTCATATATTTGTCTAGATAGATCTTAAATGATGTTATTGTGTCCACCACTAACACCACTACTGGCAACGCGTTCCAGTCACCCCCACCCTCTGCATAATGAATTTACCACATATACCTCCCATCAACATATCCAATCTCACGTTGAACTCGTGGCCCCTAGAAATTCAGTACGCCACTCAGGGGAACAAAATCTTCTTGCTATCCACCCTATCTATACTTCTCATGATTTTGTAGACATCATTCAGATTCCCCCTCCCCGGCCTCTGTCTTTCTAATGAAAATAATCCTAATCTACTTCTCTTCATAGCTTGCACCCTCCATATCAGGTAATATCCTAGTGAACCTCTTCTGTACTCTTTCCAACTCATTCACATCGTTTTGATAATGTGGGCGACCAGAAATGTACCAGATATAATGCTGAACCATAGTCTTATTGAACTGTAACAGGATCTGCCAAATCCTGTACTCAATACCTAGTTCGATGAAGGAAATCATTTCATATGTTTTCTTGACAAATCTATTAACCTGCATTGCCACTTTCAGGGATCAAAGGACTTGAACACCCAGAGATCTCTCTGCACATTAATTTTCCTCCAGACATTTCAACTTACTGCATAATTCGCTCTTGAATTGGATCTTCCAGAAAGCATGACCTCGCATTTGACAGGATTGAACTCCATTTGCAACTTCTCAGCCCAACTCTCGAACCTACATATCTTTCCTTCCACAACGCCCTGGCATACACATTATCCGGTCCCGGAAATTGATCAATCCTTATGGTTTCTCAGACCTTGCACGCACAACAACACCCAAATCTCTCTGCGCTGGTCTTTTGTTTTCACAATCTTTCTCCATATAAATAATCATTAGCTTTTTTATTATTCCTTCTGAAGTGCTTGACCACACACTTTATTAAAATGAACTCTATCTTCCAATTACACAGTGCAGATTTCTTACCTCCTAATCACACCATGCACTCCAAACTATCTTTACCATCATCAAATATGCATTGTTTGCATTCTACACCTCCCGCCCCCCCAACAAAAACAACTTTAATACAGAGAGTACGCAACTGGGAGTCCAAGGGCTGACATTTGTGGCACTCCACTTATTATGTCTTCTGAACTCACACAGACATGTTCATCAAAACTCACTCCTTTGTGTTCAATCTCTGAACAATAACCCACAAGTTCCTACCGTGTGCAATATACGCTTTAGATGGTACTTTACAAAATGCTTACAAATCTAATTACATAATCTAAGGGTTCACTTTTATTATCACTGCTTCTCCTTTTCAGATAACTCTATTGAGTTTCTTTGATTCCATTAAATTATTGTAAATCACACTATAATGGACACGAGCAGTTTCCTAATAATAGACATAAGGCGACCTGGCCTTTATTTTCCTGCTTTCTGCATTCCTACCTCCTTGAAGACAGGCATCACAGTAACACCTTTGAATCCACTGAAATCCCCTTGGACTGTAGTGATATTTCAACAAATGCCTGGAATATGTCTGGAGTACATTGTTTCGAAATCCAGGAAACAGACCATTAGGTTTTGGTGGATAGTTTATCCGTAATCATTTCCTTTATAAAAGGGGTTGTCCTGAAGATAAGGCCTGCGATCCTTTGGGATATTCTCTGTCGAAAAAGTGTCACAACTAATATAAAATAGTTGTTTGAGTTATTTGAGAGTTTCCGTTTTTCCTGTGTGGAATTTCCTGATGTCATCTTCCAATTGTTCCAAAAAAGGTTTTAGCTTTTTTATTATTACTATTTTTATTTCCATATACAGCCTCGTGCTGTTTTTGTTCATACTTTGCAACAATTGACCTTCCTAAATCAATTGTCTCCAACTTCATTCGCTTTACGTCTTTCAGCTTGTGGGCTCTAAAAATATAGTCCCAAACCTCTGGTCTACCAGCAGTTTTCATCATTGTGCTCCTTTGTTTTCATTGGGTACACACCCTGACTATTTTTGCTAATCATGCAAAGTTTACCATCTCATCAATTCCTTTTTGATGTTTTTTAAATTTGTTCACGGAATTAGGGAATCATTGGATAGGTCAGCATTAGTTGCCGATCCCTAATTGCACAGAGGGCAGTTATGAGACAACTACATTGCTATGTGACTGGAGTCACATGTCGGTCAGATTAGGTAAGGATGGCAGATTCCATCCCTAAAGGACTTCAGTGATCCAGAGAGGTTTGCCCAACAATTGACAATGGATTTATGGTCATCATGAGATTCTTAATTCGAGATTGTTTTTACTGAAATAAACTTTCGGCATCTGCCGTGGCAGGATTTGAACTCGGGTCCCAGATCGTTATCGGGGTCTATGGATTAACAATTTAGAGAACACTACAAGACCATCGTCTCCCCGTCATGTTTGATCATTGTGAAATGTTAATTTAAATATCTGTCAACGTTATCAACTGAAATTCCTTTCAATCTATTTTCCAGCTCATTGTTAGCAACAAGTGCTTAAGCTGTTGATTATAACATAAGAACTAGAAGCAGGAGTAGGCCGTCCAGCCCTTCAACCCTGCTCCATCATTCAATAAGATTATGGCTGATCTTTTTGTGGACTCAGCTCCACTTACTCAACCTCTCACTGTATCCGTTATTTTCTTCCAGTTTTAGAAAAAATATACCTTACTTTAAAACAGTTTCCTGAATAGCGTCAATTACTTCACTGGGCAAAGAATTCCACAGACTAACAACCCTCTGGATGAAGACATTCATTCTCAATTCAGGCCTAAATCTGCTTCCTCTAGTCTTGCAGCTGTGCCCTCTTATCCTAGCTTCACATGTCTGTGAAAACATACAGTCTATTTATATCTCATCCATTCCCTTCATTATTTTATGTTTCTATAAGATTCCCCCCTCATTGTTCTGGATTCGAACTAATATAATCCCAATCTACTCAGTCTCTCCTCATAAATCAACCCTTCTCAACGTCGGAAACAACCTCCTCTGCACCTCCTCCAGTGCCTGTACATCCTTTCTCAAGTACGGAGACAAAATCTGCACACAGTACTGCAGATGTGATCTCACCAGCACCTTGTACAGCTGCAACATTACCTCTCTGCTTTTAAACTCAACCTCTTCAGCAATGAAGGAGAAAATTACATTTGCCTTCCTAACCACTACTTGTACCTGAAGACCAAAAGTCTGTAATTCATGCCTGATTCTTCTCAAAACTCCAAGGGGTTTTTCCATGTGCATTCAACTATGATCAGCTGACGATGACTAACATGGAGTTTCAATGGATTGACAGATAATAATTGGGAAAGTAATGAGTCAAAGTTGCTGATATCCCTGTCTCACAGGGAGCTTCACGTGTGACGCATTGGGAAGTGAATGAAAATACAAGCAATGACACAGCACCATCAACTGTACAGGGGCTCAAATCATGGTCAAGGAGGGAAACAGAGAAAAACATTCATTTTAAGCACAATTCTGGAAGGGAAAACAAATTTGAGGGATCTATGAGAAATGACTTGAGGAATGGTACTAATTGGAGATGTGATGCCAGAGAGAGACACTGATAAGAATGAGAACTTTAAAATGAGATATTACCAGACCAGAAGCCACTGTAGTTCAACGATTATAGGGGTGATAAGTGAATTAGACTTCGTGTGAGTTGATGGACAAGCAGCAGAGTTGAGGATAAACTGAGGTTCATGGAGAGTATGAAGTGAGACGCCAATGAGACGATTATTAGAATAGTTGAGACTGGAGCAGACAGAGACATGGATGAAGTTTTCAGATTCAAAGTGTCTAAGGCAGGGATGCGTATCGAGGCTGCAGTAGAGCTGGGAGATGGGGAAAGTTTTGTTGACAGATAGGAAAATTAGGAAAAAACTCAATTCAGTTTAAAATAGAATGCTGAGATTGTACACAAACTTGTTCAAGCTCAGGTAAAAGCTGGGAGAGGAATAGTCAGTACATGTGGGACATCACAGCAGAGTTTGATATGGGCTCCTGTGTTATAACAGAACAGTCAGTATATGATTAATGCAGGAATGATCTATGGAGCAGAAGGTAGAAATAGAAATGAATTTATAAAAAATAGAGCATGTCACTAATTCTATCATTGATATGATACTTAGAATAAGTACTTCACAAGTTAAGCACTGTTACAGCCTCCAAAAGATTGATCACCAAAACAAAGGCATGGCCTGTGTAAGATACAGAGCACAATTCCCTCATTGCCTGTGTGCAGAGATGGGGGTAGGGGTGAGTGGTATTCAACATTTCAGTAAGGATGCTGGACTACAGTTATGCGGGAATTCCCTCTTGAATCCTATTTGCAGACTTTGTCAGTCGTTTTTGTAAGTATGCAAATACCTTATATGCTACCAGACGAAGGTTACTCAATTGAAACTTTAGATATTCAGGCTATCTTTTGTGAAAAGGTGATAAGCTGGCCTTGTTTACATGAGTGTGCTCAGGAGAGAGGAATGAATGTATAAAGTACTGTATAATATTCACAATGTGCATATGAAAATGAGGATGTAAATTATTGGTGGCTCCACCAACAGTTTTAACATTGCTATTTATCTTTTGATATCATAGATGAGTTGTGTACGATTTTTAAAACACTATGTCAAAGAATGTACAAACGGAGGCAGCCTAACTGGGAGCATATCATGCAGCTCCTTGTGCTTACCCTGATTGAATAAGGTCACGCTGAGCTGATTATAGCATTGAACCTGCATTCCTAACTAATCTGCAAATCTGTTCAACCCTTTCCTGACCTTGAACCTATCTACTTCTGCCTTAAAAGGTGTTGAGGGTCTCTGCTTCCACTAAATGTTTAGCTAGAGAAATCCAAAATAAAACCACCTGCAGAAAGGAAAGTTAATTGCTGTTTGGAATGGGTGATCCCTCATGTTTAACAAATGAACTATAACTTTGCATGTTATACGTAAGTTGAAGCATTCTATCCACAGCTAATCTGTCAGGATCCAATAGAATGTTTATCAGAACTTAGGCTGACATAGTCTATTCAACAAATCAAATCTGCTCCACAATTCATTACCATCATGGCTGATTGATGATCCTCAAATCCGCCTTCTTGCCTTATCCCCATAGCTCTTGATTTTCTCACTGCTTAGAAATCTGTCCACCACCTGCTTTGATTAGACTTAGCGACAGGGTTTCAACAGGCCTATCATTCAGTAACCCTCTGAGAGAGAAGGCACTCCTCACGTCCCTCCATAAAGATATGCTCTCTTTGACTGAGGCTGTACCCTCTGGTCCTGGACTCTCCCACAAATTGAGACAACCTTGTTGGCAATGAGCCTGTCAAGCCTACTGCCAATCTGTTTTTGTTTTCATTGAGATCTCCTCTCATTCTTTCAAACTCCAATGAGTTTTTCACTAAGCTACTTAAGCTCACTCTATAAGAAAATACCTCAATTCTCAGGATTAATTCTGTGGAGCTTCTCCCATCTGCTACCAATATGTCTGTTATCTCCACTACATATTTCCTTAGAAAATTAGAGCAGAACCGTTCACATTTTTGCACATTCAGTCTGCATAGAAACGTGTACATGCTTAGAATGATATTTATGCACCACCACATTTGAAATAATTGCCAGTAGTGCATTCGAATTTCCTATAATTGCTGAATTGCATGCCAACTTTTTAACTGTCAAGCCGAGGGCCTGAAATTCCTGAGTCTTTTCTCTTGTAAATTAGATTCACTCTTCTATTTTACCTGACAAGTTAATCAGTACAAGCTTTACAACGCTATATGTCAGATGCCAACTTTTTGTGCACTCACCTTATTTTTTTCTATCTCATGATAAACTCCTTGCATCATCCTCACCACTTGCCTTCCCCACTTCTGTTTGTGTTACTCACAAATATGGAGGTAGTACTTTCATTTCTATCACCCAACTCATTGTGCGGTTAATAATTCCGGCCCCAGCACTGATCCCTCTGGCACTGCACTGGTTAAAGCTCATTACCCCAAAAATAGTTTCGAGATGCTTCTCTTTCAGCAGATCGGCTCTGCAGACATGTTATACTCAATTAAACTATCAAGTGAGAGCAGGAATTAAACCCATGCTATTAGCATCGTTCTGTTTAATAGACTAGCTGTCTCGGCAACAGAATTTGCCAACACCCAGTGCCTGATACAACTGAAACATTAACATCTACATTTATATTCAATGTTGCTCACAATAACTGATACAATTCTGTGACGTTGCCTCGTTACTTATTGTACCTGCATAAAACGATTTGCAAATAAAGCAGAAGTGCACGCAGCAGATTGCATTGCTTTATATAACTCTGTCATCGCTCATCTTATTTTCCTTCTTCTATTGGACGATTTCGCAATTCCTCATCTCAGACATTTGCTTCATCTTGTTCATCTGACCTCCTCATTACGTTTGTCAAACCATACAAATGTAATGGAGATGGATTATTTGCATAAATTTAAGAGTGGGGGTGCATGTATTCATACTCCCGTTAAGAAGGGGATCAAGCATTTTTGAGGGCAGAGGAGAATGTTGGATACAAATCGGAAAGGAGTCAGTCATGATCTTGAATGTCAGAACGCGAGTGGCCAAACAGCCTACATCAGCTTCTAGTTTCTATGCATATTCCTGTACAATTATTTTCCAGGTGACCTCCTTTTCATCAATATTACCTAGAACATGACAGTACAGTATAGGCCCTTCGGCCTTCGATGATGTGCCGAACCACAGAGCCAACTTCAAAAAAACCATCTAACCTATACAGATTAAAAATGACAGGTAAACAACACACAGCCCAAACCTCATACTATGATTTGTTTTTCTCCACGTTACAATACCAAGGCAGCAGGAAACTCTTACTAGTGCCAAAAAGGCATCAAACACCTGAATTCCTTTTCTAAAGGGGGTCATGATCTCGACAGTGAAAACGTATCTCTGGCCAGATCTATGTAATGAAGGGAATTCTTATACCACACGGTAAGAATGCAGTTACCTTTAGCAGAGTGAAATGTAGACTGAGTATACTTTTTGAAATTTGGATCAGTGTGAATTCAGGGCAAAGGGGGAGAGGTGTTTTCAATACGGTTTACTCCAAGAAGGAAATTTTCCAGAATGAGATGAGTGGAAGTTTTAAAACAGCGTGAATGGAGAGGCCGAGCCACACTGAGACCAGAGGAAAAGTGGCAGCACAAAATGCAGCCTGAGGCTAGTGCAGGGAAGGTAGGCTGGATCAAAGAGCTTAAGGTGATGTGGGTAGGGACAATAATATGAGAGAATATGCTTTGTAATTGGAGAGGGGGAACCTGGAATCAGGAAGGTGACATGAGCAGGGAAGAGGATGGAACAGCAAGGGCAGGGGTTTCTGGGATAATTCAGGAAGCACAGCTGAAATTTATGCCTAGCATCTGCCAGTAGTCCCTGAAATAAACATCCTAAGTCTGGCCCGATATCAATGCTCATCAATTTGTGATTGAATAGTATCCTTGAGAGGTTTAGTCAACCATGGGTGGTTCAACTCTTTATCAAGTCCTTCTTTTTGAGTAGAAACAAATAATTGCTGAGCATAATGGGATATCTGCTTGAACGTCTGCCCATGTATACCCACTGACCTTCCTCTGGGTTTCTATCCACATCACGCTTCTGACCAGATGTGAGTCAGAACTCCTCCATTTAATGTCTGGTTCTTTTCAATTCTTCAGAGGGAACTTCTGCATGTGGCTGAACACATGATCAGCGGATGGTGACTCCTTTCTCCCAGTTTCTCCATCTCTGATTCCGATTGATGATGCCACATTCCAGTGATCTGCCTCTGACGTGAGCGTTTTTCCTTCAAACCAGGAATCCCCTAACTACAGTGGAAAGGGCGTTATGCTGTGACTGACCTATCTCCCACATTGCCACCCCCACTGCACTCATTCACTTGTACTGTTTCAAATCAGTCTCCACACAGTTGGAGGCCAGCACGGTGGCTCAGTGGTTAGCACTGCTGCCTCAGAGCACCAGGTACCCGGGTTCATTTAGAGCCTCGGATGACTGTGTGGAGTTTGCACGTTCTCCCTGTGTCTGCGTGGGTTTCCTCCGGGTGTTCCGTTTTCCTCCCACAGTCCAAAGATGTGCACGGCAGGTGAATTGGCCACACTAAATTGCCATAGTGTTAGATCCATTAGAGCGAAATGGGTCTGGGTGGATTACTCTTCAGAGGATCGGTATGGACTTATTGGGCTGAATCTAATCTAATGTAAACATCCTGTCATTGCTGCTCACAGTGCAGTATCCTTCACACCGGGGAGACAAAACAGAAACTGCTTTGAGGAACACTCCCACTCTCTCTGTAGGAATAACGCTGACCCTCTCATTGCTTCCTATTTCCATAACCTACCTTGCTCTCATGCTAACATTTCGGTGCTGAGCTACTGCAATGTTCCAGTGAAGCACAACCCAAGCTCGAATAACACCTCACTTTACACTTTGGTACGTTACAGTCTGTAGGAGTTAATATTCAATTCGATAACTTCACAGCCTGACTTCACTATGACTGTTCTCCTTTTTCATACATTCTCTGCCCTAGTCTCGCAATGACCGTGTGGTTGTGTCTTCTTTATCTTGCACTCAATAGAGAGGACCCCTTTCCCCCATTCGCATCTTTCCCATCATCTTCTCGTTCACCACTGTTAAAAGCCCAATTATCTTTTGCCACTCTCACTATTATGCATCACTCGCTCCCCACCTCTGCCAGGGATTAAAAATCCCATTTTCCAATACTTTTACGTTCTGAAGAAGTGTCACACTGGACTTGAAACGCTAACTTGGTTTCTCTGTCTCTACAGATTCTCCAGGGTTGAATAGGCACAGCACAAATTTTCAAATAAACACATAATTATGGGTACTGGAAATAAGAACACAAATATTTCTGGAGAAACTGGACCCGAAAGATGAACTCTGCTTTCATTCCACAAGATGCTGCCAGACCTGCTTAGTTTCTTCAGCTATGTCTGTTTTTGAACTAGTTCCACAGATATCTGTCACAGATGCACAAAAGCTCTGTCCAACACGGAGCGCTGTGTACCAGGGAAGTGAACAATAACACCAGGTTCACAGATTCATTGGCTCTGAAGGTGCAAAAGGCTGCATCATGAGCACTGCAGAGCTCTTCATCATGGTCAGGGAGGGAAACAGAGGGAAACACATTCATTTTAAATATAGAAGATGTCATTACGGGAATGGAAAAGATTGAGATGAATAAGTTAAAGAATTTAAATAATGTAACAAATTGGAGGCGTGACACCATGAAGAGATCCTAACAGAATAAGAATGTGAAAATGGAAATTCCACCACATCAGAAACCAAGTTAGATCACGGAGTACAGTGCTGATGAGTGAATGGGTCTCCGTGTGAATTGGGAGACAGTCAGTAGAATTGAGTTACAGATATTGCAGCTCAAACTGGGCATTCATGTGCTGATATAGATCACAGCAGCAGCAGAACTGTGTTCAATCACAATCTGTAACTCTTTTCCCTGTGATAATCTCTCAATCTACCATTACCATCAAACTGATCCATGGTTCAGGAAGGAGCGTGGGTGAACATACCAGAGTCAGATCCATGTGTACCTAAACCTGACGACAAACCTTTAAAGCTATGGTACTTGACCGGTTACATTCCAAATAGCAGGACTAACATCTGATAGAGAGGACAAAATTATCTCAAGACAAACAGATCAGATCTAAGCTTTGCTGTCCTGCCACATACAATTATAAATGTCAATGGACTATTAAACAACTCACTGGAGGAGAGGACTCCACAAGTATCTCCATCCTAAATAATGGAACAGCTCTTTACATCAGTGTAAAAGATAAGGATATAATTTCTTCACGATTAGCCAGGATTTTTGAGTGGATGATCCACATCACCATCATCTTGATGCCCTCAGAATCACAGATGGCAGTCTTTAAACAATTCGATTTTCTGCACGTGACATGAAGAAACAGTTGAACACAGTAGATACGACAAAGGCAACGGGCTCTGACATCATTCCTGCAATAGGACTGAAGACTTCTGCTTTATAACAATCTCTGGAGAAGCTGTTTCATTCCAGCTCCAACTCTGACATCTCCCTGGCAAGGGGGAAAATGACTCGACTCTGCCAAATCCCCTAGAAGGGAATAACTAAAATCTGTCCAGTTACCAACCCCTCAGTCCGATCACTATAGTCACATTAGTGGCTGTACTATTTGACAGAGTTGCCAAGCAGCACAGGAATAACCAGCTCAGCGTGGCTTCTGATAGGTCCCCATGTGGAGATGGTGCTCTTATGGAAATGTCACTGGATTACTAATCCAGACCAGGCTAATGGTCTGGCAGCTGGTGGAAGTTAAAAACAATTAATACAATATCGAGATCTAAAATCTGGTGTCAGGAACAGTGACCTTGAAGCCAATGTCAATTGTAAACAGAATTCCCTTCCCCAGTGTACTTTCAGGAAGTGAGTCTCCCGTGCTTTCCTGGTCTGCCTAAAAGTGACCCCAGACACACAGACATGTGATAAACTCTTCAATGGTCTCTGAAACTTCCAATCAAGTCACTCAATTGTATCTAACTGCTCATCGTTCTTAAAGGATAAACCGGGACAGAACACCCGGTCCCAGCCTTGTTGTTGGGAATGGGAATCACAGTCCTGACGTCCCCGCAGAGACCTCCTTCCGAACGTCTGAGAGCTTGTGAGAATATTTGCAGAGCTATCCCACAGACTGCACAGAAACATCGGGAAAGGAGGAGGTCATTCAACCCATTGAGCGTCCCCCATTCTAGATAGTGGAGAAAATCTCCTCAGTGCGATTTGCCCCGTACATTGTTCATATCACTCAACATGTTTAAACGTCGTGATATATAAAATGGAAACTGCTGTAGTTGCTTTGGTCCATCAATTTTGATCCTCCCTTCAATATACAGGCAGTTCGCCAATAGCGCATGTTTATTAAACACAACTAGTATGCAACACAATTTGTGAATTCTGCATCCTCTTTATAAAGCAAGCTCCCATTCACTGTCACGCAATTCCATTCCCGGCACCAGCTGAACAGCAAAACCCAGCCTCAGGATCCTCTATCTGCAAAATGCACACTCAGTGTGTTCACTAAAGCAGGAATGCAATCTGCTCTGCAAGCCTTGAAACCGAGACTGAAACTAGGAATTATTGTCTATATTTAGAAGGACCTTTATTTCAAACCGGAATTCCATGTCAGCATCATGTGGTCAGTCGGCTCACGCGCTTTCTGGTGAAGAGCTTGGTGAAAGGTACAGTGCTGTAGTCAGTGACTTTAGTGTGAACGTGTTACATTTACAGCATTGTCTCATTACAATATATGATCTAAAGATTTTCTTAGACTATGGTCATGTGTGTTAGATTAACTTAAATTTTTGGTTTTTACAGATTTTGTTTGGGGGGGTGGTTTGCCCCTTTCCCACTTTTTCGCATAGGCGAAATCATGCATTATTCATATTGCATGATTTTCTGCAACACGGTGTTCCACAGGAATACAACTACTGTGTTATTTGAGAAAAACCTGGAATGATATCTGATCCTCTATTTTCACACGATACTACTGCTCTCTGTCTATCCCTTTCATTTATATTCAGTACCTTGGCTTCCACAGCCCTATGTGCGAGAGAATTCACCAGGTTCACCAGTCTCTGAGTGAAGATATTTATTCTCATCTCAATGCAGAGTGGCCTATCTGTACCTAACGTTGTGGACCCTTATTTTTTGACATCCCAGTAATTATCATCCCTGCTTCCAATCTGTCTCACCCTGTCAGAATTTTAGATATTTCACTGAGATCATCACTAAATTTCCCAAACCCCATGGAATACAGGCCCAGTCGCCCCAAGCTCTGTTCCCACAACAAGCCTGTCTTCCCAGAGATCAGTCTGGTCATCCTTCATTGCTCTCCCTCCATGTCAGGATTGTCCATTATTGGTAAGGAGAGCAAAACCGCACAAAATACTGCACAATGTTCGAGATGGGGGTCTCACCAAGGGCCTGTACAGCTGCAGTAAGACATCCTTACTCCTGTACTCAAATGCTCCTGAAATGAAGGTCAACTGCTTTCTATTCCTTCAATATTGCTTTCAGTGACTGGTGTACAAGGAGATCCAAATCCTTTTCAATGTTACAGCTACCCACTTGGTGGGTCTATGCACACTGGTCAGTGTGTCAGTGCCATTCCCAGTATTGACTTCTGGTTTCAGAATTCACAGCCCTGCATGGCCTTCATAGGTCAGCGCAGAAGGAAACAAAAATGCAGCTTAAGTTCCTTCACAGATCAACATTTTTGAATAAATCCATTTTCAATTGATCCGCTGGCATTCTAAAGTTCCCAACAAAGTGCACGTCACATCTCCCCCCATTGCTCTCCATCTGCCTCGGAGTTGCCTAGTCACTCCAGTTGTCTCAATCACCTTGGAGCTTTTTTACATCCTGTTCACCCACTCACAATCCAACATCGTTTAATGCCATCAGCAGACTTGGGAATATTGCATTTGAGCCCCTCAACCAAAGATATGATGTGTATTGGGAATAGCTGGTCCCAATCCCCGATCCTTGCTATATCCTCCAAGCCTTCCATTCTAAAAAAAAAAATGTTTTAATCTTACTCACTGTTTCCTGCCAGCTCTCACATTCTAAAACCATGACCAGACATTAGCCCGATTCCCATAGCATTCAAATTTGCAGAATAGGTTTGGGGCTTTATCAAAAATCTTTCTGACAATCCAATCGTATTGCATTGACAGCTTCTCCATAATTTTGCAAAAATTCACTTTTTCAAATATGATTCCCCTTTCATAAATCTATGTTGACTTTGTCTATGCCCATTATGTTCAGTTCCAATACTTTGTCTCGAACTGTTTAGTTGCTAATTTCATTCTATTCTCTTTTTCTCACCAGACTAAAGTTTCAGGGTATTGCTGGGAAGCTTTTTTTTTTTGCTTTGCTATCTTCTGTGAAGACTGAATGAAGTAGTTGCTTCATAATTCTGCCATTTCCCTATTCTCCATTCTCTATTCTCTGGTTTCAGGCTGTACTGAGATGCAATTGCTTTATCTGACCTTTCACATTGGCATATCTTTAGAAGCTATTACAGTTCACTGTACAACTCTCATTGCTATACTCTTCAGAAAAGCATCAATTTCTGTCTTAAATGTTTAACCACGAGCATTCTACAATCATACAATCACAGAAACACAGACTCTGTAGCGTCCGAAATACAGCACGGTCTACATTAGTCCCACTCTCTGTCATGAGACCCAGAACCAGACATGTTATGACACTGTAAAAACTCGTCCAAGTACTTTGTAGTTGTTTTGGAGTTAGCGTAACAACCATTCTCTCTCTTCCGGACCCCAACATCCTCTGGGTGACAAAATATCTTTAAATTATCTCTAAACTTTCTTTGTTCCCTTGTTCATGATTAAAAGGAACAGCTGCTGTCTATCCATTCTGTCCATGCCCTTCGTAATCTTATACTTCTGAATCACGTCCCCTCAGCTTCCTCTCCTCCAAACTAAACAATCCGAGCTTATCCAGATTCTCTCCATAGCTGATACGCTCCATCCGAGGGAGCATCCTCGTGAATCCCCACCAAACCCCACCCCTCTCAGTGTAATGACATTCTTTCGTAATGTGGTATCCAGAACTGCACACTGCATGTCATCTTGCCCTAAACAAACTCATGTATAACTCTTATTATCAATTTCTACGACTTCTAAGCCTTTTTAGCTCAACTGTTAGCCTGTCCAGTTACATTCAGGGATGTGTGGAAAAGCACCCTCTGAGCTTCCTAGTATGCTGCCATTCATTGAGTCCTCCCCTGCCTGGTTCCTTCTTCCAAAGTATCAACTCATATTTATCAGCGTTACATTCCATCTGCCATCGATCTGCACTTCTGACCATTCCGTCTGTATCTTCCTGCTTTCCTCCTCACTGCAAACCACCCGGCCAATCTTTGTGTCCAACATAAACTGATTTATCACATTACCGCCCACTCTCCCTTCCACATTCTCATCTCCATCATTTATGATAACCATAAATGATAAGATTAAAAATCACACAAAACCAGCTTTAAGTCCAAAAGGTTTATTCGCTAGTAGTCGCTTTCGAAACGCTGCTTCTTCATCAGGTGGTTGTGCACTTTGAAAGCTTGTGCCTCCAATTAAACCTATTGAACTATAATCCTAGTGTTGTGTGATTTTTAACGTTGTCGACCCCAATCCAACACCAGCTCCTCCGAATCACAAATATTAGCTTGGATCCCTTCCATTCATCTAAAATGCTTGGAACACATTTACTATCTTCCATTTATCTGCAATGCTTCCCGTCTCTGCAGAATGTACAGGAAAATAAATCACAGTAATCGACTGTGCAATTAATACTTCCACTGGTGCCTTGCTTCTGACATTTTGATACAAAGTAAATCTGTCTTGTCAGACTTAGCAATGCTCAATCTAGCTACATTTTCAAGTACTACTCTGTTACTGATATAAATTGGTTTTATGTCTTTAGTTCCATAAGCGCCATCTGGTCACTTAGTTTTCTGTGATTTTTCTGGATCATCCTCAATGAAGAGAGATACAAAGTAACTGGTTATTTTCTTGGCTATTTCCTTGTTCTCCACAATAAACACTCCGCTCCCGATTACAAATTTCCACATTTGACATTGCTTTTATTTTGTTTCCTTTAAATTATAGATAGTAGATTGATGCAGTCTTTGTGTTCCTGTTTGTTAGCATGTATGTTCGCATTGTGATTTCCTTATCAGCTTCATGGCCCTCCTTTTTGGGATCATCAATTTCTGAGAATTCTCAGGTTTCCACAATTTTCTGTTTTTCTTCTGAAGGCACTTCCTATAATTAATATAATCTTTAATTTGTTACGTTAACCATCATTAAGCCACTTGCTCACTCTGTGGTGTTTTATGTTCAAGAAAGACCTTCTATAAATCTCCTGATCCTGACCAGATCTATTCATGAACGCTGCAGATGGATAGAGAAGAAATTACGGGAGCCCTGATTGGTACTTTTCCAACTTCGCTGGCCAACGGGTGAGGTCCCGTTTGACTGGAGGATAGTGAATACTGAGCCCTTATTCAAGGAGGGCTACAAAGATAAACCTGGGAGCTATAGTCCAGTAAAACTAACATCTGTAGTAGATAGTTATTTGAGAGTATTCCGAGAGAAAAGATATACAGAGGAAGCTCGATTATCTGATTGAGCTGGACCATGCACTATTTCATTCAAATAATTGATTATTCGGTTAAATGATCTACTCTGGGGCTCGGAGTTTTCTGTGAAGTCTGCTCCCCGTTCAGGAGACAAGGCAAAAGCACACTGCGTGCGAGACCCCACGCCACGTCTCCTCCTACCCTGTCCCATGTATTCCTCGCCCACTCTGAACACTGTCCACTCCCACTCCCGCGCGCCCACAACCCCGTCCACACCCCCCACGTCCCCGTCTACACTCACGGCCCCCCAACCCGCCCGCCCACATTCTCATCCACTCCCACCCCTTGCCACTGCCTGCCCCTGCCCGCCCAACCCTATCCGCTCCCACTCTAACCCTGCCCCCACCAGCCCACAACCCCGTCCAACGCCACACCTATCTGCCCCTGCCCGTTCTTAACCCTGCAACACCAACAGCAGTCCCCTAACCCCGCATGCCCAACCATTCCCACCCATCGTCCAAACCCCATTCACACCCCCACACGCCTCTAACCCTGCGCCTCCAACCCCGCACCCCCACCCCCACATTTTCAACCGTCCCCACACATTTTCGGACTCCCGTCCGCGCCCCCATTCGCCCCTAGCTCTGTACCCCCAAACCGGCAGCCGGACTGTACACCAACAGGACTGCTGCTGCTGCTGTCTTTGTGGGGTAAGCCTTCAAATAGCGCGCACACACACACACGCACAAAAAACACACACACACACGTTTTGGCAAGTTCCACATTTGCTGTGTACAGGACAATTTGGCGCATTTATCTGGGGAAGGGGGCTTTAGGGTAAACCCCTGTGTACAACTCCCGGGAAAGTGTGGGGTGAGAGAGAGAGAGAAGGCGGGAGATCAGTCTTTTGGAGACGGACTGGACCTTTCTTGGCAGCATTTTAAGACAAGTTTTTTAAAAATCATTGGACCTACAAAAAAAAGATGCAAACAGGGTGGAAAGACAATGTTTCTATCGGGACCTTGAGGTTCCCTTCAGATAATCCAAATTTCGGATAATTGATAATTGGACAATCGTGGTTCCTCTCTACATGCACTTGAAAGACAGGGTTTGATTAGCAGCAGTCAGCATGGCTTTGTTCATGAGAGATAATGGCTCTCAAACTTGTTACAGTGCTTTGATAAAGTGATGATGATCAATGATGAGGGCATAATGACACATATTATCTATATGCATTTCAGTAAGGACTTTGTTAAGATTACAGAAGATTGGCTACTCTGTAATGTTTGATCGCCTAGAATCCAGGGGGAACTGGTAAAATAGATACACAATTGACTTGGTGGTAGGAAGCAGAGGGTAATATAGGAAGCATGCTTTTCAGACTGGAGACTTGTGAATCGTGGAATATCTCAGCGGTCGGTGCTGAGAACATTGTTTGTTTCTATATATATATACATATAAATATATTCTCTCATCTAGATCATAGATGTATGAAACATTTATATCATTTACCTATTACATACATTTATGATCTAGATAAGAATGCACAGGCATAATTTGTAAGTTTCATGACGACACTAAAATAGGCAGCATCATGGAGAGTGAGGAAGGTTATCAGGAATTTCAGAAGTTTCAGCAGTACCTTGATTAGCTGGGGAAGTGGACTGTGAAATGGAAAATGCAGTTTAGTACAGATTGGTGTAAGTTCTTGCATTTTAGGAAGTCGAGTCAAGGTTGGAGTTTCATGGTGAATGGTTGGGCCTTAAGGAGTGTAGTGGAGCAGAGGGACCTTGGAGTTCAGGTGTGCGGTGCTCTGAAAGTTGATTCACAGGTAGACAGGAGAGTGAAGAAGGCTTTTGGCACACTGGCCTTCATCAGTCAAGCACTGAGTATCGAAGTTGAGGATTTACTTCGCAGTTATACAGGACGCTGGTGAGGCATTATTTAAAGGGTCATGATCAGTTTTGTTCACTTTGCTATAGGAAGGATGTTATTAAACTGAAAAGATGCAGAAGAAATTTACAAGGATGTTGCCAAGGTCTTGATGATCTGAGTTATAGGGAGAGGTTGGACAAGCTCGGATTTTTACTTTAGAGTATATGAGACTGAGGGGGATCTTATAGACGCTTAAAAGATCACAGGAGGCATGGAGAGAATGAAAGCACCCAGTCTTCTCTTCCCAGGTTTGAACAGCAATCACGGATTAGAGGGCATCAGTTTAAGGTCAGGGGGTAAGAAAAAAATGGAAGCTGACAAGGAATGATCTTTACACACATCTTGGAATGCATATGGAATGAGCTACCAGGGGAAGTGGTTGAGGGGGATACATTAACAACATTTAAAAGGCATTTGGATCAATACATGGGTAGGAAAGGATTAGAAGGATACAGGGCAATGACAGGGCAATGGGTTGGTGTGAATGGACATTTTGTTCAGAATGGACCACTTTGAGCTGAAGGACCTGTGTCAAGGGCCTGTGCCCGAAACGTCGAATCTCCTGTTCCCTGGATGCTGCCTGACCTGCTGTGCTGTTCCAGCAATAAAGTTTCAACTTTGATCTCCAGCATCTGCAGACCTCACTTTCTCCTCCATGCTCTAGGACTCTATTACTCGAATAACCATTGCTTGTCTCCCACTGAATGTTATATTGTACTTTCCCAATTTACTGGAGTGAACATGACCCTCTACCCTCCAGGCTTCCATGATGTTTGACCAGAATGTTCACACATTTGATATAGTATGCGGAAGCCATGCAAAATACACCTTATTAACGTCACTATTCCTCAAAAGCTGCTTCAGAGTAAGGTTAGTAATTAGTCTTTCTTAACACACAAGACCAACTCCGAACTGCTCTCTAGTTTGGTTCACAACATACACTTCAACCCACCTCATATACACTCTTGGATTTTATTTTTCACAGCATGAGCACTCACTTAGTTAACATAGTTTAGATACAACTTCAGACCATTCAATAAGACTGCAGTATTTACAATAATTGCATGTGTAATTTCCAGAGCACATGATGTTCAGATTTTCTGCTACCGTTTTGGATTAGATATATAAAACACTTCTCATTGATTCTCCTTGCTGTTTGCAAGCTCTACCTAAACTGATTCTGTGAAAGCTGAGGGACATGGTCTGTGTCGTTATTCATGATAGACATGGACAAGACATTCGGGGAGGCTCACCTCGATGAAGGATGATCTGAATAAATGTCCAACAATACAGTATAAGCATCAACAACCTTCCCCGCTCTGCCCGGAAAAGTGTCACTGTAGTCTGTCTGCCCCCTCACACTCACTGTATATCTGTTATAGCACGTACCCCCGAACAAGTCTCAAGCTGTATCTCCAAAAAAAGGCTTAGACACGACCACTCTCACTATTGAATTCAGCAACATCCTTCCCTCACTTTTTCTGTCACTTATGCAATAGCCTCCACACTAATAACACGACATGGATACAACACTGTGCACTGACTCACTCAGGACACCTCACCAATGTCATCCCACCTGCACCAGCACTAACAGCAGGGCCACCCACTCCCACCCTCACACCCTCCCTCCCATTCTCCCATTCCAGGAAAAACAGCCTAGAATAGGACAGAAAGGGCCAACCCAGGTGGTGGGTGCTTGATATCTGTTCCCTCTCCCCTCCCCACGCCGTGTGGGGAGGACCTTGGTATGAGCCGAAGAGGACTGGGACGACTTGTGTGGAGATTCTGAAACATCCACGTCCCACCAACCGAGTAAGGAGCAATGATTAGTGAACGGCAATTCTCACTTTAAACCCACTGGCAGTTCCAGCGTCAGCTCTCTCACTCTCAAAAAAAAGATACCTCAAAGCACAGAGATGCAGGCATAGAATTACACAGAAATATTGGTAAATATCCCAATATACTAGCATGTATAATATGTACAACAAGACAAGCATACACACACATAGAAGCACACAAAGACATATGCAGTCACACACAATAGAAACAAACACAGACAGAAATGCATAGGCTGATACACAGACAGACATAGGCAAACGAATGCTCATATAACAAGCAGATGGACACACATAGACACTCGTCTCATTAAGACACAAATAGATCAGTTTTTGATTTATAAGGGTATCAAGGATTCAAGGCAAAAGGCAGAAGAATGAGTTTGAGGAACATATAAGAAATTATTGAACGACATATCGGTCTCGATGGATCGAATGGCCTAATTCTGCTCCTTTTCTAATTCTCGTGTGGTGTTATGCTATCAGGTATTTTCTTCCTGACACAGCAGCAGAAGCTGGATTTGATAAGTATTTGATTGGAAAGCAACAGTGGGAATGTGGGACAGGTTTGGAGTGCAGAACCGTGTCTGTCTATTCTGAATTACTGTATCTTTTTATCTGAAAAGAGGTGGTGATTTGATGTTGGGTTAACACCGTTTAAAATAACGGGTCCCGCAATGAAATAGTATTGTGCTGTTTGTGGTGTCCTCATCCTCAGGGAGCAGTAAGGACTCTGTTATTGAAGATATTCAAGGCTGAGCTCGACTGATCTTTGCTGGACAGGAGAGTCAATGTTTATTGGGAACAGACAGGAGACGGATGGTCAGACAAAATCGGATCAGCCATAAGCATTCTGAATGGTGCAGATGAATGGCCAGCTGCTGTCCCTACCCCAGGTGCTGTTCTCTCAATCCACCACTCGATACATTACAGTGATATACTACTGCACCTACCCCATATATTGTCCCTCAATCCACCCCTCGAGGTTGTTACAGGGTAGCGGACTACCCCATTCTCTCAGACAGAATTGCTACAATGAGAAGGGAGGAGACCATTCTGCACCACGAAGGAGTTACACATGAATATATAATGAAGTAATTCAGCTCGTTGAGTACATTAGACAGCCCAGGAGGAGGCCATTCAACCCGCTTGAACTGCTGATCAGGAACAGGGAAGCTGTCATGAACAGAAAATAGAGTAGAGATAAATGTTCATTTTCAAGTTGCAAGACTGTAACTTATGGAGTGCCTCAGAGATCACTGTGGGGTTATCAATGATCAATAATCTGTACCAAAGATCTGGGGGAAGGGGACTAAATGTCTTCGAGCCCAATTAGCTTGTAAACCAAGGTGGTCATTCAATATGTCGTCAAATGGAGGTAGTGAGTCTGCATTGTGTTACAGACAGGGAACGTTAGTGAGCAAGACTTCAGCATAAATAACATACCGTGAGTTGTCTATTTTGGAAGGAAAGTTAAAAGAATGGTAGTTAGTTTCAATGGGCGGGATTGCAGAACTCTGTGATATAGGCGGTTTTCATGTTCCTGATACATGAATCATGTGAAGCCAGTCTGCCGATGCAGCAAGTGATTTAGAAGCTAAGTGGAATGATGCTGTTTCTGGCATAGGGCATTGCTGAGAGTATATCTAAACACTATGTGCAGTTTTGATCCACTACCCTAAAAAAAGGATATAATTATTTCAGAAGATTTTCAAAGCTGTTTCCCTTTACTCATTCCTGGAATGAAGGCGTTTTGTTCTGAGGAATTATCAGTTTTGGTCTTAGATGAGAAATTTTATTGAGGCATATATGACGTTCTGGAAAGTCTATCAGCTGGATATACGTTTTCTCTTGTTAAGGAGACTAAAGATAGAGAATAAATTTAAGAATAAGATGTATTGATATGAACGCATGTATTATGAAGACACAGACCAATATTTCCAAATTATGCGGATGCAAATAAACATGTCATCAAGTTATAAAGCTGGGACATAAGCTTTGCTAATTAAACGTACTATGTACAACAACAGCGATGATGCACCTGCATATAACCCATTATAATATTTTCCAGAGAATGTTCATGGAGATCGTACATGTCCCAGTTTGGTGTTCGGTTGACATTATTGCACAATTTAACACAGGAAGAGAGAAATAATGTTCCAAAGCTGAGAAGGAGCAGCGATTGATCCCTCTCTATTATTTTGTTTCGCCCGATAGCAAAGTGTGAGATCATATAATTCCTGAGTTAACTTTACCACTTGTGAAGGATTCTTGACGAGGATTCGTTGGAATCTCTCCACAGCCTGAAGCAAAGAAAATTCAGCCAAATCCCACTGTTCCAGAAAGAAATTCCAATACTAGCAGCTTGTGTGAGCAGAATAACTTCAAAGGCAGAATAAAATTTGGGACACTATTGTTTTAACATTTGTTATGAGTTCAAATTCCTGTGTCTCACTTTTTTTTTAAAATGACCCAGTCTGAGACCCATGGTTTTGGCCATATCCCTAAACTGGTTGCATTTAAAATTTGTTGCAAAAAGTAGAGGAATGGGACTGGAAAATAAAACAGTGAACCTCCAACATTGTTTGGAACACAAATGGGAAATTATTAAAGTGCTGTTCGAGTGGAAATTCACTTTCCCAGACTTCTGTAGTGCCTGGATGCTTGCACTTATTCAAAGTTGTGTTGTATTAAAACATTTGACAGACAAGTGAATGTAGGAAAATGGTATACAGACAGAAAAGTGCTGCTGAGATCACAATCAGATCAGGTAAGATCTTACCTGGAGAAGCAGTGACAATGTGTCCAATGAACAAATCCTGCTCCTCAGTCCTATGTTCCTATGTTCTATTCAGACCATCAAACCTCCTGCACTGGCGCAGATGAGGGCGACTTGCTCCAAATACATAGTCCACAGTAACATAGGATCTCATTCAGTCCCTCAGGACTGTCACATACAGTTTGGTGTGTGTTCGAAAATGTTATTGGGAAATCGAGGCTGGGTTCGAAATTGCCTCTGGTCTCTTTACACAGTGTCTCCTCTCTGCAAATTGTGCTTCATTGGTTGGTTATGGTGTACACCCTGATTCAATTTGAATACAGCACCCATTCCTTACTCAGAGATGACTCACAAAATACTTAGCTCTCTCTGACTGCAAAATTAATTAACAGAACGTTCAGGAAAATTGAAACAATTAACTTTGTAATTACAGCATATGAGAACATAAGGGACAGGATCAGTTAATTTGTACAATCACGCTATTGAATACAATCATGGCTGATCTACTGTTAACATTAACTCCTCTCTATTTCCCAATTCTTCACACCCCTCAGCTATCTGACAGGTCAAAAATACATCTACCTCCTCTTTAAATATTTTCAGTGATGAAGCTCCCCGAGCTCTCTAGATCAGATAATTCCTGACGTTCATTACCCTGTGTGAGAGCAAAACCCTCCCTGCACATACATCGTCATGTATTGATATGAACCAGAGGGGAACACAGGAGCCCAGGAATGAGTGAATGGCCTTCATATCAAGTCAGTTTTTGACTGAAGATGTTATCGGGACTATCTACTTATTTGAGCTTAATGGAAATCAGGCGTAACCACCCCACTGTTCGGGGTCTTTCAGAGCACAAAGGAAGATGCTTGTGGTCAGTGGCCGACAAAATCTAAGTCCTGGGACATCTCTTCAGGACATCCTCAGGGTAGATTCCTCAGCACGGACATTTTCAGCTGCTTCATCAATGGTTGCACACCCCACCCCCAGCATCCTCCATACCATTTCGTCCCTTACTCAGCTCCTGAACCAGTCTATGCCCATGTGCAACAAGACCTGGACAGCATTCAGGTTTGTGCTGTTAAAGTAACATTCATGTAACAGCACAGCCAGGCGCTGCACATTTCCACAGTTAAAAGATTAGCTCATTCAGCATCTCAAGCTGTTTACACACGGATATGTGGAAGCCATTCAGCCCATTGGAACTACTGAACAGGAAGAGTGACAACACATTCAGTTCTCCTGCCTGTTCCACTGCAAGAGGAGGGGTCTAGTCAGTATACCGAATTGTGAAGCAGGAACGGCAGAGCTCAATCAGACGCTTGAACCTGTTCCATGGGACGAGGTGGAGGCCATTCAGCCCCTCGAGACACTTGTACAGGAATAGGAGGGTGTCATTGATTCTCCAACATGACAAACCAGAGAATGCATTCATAGAAGGCTCCACGATATTCCTCGTGACTCCGTTGCATGTGGTGCACGTAATACTTTAACGTGGTTTACTGGCAGTGAGGAAGAAAGCCAGATGTTTTATGCCAAGTCGCAAGGAGGCATCTTCCATCTCCAAGAACACAAGCACATGTTCTCCATGGAGGTCATAAGCTAGTAGGAATTGGCTTTTGAATGAAAGTATTGTGGCTGCTGTCAGGATTGAGAACAACATGATGTTAAGTGCAGCATCACACACCAAATGAACCGTTTTAATGTAGTGAGAGTTTATTCAAAGACTGGGCCTCTCTCTCTCTCTCAATCGACATGAGGAGCGGGATAGTGTGAGGGGAATATTTTCAGAGGCTCTTAAACTATCCACTGTTCAGAACATCGTTAGTGACTGTCGCTGTCCGTCAAGGTTCAATACAATCACCTCTCATTCTTTCACAGCGCTAAAGATTAATCTTCACTCACTCCTCATGGTAACATCGGCCCAGGTATTAGTCTGGTGAAACTTCGTTACACTCTCTCTGCGGCAAGCGATCATTCTTTATAAAGAAGAAAAAATCAGTCCACAATATCCCAAAGACTGCCTCAACAACACTCTCAGGTTTGATTGCAATAATTAATTTTCCTCAATTAGACAACTCCGTTTCTTTCCTGTTCCATAAAACTCTACTCCTTCTCTATGCACTGGGAATCATGTGGAATTTAGAAGTTCCTTACATCTGAATGTCAGCATCAATAAAGCCAGCACCAGAGGTGCTAATGGAGATGAACATCATTGCCAGGGAGAGACTAAGAAATAATGCACTTGAAATAAGGAATGGTCACCAACCTGAATGGAAAAGAGCTGTAGGAATATGGGAAACAGGCAGATGGAGGGAGATATCTTTCCTTTTGTTCTTCCCTCAAGGGATGTGTGCAGCTCTGGCCAGACCAGTATGTTATGCTGATCTTGAACTGATTGGCTGGTTCAGCTGTTCCACAGGACTGTAAGGAGTAAAAAGGAATATATTGCTGTGGGTTTGCAGTCACATAGAGACCTGACCACGAAAGGATGACCATTGCCATCTCAAGGACATGAGATAAGCAGATGGGCTTAATATAAATAATGATATTGGTTTCATTTCAATGGCACCAATTTTCTTCATGACTTATCAACAGATTATTATTCTGTGGCTCTAGACTGTGAGTGAACGATTTGAGTACCATGCAATATCTTCCCGTCTGACAGATTATGTGCAGAGAAAAAGAGAAATATCTCAAATGCAATTATTCTGTAATGGATATGTGGTTCGAAGGGTCTTGGAACAGGTGAATCCGGATTTAACAAAGGCACAATTAATGGTTTACACAGAAGTTGCAATGAGGCTGACGAGGAGACTGGGAGACCATGTTGGTGGTATCGGACAGGATTAGTGAGTGGAGAGGTTATGGAAATGCACATCTGTGCAGGGCTAGAAGTATTATAGAGTTTTAGAACAGTCTACTTCCTGCCCGCATATTGGTGAGTAATTTGTAAATAGTAATTTACAAATTATTATTTCTAACGAATGGAATTTTTGGTTGGAACTGAGAATGTTGACTTCCAACCTTTCTTATTTTAAATAGTATGAGCAGCAATTCATTTTAACCCGCTTTAATGGGCAGTTAGAATGACTTACCAGAAACACCAACGATCGCGAGGTTGGGATAGTAACCACCTTGAATAATTCAAATATCCTGGATCCGTGATGCTCTTGATATCCAAGGCTGGGAAAGCAAGTAAAGGCCTGAGGATATATTCCTGCCCATTGTTTGAACATTTCAGTCTCAGGTTCTGATCTATCCTCCCCCTCTCCCTGGAGCTGCTCATCCCTGTTAGTGCTGCCGGTGATGCTCCCACTCATACTACGGGGTAACACATGGAATACAGTTCAATACTGTTTTATTAAAACTCAAAAAAAGATTATCATTTACATATTCTGTATGAGACATGTGAGGGTGACTGAGGGAATAAATGTTGGGGTTGGTAGATCAATTGAGTGTAATCATTCAATCTGACTTGGATATGGGAGTAATCCTGGTGGTTTATCGGAACATCAACATGTTTCTCTGTTTATAAATGGAAACATACAGCCTGCAACTACTGCTCAGACATTACAATATCAGTAAGACATTGAGAGAACTTTTATAGTCCATGATCAGAACAGAAAAATTTACTTAGACAAAATGTAGTTAAAGCAGACAGACGGCATTGTATGTTAACAGGGAATTGTACCTAAGAGACAATGGTGACTGCACATGCTGGCGAATTCAGGTTTGATAAAATGTGGTGGTGGAAAAGGCATTGCAGGTCAGACAGCATCCGAGGAGCAAGAGAGTCAACATTTCAGACAGGACCATTCTTCACAACTGCGAAGTGGGAAAGGGGCTGGTGGGGGTGAGGCTGGGGAAAAGGTAGGTACTATGTGGTCGAGGGTGATAGTAATAGGTTGGTGGGGAGTGTGGAGTGGATAGGTGGGAAGGAGGATGGATAGGTCCGTCCCCTCGAGAGGGCGGATCTGAGTCGGAGGGTTGGATCTGGGATTTGGGTGGGTGAGGGGAGATTTGTAAATCAGTGAATCCAATCTTCATGCCATGTGTTTGTAGGCTCCCTGGCAGAAGATGACGTGTTCCTGGCAACATTCTGGGAAATCTCTTCTGAATACTCTCCAGCTTAGTAATCTCCTTCCTATAACAGCACTGCACACAGTACAACGGAAGAGGCTTTTACAATGTCTGGCACAATCTCAGCATGACTCCCAATTTCTAAAGTTAATGATTTGAGCACCCTTGGATTCCTAGTTCTATAACTCTACCAACGCACTACATTAATTGTATAAGCCATTCCTTTGTTTGTTTTACCAAAATGCAATACCTCACATTTATCCAAGTTAAACTCCATCTGCCACACCTAAGCTCAGTGACTGTTATTAATGCCCCCTCATCCTCCCCTTTCAGGTTTAAAAGACCCTCCCCTCACCAAAAGGCCGACAGACACCAACCGTGAGTTTCCCAAAGACCCAGAGCTTGGTTTGCCTTGAGTAGGCAGATTGTGCAGTGGTTATGGAGAGGCTGGAAAGTAAGCAGTTGCCTTGTATCACTTAACGGTTTTAGGAAGACGGAAACCACATGTCTGAGGTTGGAAATAGTGACCAGTGTGTTTTGGCAAGAAACTGGGCTCTTTCCTCATCTCTGGTGTTCGACATTGATATCTTTTCGAGATCCTTCAGAGTGTGCCTGCAGGAATTCTTTTGTTATTATTGCAGACAACAGACAATAACCATTTAAGCTGGAAATCATAGCCAAGCAATTAAAGATGTTCATAGTTTATCTCGATAGCAGAGCAGATGCAATCACCATCCTGTAGTTGAATCTAATACCTTTTATTTGTTTAACAATGAGAACAGTGGCCTGTGTATATCAGTAATGTTAATGAGAATGTAATAAATGCATGCAGAGCTGAAAGCTGACACTTAAAATATGACCCAAATTCTGAGCATGGTTTAAGTCTTGTGTACTGGAAAGCGCCCCTGCCACTTTGCCAGAGTTCTGGATTTGATTTCATTCCATGAAATTGTGTTAGTGTCCAATCTCTGGAGCAGATGATCTGGATTCATGTCCTGCCTGTTGTGGAGGTGTGTTACAGCATGTCAGAACAGGCTGATGAGCAAGCACACAGGAAAATCATGTTGCAGCTTTCGGGGCTATTGCTGAGTATTGGTAGTGCCCCTTCCTCTGAGCCTAAAGGTTCTAGGTTCAAATCCGACAGAGATGTTGCATTATATGTCTGAACACGTGGATTAAAATGATTTTAGAATTGTGACTTGATGGAGATAGAAGAGGTGTCATTATTGAATTTCAGAATTTAGGCCCATGATGACTGAAAGCGCAGCCATTCGTGTTGATTGGAGTCGCATTTGCAACTTCTAGAGGTTTATACAATCATGGGAAGAGTAAATAGTCAAGATCTATCTCCCAGGGCAAGGAAGTACAAAACTGAAGAGCATAGGTTTAAGGTGGGAAGAAAAAAGTTGAAGAGGGACCTATAGGGCAACTTTTTCACGCAAAGCATAGTGCGTGTATGGAATGAGCTGCCAGATGAAGTGGTGGAGGACGGTGCAATTGCAACATTTAAAAGGCATGAGTATATGAATAGGAAGGGTTCAGAAGGATATGGGACAAATGCTGGAAAATGGGACAAGATCATCCAGAATATCTGGTCGGCTTGGGTGAGTCGTAGGGTCTGCTTCCCTGCTGTACATGTCTACGATTCACATATTCAATTGATCAAGATATCGTTATAAGCACTGACTGTAAGACATTAAATAAACGTTGTCTGCGATACAACCAAACTTGATGTCATCTGCAAATTTGCTAATCATGGCTTCTACACTTCTCATCTAAGTTATTGATATCAATGGCAAACAAATGGGGATCCAACACTTTTTCTTGTGAATCACATCTGATCGCAGGTTTCCAGTTTGAATGTAACCTCCCACCTTTACCCTGTCTCCTGCAAATAAACAGACATACACAGAACACACACACACAACCCCCACCACCACACTGTCTCCTGCAATTAAACTGATATACACAGAAACACACGCACACACGACCCTCCACCACCACTCTGTCACCTGCCATTAAACAGTTATACACAGGAACACACACATCCCTCCACCACCATCTCGTGTCCTACCATTAAACAGATATACACAAAATACGCACATATAACCCTCCACCACCACCCTGTGTCCTACTATTAAACAGATAAACACAGAACACACACACACACACGTAGCCATATCGAGACACAGGTACAGTCATGTCTTTAATACAGAGATAGATATTTTTTGATTAAAACATGGATCCAGAGTTACATTGAGAATGCAGGGTAATTGTGTTGACAAATATGTCAGGCAGGTCCGAACAGCAATGTAGAGTTGGTGGGCCTAATGATCTTATTTCAATTTCCTATGCTATGTGGCATTCAGATGACAGGAATATTTTTTGGAGTGGGCAATGGAGGCTGAGTTTGATAAATACTTTATTGAACGTTCAATGCGATTGTGGGATAGGTTTGAGGAGCTGACAGGTCTACGTCTGTTCGTATTTGTTGTGCTGTTAATTCTCAGAAGAAGAGGCGACTTGCTGTCAGGTTCACACACTTTAAAATTAAAAGATCTCCCATTGACATTTGAGATAATGTTTTTCCGTTCTCCTTCGGACTGTGCAATCTTTGATGCTGTCATCCCCAGGGAACAGTGAAGACTGGGTCATTGACTGATCTTGACTGATCTTTGATGGGCAGAAGAGTCAATGTTTACTGAGAATGGACAGGAAGGGGGTGGTCAGCTACACTCATATCAACCATGATGTTTCTAAACTGTGCAGCAGGCTGGAGGGGCCGAATGGTCAATTGCTGCTCTTATCCCACATGTGTTCCTCCCAATTCGCCCCTCGAATAGAGATAGAGAGGAAAGCCCCTTTCAGCCAGTCAGATGCGTTATGATGAGACAGGAGGAGACCATTCTGCCCCTCAGTGGAGTTACACAGGAATAGAATACATTCATTCAACACATTGACTAAATTACATCGCACAGGAAGAGGCCATACAATATTTCTGGGACAGAGAAGCTCTGACTAACGAGCTGGAAATACAGAGTAGAGATAATTTTCAGCTTGGAAAGCTGGAACTAGTTCAATTCCTCAGGGATCAGTGTGAGTTTATCACTAGTTTACAATCCAGACTAATGCCTTGGATGAAGGGGCTGAATGGACTGGAGCACAGTTTGCTCATACACCAGGACAAACATTCAATAAGGCGTCAAGTGGAGGCAGAGAATCTGCAATGGCATACAGAAGGGGAGGGCAGTGAGTAAACCTGCGACAAAATAAAAGCAGTACAATGTGGGTGACGGGAACTTTATGTTTTGTGGAAACAACAAAACAGCAGTAAATAAGTTAAATGGAGAGAGAATGCAGAACTTGGTGGTATACAGGGATTTGTGTGTCTTAGTAGATGAATCACATCAAGTTATTCTGAAGATGCAGCAATTGATTTGGAAGGGAAATGGAATGATGCTATTTCGAGCAATGGGTCTCGGGTTTGAACTTAGCGGTATTTTCCTGCATCGGTACAAGGCATTGCGGAGACCACATCTGATGTATTGTTTGAAGTTATGATCCCCACAACCTAAAAGAAAAGCTAAATTGCTTTCAAACATTACAAAGATACTTATCTTTACTCGGCCTTGGGATGAAGACATTATGACATGAAGGATTACCAGTTTAGGCCTGAGAAAGAGAGATGTTCTTATTGACCATATAAGACATGAGGTGCGTGCAGCTGGTGAATATCTGATGGATATTTCCTCTTGTGTGCGAGAATAAAACTGGGGATGTAATTTAAGAATAAGACAGATTCTGAGGCAGGGTCACTGGACCAGAAACGTTAACTCTCATTTCTCTTCAGATATGCTGACAGACCTGCTGAGCATTTCCAGCAATTTCTGTATTTCTTTAAGAATAAAACACATTCATTTTAACGCAGATATGGTGAAGACATTAAATGTTTTATTTTTATATTACGCAGGCACATATAAACACATCTTCAAATCAAATAGGGTAATTATTTGTTAATGAAATGATTCTGTGTTTGACAGCAGCATAGATGCACCTGCATGGAGCAGGAAGTGTGATGGAGTCATATCGTTCAAACAATGTTCAAGGAGAGCTCATGAGGTCCACTTTGGGGACTGATAACATCTCTGAATCAACTTAGAGATGAAACGTGCAATTCGTCTGAGAAGGAACAGTCTGTTCCTCCCTTTCTCTTTCCCTGTCCCTCATCACAGCAACGTGTTTAGCAAAAAGAAAAGCATAGTCGATTTTATCACTCATGGAGGATTCCGGATGAGGATTCATTGGAATCTCTCCACTGCTTGAAGGAAAAGGAATTTAGCCAATTTCATCTGCTTCGAGAAGCTTGTGTGTGCAGAATAACTTTCGAAATAATTATTAGGATTCGATAGTGGGGTGTTGTGGGTGGGGGTGGGGGGGACAGACAAGAGATTCTGTGGCTTCAAAAGGGAATCCAGGATGGTGTGTAGCCTCACAAATGCCCAGTGTCCAGGATGTCTCAAAGCGAATGCAAATCGTTCTCAAAGGGGAGGGGCAGCAGCCAGAAGTCATTGTGCACGTTGGTACAAATGACGGAGGTACAAATAGGGATGAGGTCCTGCAGAGTGATAGTAGAGAACTAGGAAAAAAGATAAAAGCCAGGACCATTACATTAGTAATATCCAGTTTACTTCCAGTGCTACATGCTAGTGATGGTAAGAACAGGAAAACATGGCGGATGAATGTGTGGCTAAAAAATTGGTGCAGGATGCAGAGATTCAGATTTTTAGATCATTTGGATCTTTGGTGGGGCAGAGGTAACCTGTTCTGGAGGGACTTGTTATACCTGAACTGGAGGGGGTCCAATATATTGCCAGGCAAGTTTGCTAGTGCTACAAGGGAGGATTTAAACTAGATTGGCTGGGGCTGGGGAGGCTATTGAGCGTGGGATCCTCAACAGCAGGGAGAAAACTGCGAGGATAGAAAGAGATTCAGTAATCAGAAACAGTAAATTGAAGAGGCAGGTCAGGCTGGAACACGACAGAAGGCAAGGAATGCCTGTTGGATTAAATTGCATCTGTTTCAATATAAGATGGCTGACAGCTAAGGCTGATGAACTCAGGGCGTGGATAGGTACTGGGACTGGGATATTATAGCCATTAGGCAAACAGGGCTAAGGGAGGGAAAGGAGTGGCAGCTTAATGTACCAGTGTACAGCTGCTTTAGGCGGTATAGTGGTGGTGGAAGGAGCAGAGGTGGAGTTGCATTTTTGATTAAGGTGAGTATCACAGCAGCGACCAGATATAAAATAACAGAAGGCTCATCCAATGAAGCTTTGTGGGTCGAACTAAGAAATAAGAATGCAATGGTGACATTATTGGGGTTGTACTTTCGGCCCCCAAGTAGTCAACGGGAATTCAAGGAAGAAAAGTATGTGGAGAGATTGGGGAGACTTGCAGGGTCAATAGGATTGTCATTGTAGGAGATTTTAACTTTCTTAACATAGACTGGGACTGACACAGAATTAAGGGCTTCGATTGGGTGAACGTATTAAGTGTGTTCAGGGAAGTTTTCTCAAGCAGTATGTAGAGGAGCCTAATCGGGAAGGGGCAAAACTCGACCTACTCTTGGGAAATAGAGCAGGACAGGTGACTGAGATGACAGTTGGGGAGCACTTTGAGACCAGTTACCATTGTTCTATTAATTTTATAATAGTTTTGGAGAGGGACAAACTGCTCCACAGGTGCAAGTTCTAACTTGAGGCAAGGTGCATTTTGATAGAATTAGACAGAAACTTGCAGGGGCTAATTGGAGTAGTTTGATTGTAGGCAAACAGACCTCCAGCAACTGGGGAGGCACTTAAAAGTGAGATAGCAAGAGTTCAAGGTCTATATGTTCCTGTGAGAGTGACGGGCAAGGTTGGCATGAAGAGGGAACACTGGATGACAAGAGATATTGAGGCTTTAACCAAAAAAAGGAGGAGGTGTGAGTGAGGTCCAGGCAGATGGGATCAAATGAATCCCTGGACATATACAGGGGATACAGGAGGGCGAAAAAGGGGCACGAGATAACCTTGGCTGAGAAGATCAGGATGAATCCAAAGAGGTTGTTTAGATGTATTAAAGAAAAGAGATTAACTACGGTTGGAATATGACCCCTCAAGGACCAAAGTGGATATGTATACGTGGAACCGCAGGAAGTTCTGAAGGTTCACAATTAATATTTCTTCTCTGTATTTACCTTAGATAAATACATGAAGACTTGATGTGCGAGCTTATGGAAGTTAGCGGTGATATCTTTGGGGACAGTCCATATCATAGTAGAGGAGGTGTTGGATGTACAGGTATTAGAATGTAGAAAGGTGGATAAATCTCCTGGTTCTGACCGTATGTATCAAAGAACACCGCAGGAGGCTAGGGAAGAAACTTTAGGGACTCTGGCTAATATGTTTGCATCATCGTTAGCTATAGGTGGGGTTCCAGAAGACTGGAGGGTAGCGAATGTTGTTCCCTTATTCAAGAAGGGAAGGAAGGAAATACCTGGAAGCTATAGACCAGCAAGCCTAACAGAATTTGCTGATGACAGTGAGGGAAGTTTTCAGAAATTGCAGCAGGACCTTGATTAGCTGGAGAAGTGGGCCGAAAAATAGGAAAATGCAGTTTAATATAGATTGATGTGAGTTTTGCATTTTGTGAAGTCAAATCAAGGCAGGAATTTCGTCGTGAATGGCAGGGCGTTAAATGGTGTAGTGGAACAGAGGGACCTTGGAGTACAGATGCATGTTTCTCTTAAAGTAAATTCACAGGCAGATAGGGGAGTGAAGAAGGCTTTTGGCACACTAGCATTCATCAGTCAGGGCATTGAGTATGGAAGTTGGGAAGTTCTTTTGCACGTTTCAGGATGTTAGTGAGGCCGCACTTGCATTGTTGTGTTCAGTTTTGGTCTCATTACTATCGGAAGGATGTTATTAAACTGAAAAGATTGCCGACGAAATTTACAATAATGCTGACATAACCCAACAGTCTGAGTTACAGGGAGAGGCTAGACAAGCAATGACATTTTTCTCTAGAGCATATCAGACTGAGGGGGACTGATGGTGGGAACGCATTCTTATAAAGAAACTGTACAAGATCTTGAGAGGCATGGATATACTGAATGAACGCAATCTTTATTTTCCCAGAGCTTTGGAATCGAGGACTAGAATGCATCAGTTGAAGGTTAGAGGAGACATATTTCAGGGCAAATATTTCACAGAGGGTGATACGCATATGGAATGAGCTGTCAGTGGAAGTGGTTGAGGCACTTACATTAACAATATTTAAAATGCACTTGGACAAGTACATGGATAGGAAAGGCTCAGAAGCATATGGGCCAAGTGCAGGGAAATGGGTTTAGCGTGGATGCATATTAAGGTCAGCATAGACCAGTTTGGACCAAAGGGCCTATCTTCATGCTGTAGGACTCTCTGACTCTACAAGTAGAATAACATTTGGTCCAAACTCTCATTTTTCCTTTTGTCATGAGTTCCAATAATATTTGGACAATGTTCTTTCAAGTTAACATCGCAGAGATTTTGATTTCCAGTATTTTCTTTTATCAAACGTGTGTGTGTGTTCCACAGTATTTTTCAAAGGGAAGTATTAATGTACATGTTTGCAATACCCACTCATCATTCTTCTTTCCATCATAGTTTGAGTAACTTTGTTTTAGTGATAAACGTGTTGTTTTAGCAGATTAAAGAAATCTGCCTGACTTGATCCTAACACTGACCCCGGCCCATTCTGAGAACTATATCATTCGCGATTTCACTAACTTAGTAATAATTGATTTTTTTGTGACAAATGGAAGAGTGGGACAAGAAAATGGAACAGTGATCTAAAAACACAGTTTACTATCAACACAGTGAGCCTAACGTCAGTGTAGTACAGGCTGTTGGAGGGGATTTTGAGGGATATTATTTACATGCATTTAGAAAGACAAAGACTGGTTTGGGTAGTCAACATGGCTTTGTGCGATGGAGATAAATTTTATTAATGTGATTGAGTATTTTGAGGACGTGACAAAGAAGATTGAAGAAGGTACTCTGATGTACATTGTTTACACTGTCTACAGCAAGGAGTTTAATAAGGTTCCTCATCCTAACTGATTACTGAGGTTAGGTCATATGGAATCCAGGGAACGTTAACCATTTAGATGCAAAATTGTCTTGAAGGTAACGGATTGTTTTCCAGACTGGAGACCTGTGGCCAGGGGTGTGCTGAAAGAATCACTGCTGAGCTCACTGCTTTTCATAATGGATATGATAACTTGGATGTGAATATCAGAGGCATGGTTAATACGTTTGCAGGTAACGTCCACAAGGTGGTGCAGCGGACAGTGAAGAAGATTATCTTAGAGTACAGCGGCACCCTTGACCATCAAAGGACCAAGGACTGGCAGATGAGTTTAATTTAGATATTTGTGAGGTTTTACAATTTGTGAGGTCGTGCCCTCGGGAATGTTACAGAACAAAGAGACCTAAGGATGCAGGTTCACAGTTCCTTGAAAGTGGAGTCGCAGGTAGACAGGACGATGAAGAACACGTTTGACATGCTTGCCTTAATCGGTCAAAACATTGAGTATAGGAGTTGATGTGGCATGTTACCCCTGTACAGGACGCTGGTGAGGTCTCTTTAAGAATACTGCGCAAAATTCCGTTGGCTCTGATGATGGGAGGATGTTGAGAGGGCGTAGAAAAGATTTACAAGGATATTTCGATACTGGGGGTGGTTTGAGATTCAGGGACAGGATGGACAAGTTGAGGCTTTTCCCCTGGACTGGTGGAGGGTGAATAGTGACATGAAAGTGGCTTATAAAATCCTGAGGGGCATGGATAGTCTGAATGGCCAAGGTGTTTTTCCCAGATTTAGGGGAGTCCAGAACTAGACGGTATAGGTTGAAGGTTTGGGGGCAAGATTTAGAGTGGACCTTAGGAGTTACATTTTCATGCCAAAGGTGATGCGTATATGGAAAGTGCTGTCAGAGAAAATGTTGAAAGCGGGTACAATTAAACATTTACAATATATTGGGATAGGTACATAAATAGGAATGATTCAGAGGGATATGGGGCAAATGATGGCAAATGGGACTAGATCAGATTGGGATATCTGGCCGATGTGGGCAAGCTGGAATAAAGGAGCTATTTCCATGCTGTATGACTCTCTGATTCTATACGAGGGTGGAGAAAATTCGAAAAGGACCGTTCAAGTGAGAATTTTCTTCTCCAGAAGTTTGGTATTCCTCTTTGTTTGCGTTTATTCAAAGCTGCATTAGTTAAGTATTTTACAGAGCAGTGATTCACAGATAATGGGTCAGTAAAGTGGGGCTGAGACCACAACCTGATCAACAACAATCTTAGTGCCTGGTAGAGAAGGTCAAAGTGGCTAATGACCCACTCCTGCTCCTCAGTCCCCTGTTTCTGTGATCCTTTCAGCTCCTGACACCTGCTAGACTGGAAAAGTTGGAGGCTACTTACTGCTATAACCTGGTGCACAGAAACAGAGAAGTCCATTCAGCCCCTCAAGTCTGTCCCACACGGTTTAGGAGATTTGGAAAATATAATTGGAAAATCCAGGCTGGGTATGAAAGAGGCCCTTCATTTCTCTGTACAGAGCTTCCCCTCACTGCAACTTGTGCTCCATTTGTTGGTTATGTTGTAGACCCAGATTCACTGTGAATACAGCCACTAGACCTCACCCAGAGATGGCTCACAGAATCCTCTGGTCTCCCTTATTTTAACATTCAATAACATACCTTCCAGGAAAATAACACTCACTAACCTTCCAATAACGGAATGGGAGAATATCAGAAACAGGAGGAAATTGTTCAAACCCCAATCCTATCTTGTTCTTACTAAGATCATGACTGTTCTGCTCTAGGTCTCAAAGCCTCTTTAATGCCCGATTCATAATAGCCCTCAATTCTCTGATCGGTAAAAATCCATCTAACCCCTCTTTAAATAGATGCATAGAAGATAGAACATTACAGCACATTACAGACCCTTTGGCCCTCGATGTTGCACCAAACGTTTGTCCTACTCTCAGATCAGACTAACTTACATTGTACTATCTTCCCATGTGCCTATCTACGAGTCGCTTACATGTCCCAAATGTACCTAATTATACTACCACTGCTGGCAGTGCATTTCACATATCCACCACTCTCAGTGTAAGGAACCAACCTCTGACATCTCTTCCAAAACTTGCTCCAAATGATGCCACCTCCTGGTAGTCTTGTCTGCCCCGGGAAAATGTCTCTGGCTATCCAATGTATATATAGCCCTCTCACCACCTTGTTGACCTCTATCAAGTCACTTCTCATCCTTCTTCACGCCAATGAGGAAAGCCTTAACTCTGTCAACCTTTCTTCCTAAAACCTGCCCTCCAGTCCAGGTAGCATTCTGACAAATTTCCTCTGCACCCTTTCTAAAGTTTCCATATCTTCCTATAATTGGGTGACCAGAACTGAACACAATATTTCAAGTGTGGTCTAACCGAGGTTCTATACTGCTGCAGCATAACCTTGTGGCTCTTAAAGTCAATCCCCATTAATGAAAACTAACACACCATTCGCCTTCTTAACAATCAGATCAATTTGAGCAGCAACTTTGAGCGATCTATGGACGTGGACCCCAAGATCCCTCTGTTCCTCCACCCTGCCCAGAATCTTGCATATAACCCTGTATTCTGCATTCAAATTCAAGCTTACAAAGGGAATCACTTCACACTATTCCAATTTGAATTCCATCTGCTACTTCTCAGCCCTGCTCTGCATTATGTCAATGTCCCATTGCAACTTACAACAGCCCTCCACACTATATACCATTCTACAAACGTTCGTGTCATTGGCAAACTTACTAACACCACCCATCCACTTCCTCATTCAAGTCATGTATAAAAGTCGCAACGGGCAGATGTCCCAGAACCGATCACTGCGGGACACCACTGGTCCCTTTCAGTGATCTAGCTCCCCTAATTCTCAGTGTAAGAGAATTCTACTAATGAACTATTTCTACTAATGAACATTGAACTTCTTGGATGAATACCCAGTAGGTCTCTCTGTCTTCTTGTCGTCTTCTTGCAGGAGCCCTGAACCGATATCCACATCATTCACTTTTAAATCCACCTTGAATGGTTTGCATAATCAGGTGTGTCTGATCGTGGGCAGTGGTTAACACATATTTCAAATTCACTACCCTCTGTTTGAAGAAAACATTCTTTGCTTCTACACTATGACTTATTTATATGAACAAAATAGGGAACACATGGTCTCAGGTAAGAAAGACTGGCCCTGAACTCAAGGCAGTGTTAGACTGAGGACGACATCAAGGATCCTGAGGAAGATTGCACTTGGTGAGAATCGGTAGTGATCGCTCCACTGATTGGAGTCATTCACAGCACAAGGGAAGATGTTTATTGTCAGTGGATATCAATCATCTCAGCCATGGGATGCATCTGTAGGAGACACTCAGGGTAGCTCCATTAGCCCAGGCATGTCCAGTTGGTTATTATATAACCCCTACAATGTGGGAGCAGGTCATTCAGCCCATTGAGTCCAAACTGAGAAGAAGTGGGGATATTCACGAAAGTTTACTTAATGTTCAGAACAAGTTGCCTCTCCTCAGCTCTTGAAGTAGTCAGTGTCCATGTGCAACTAGAACTGACCACCATTGAAGATGATGCTTTTAAAGCCTGGGTAACATTTATATAAAAGCATTGCTAGACACTGCACATTTCCTGAATAAATGGAGGAGCTCATTCAGCACCTCAAGCTGAATTCACAAAAATATGGAGAAGTCATTCAGTCTAGCAAACTATTGGACAGGACGTGTGATAGCTCATTCAGTCCCTCCTGCCTATTACAGTGGAAGAGAAGAAATCTGCTCACTCCCACACGTCACTTACACGGGATCAGAAAGAGACAATTTCACACTCGCAGTGATTAAAAAGAAACAGGAAGGGGACATTCAGCTTATCACGTCACTAATACAGGAACAGGAAATTGTCAGAGATCTTCCAACATCACAAACAAATGGAGCAGTGACTGATTAGATAGACTGCTCCAACCTGATCCACATGGCTTAATTACTCATACTACCTATGTGTTACTTTAACATGGTTTTCTGGTACTAGGAATGAAGCCAACCTTTCTTAACCGTTCTCCAAGATGTCTTCGATCTTCAAGAAAGCAGACGCATGATCTCTCTGGAGGTCAGATGCTGGTTCAGAATTGTTAACTCTTTCAGAATGAAGGTATTTTGACTGCTGACAGGATTGTCTATAAAGTGACATTCAGTCCAGTGTCACACAGTAACTGTGCATTTAAGTGTTCAGAGTTCATTCAGAGCCTGTACCTTTCTGTCAAACGAATGGGAACTCTGCAGAGGCACACTTCGGGAATCAAACATACAGTGAAAAGTATGGAATTGTCACCCTATTCAGCTGTTTGGGACATAATGAGTGTCCGTCCATAACCACCAAGTTTCAACTTCTTATGCTCTCACAGCGCTACAGATTAAACACATAGATCCTGAACTCTCTTGTCATGGTACCATCATGCCAGGGTTTAGTCTGGTGAGACTCCTTTGCACTGTCTCGGTGACAAAGAGATCATTATTTATCAAACAGACCAAACCTGCACACAATGCACCAAATAATCTCTCAACAAAACACCACCATTGGGAACGATATACTAACTATGGTACTCCAATCACTTTATAAAAAGATCCACATATCATTTACTTTCTGTCCCGTTAAGAATGTTGTTAGTGACTTATGACCAAGGACATCCAGGCCCTTTTCAACAAACGCACTCGCCAACCTCTCACCATTTAATAAATATAAATGTACATGGTGATATTTGTGGTTCCCATCTGATTCCGTTTTTATACCTTGTGAACAGCTATTGACCAAACACTGATCCTTCTAATAACCAATAAGCCTTCAGTCCAGATAAAAACACGACTACTTTTATTGTCTCCATTATCCAATTTTTAATCCAAGTCGTATATATTCCACACCTCCCTACCCATGGAATTTAACATTCCCCACTCACCTATATTCAACCGTGTCAAATGTCTGCTGAAAATTCAAATATTCCACTCCCATTGGTTCTCAATTATTGATGTTACAATGGACAGTATCCACACATTCCAGCAAATTTATCAATTATCATTTCCCTTTCCTGAATCTAGACCGAATCTATCAAATTATATCACTGTTTCCCATGTGTCTAGTTGTCACATTCTAATAAAAGATTACAATGTTTTTGTCATAGCTGACATCAAGCTATTCAGTTTCTGTTTTCCCGCTCCGTCCTGTTTTCAATATTTAGGTTTATAATAGCTGCTTTCCAGTCTGCAGGATCTTTTCCTGAATCTAACCAGCTTTGAAGAATAATCAGTAACTCTTTCACTGGCTCTGTTGCCACTTCCTCAATACTCTGGGATGTAGCTCATCAGATGCAGCAACTTATGAAACTTCAATTCAATTAGATTTTCAAAATTCTAATTTCCTGCGGTTTCTCATTTTTACTAGTCACTCTGTTTTCTCGTATTTCTGGAAGTTATTTTCTGTACCTTCCCCTGTGGAGATGGAACCAATGTATTCCTCTCAACAGGCAGATGGCTTCTATCAGCTCGTGATTACATCGGAGGACTGCACTTCGGAGATGGTCGATATATTACCCACTCCTGCCTCCAGAATCAATCCAGTTATCTTCAGAGTGAGAGTCAGCACTTTCCTGCCACTGATGTGAGACTACAGATTATACTGAAGGATGGGGACACAGTTTGAAACAAACTGTTTTCACGCTTTACACTTGAAACGGGTCCAACTTAGACAAATATTCCTGGAAATCCCCGGGATAAATGTGCAGTGCCCAGACCCACCCTATTTACACAACTTCATCCTCTGTAGTCTCAGCTCCATTTGTTTACCATGGGCCTAGCTACACTGTAAATGCAGTGTCTAGAGTGGGGTCAATAGGCCCTCGGGTTTCCCTGAATGAACACAGCAGCTGACAATACAAACCTGAAAACACCATGCACAGAATCTCCAATGTCTTTCTAATGACAGCAGCAAGACAAGTCCCCACACCCATGGTGCACTCATTCAATGTGGAACATACCTCAGTCTCCTCAATTTCTCTTCATAGCTGAGAAAGCCGTTACATCTCCACGCAGTCCCACAGTAACAGTTTATCTCTCCAAATGAGCAGTTGACAATGAAAAATTGCATTTCTCTGTATCTCAGCAACTATAAGGGCAGCACCAGTATTGTCGATGGACTTGATCACCACACTCAGAGAAGAGGGACAGTGGGAACATAACTCACTTTAAACAGGACATTCCGAAATGGAGATGGTATTCAGGAATATGGGAAAAGGGGAAATGTTAGAATAACCTCCCATCCTATTTTACTTCCGGTCCATCATTAGCCATGCTTTTGCTCGCTTTTCATCTCTCTCTCTCTCTCTCTCTCTCTCTCTCTTTCTCTTTCTCTCTCTAGCTCTGTCTCTCTCTCCCTCCCACTCTGGACAATTCGCCATCCATTCAACACAAAGCTCCCACTCACCCTTCCAACCATCCCTGATACAAGTAATATTATTTCCTAGTAGCATTCAGTTTTGATCGGGTCACTGAACTCGAAACGTTATTTGTGTTTCTGCAGTCTGACAGACTACCATATCTGCTAAGATTCACCAACATTCTTTCAGACACAAGAGAATTTAATTTCAGATCTCCAGCATCCACATTTCCTTCGTTATCTCACCTTTAATGTTGTTGTTTCAAGGGATGCCAGCATCACTGGCAAGGACAGCATTTGTTGTCCATTTCTAATGGCCCTTGACTTCACGGCTACTTGTCAAGGCAAAATGAACCAACTACATTGTTGTGGTTCTGAAGTTACACTTAGTCCAGATGGGGCAAAATGTTAAGTTTCTTCACAAAACGTTATCAGTAAAATAACGAAAAAAATCCTGATGGTTTATAGTTGCCATGAGTGAAATTAGGTTTCATTCCAATTTTTGTCATTCGAATTTAATTCTAGTCATTGTCGATAGTAGGATTTCAAACAATGCTTTTAGAATCATAACCTATGCCTCTGAATTACATGCTCAGTGACATTATTACTCTGATACAGAGTCCCTGTTGTGAAGTAACTGTGGAGACAAGAAATTGCTTGTGGGCAAAATATTTGTAACTGGAAGAGACGTCAGAAGAGAACTGGAGCCCTAACATCTGTCATTAACAAAGGGGTAGGTGATGGCTAATTCAGCAACAGCACTGAGAGAGAGCTGGAGACTGACGATATTACGGAGGTTGGTGTTGGTAGATTTGATGACAGAGAAATATGGAGACATAAAACAGTTCAAGGCAAAAAGGAGATTCAAAGTTCCGAACGGGCTTGTTCCTGCTTAGATGTTTGTGAGTAAGCAGTTTGGAAATACATGAAAAGGAAGTGGAGTTTGTGACTGAAAGTTCATATATCTGTAAAATATAATTAACTGGAATAGCAATAACCTTCACCATCGTTCATAGAATTGACAGAGAGAAGCTTACCAGGAACACCAACAATAGCGAGGATGGGATAGTAACCAGCTTGAATAATCATCAGTAAGGCTTGTATCCGCAACTCTAACCATGCCCAATCCAAAGAAATATAGTAAAGACCCCAGGATAAACCCCTGTCCATTGTTGGAATATTCCAGTAAAAAGTTCTCAGATTCAGATCCATTGTTTGAACATTCTAATGCTTTCAGATTCGGATCCAACTCTCGCTCTGTAGCTGCTGATCTCAATCGCGTTGAGGATGACGCTTCCCCGATAATTGGCATAACAATTTGAAATAATCACCTAATTATGGAAGTGGGAAACCCTCCAGTGACCCTGTTGGATCTAGGAAGACTGATATTAATCACAGTCACTGAACAAACAGCTCCAGTTAACCCCTTTCACGATAACCCTGATGTAACGCAATAATACTTGGTATGTGTGTAGGATGTTGACATCGCTGACTGTTGAGTGAATGGCACATCTCAATTGTAAAGTTAGAGGTGGGGGGAGAGAGGATGCTTTCTTTTCACTAGCTCGATGATCTTGCTATGTTTTATCAGGGTAGGAATTGCTGGGCTCCCGAGTCCGTGTCTGATCACCATATCTACTGCATCCATTTGATTTATTCATTTATGTTCAACTTTAACATTTATCTTACCATCATTTAACGGCTTAGGTGGGTGTAGGCATTTTTGAGAGGCTCCTAGAGTGCCAATAGACGGTGTAGATACAGTCCATTCCTTCTGGTCCTTGAAGCCGCGGCCTGGTCCTGTGGAGTGATGATCAAACTCTCACATAACCAGAATTCTTAGTTTTACCTTTCGTCAGTTATTGCTGGGGTCTCAGCAGGGTTGGAAGGCAGTAAATCTCTCCCCTCTGCTACACTCTCTCTCTGAGATTTCTCTCAGAATTGTCTTTTGATATTCTTTCTGCATGTTTCCTGAATTTGTTTTTTGACACGTCTGTGTTTATTGAATGTTACCATGTTTGAGCAGTTACTGTATAGTAGTTAAATAACCTATTATTCTGTTAAGTTTTCCAGCAGAATTACGTTATTCCAAGTTCCACTACCTTTTGTTGTATTTTGTCGGCAATGTTTGAATAAACTGTGTTTTGCTTACTGTCGAATATTTTGAACATCTGCACATGCACACACACACACAGTTGGGTATAGGGAGGATCATAATTGTACTGAGGACACTCAAAGTGGCGAATGCTCCTGGGTAATATCTGTGCTCTCTCTGCAATGTGAAAGTGATTTGTCTTTGAAGATTATTCGTTGCACAGAGTGTACACCTTAATGAGTATTTCCACTGCAACTGCATCCAAGTAATTCTGACCAAATCATCTGTAAGGTGATGCGATGAATTTATTGCATGTTCTTTAAATTGAAATATTTTATAATTCAACCCTACAAGGTGTAAGTGAGAAAGGATTGAAAAGTCCTGAAACTGACCCAGTGGTGGTGGGTAATATATGTAGGTATCAGACAAAACTGTTCGGTGCATCCAAAGATATTTGCAAAACCAAACAGCCGTGCAATGTGAGAGATTCACAGTATTTGATGTCCTCTGATAAAAAAAACTAACACTTGTCCAGTAGCATGGGGAGACCCTCAGAGGGTGGCAATGTATGACTATAAACTTAACAGGGACAGACGTAGAGGTGGAGGAGGGGAGTAAGGGTTTATCTCAATTTCAATGGATTTACCCCCAAAATCACAGAGCCATCATTTCACAGAGATGCACACAAACATACATAGACATATTAAACACACAACACACGTACATACAGATATGGACTGTTACACTCCAACACATGCACACGCCCGCACACAGACACTGTGTTTTCTTTAAGATAGAGATACGTATGTTTTTTCACGAATAAGGGAATCAATGGTCAGTTGGTGAAGCCAGGAGAATGTGGCTGAGAAACATTTTAACTGTGATCAAACGGCACAGTAGATCCAAGGGGCTAAATGGCCTAATTCTGTTCCAATTTCCTATTTTGTGAAGGGATTCATTATGGAAGTCAAATTTGAATGCCGATTACTGGGTCAAATGTAGGATTCGTAGCAGTGTGGAGGAACAAACGGATCTTGCGGTCCATGTCTGTAGGTGTCTCAGTTGCCACCTAAGTTGATAAGGTTGTTAAGAAGGCATATGGTTTGTTGGTTTTCATTAGCAGGGGGACAGAGTTGAAGAGCCGCAAGATTTTGCTGCAGGTCTATAAAGCTCTGGTGAGACCACATTTGAAATGTTCTGGTAGCCTCAGTAAAGAAAGGATATGGAAGATTTAGAGCGGGTGCAGAAGAGATTTACCAGAATGCTGCCTGGACTAGAGGGCTTGTCTTATGAAGAAAGCTGGAGGGAGCTATGGCTTTTCTCATTGGAGTAAAGAAGGTTGAGAGGTAACTTGATAGAGCTGAACAAGATGGTGAGAGTTACAGGAGAAAGTGAAGACTGCAGATGGAGATCAGAGCTGAAAATTTGTTGCTGGGAAAGCGCAGCAGGTCAGGCAGCATCCAAGGAACAGGAGAATTGACGTTTCGGGCATAAGCCCTTCTTCAGGAATCAGGGACAATCCTTCTTCAGGATTCCTCAAGAAGGGCTTATGCCCGAAATTTCGATTCTCCTGTTCCTTGGCTGAGAGTTACAGACAGAGTAAATAGCCAGAGACTTCTTCCCACGAATGATTGTCACGAGGTGAGCATAATTTTAAGGTGTTTGGAGAAAGGTTTTGGAAGATGTCAAAGGCAGTGAGACACCAGCCCCCCTCCCTCTCCCCACAAACCGGGTCCCAGGTACAGTGAGACAGCTGTGCTAACCACTGAGATATCATGTCCCTCTCCCCCTCCGCCCCCCCAAACGGGGTCCCTGGTACTGTGAGACAGACGTGCTAACCACTGAGACACCATGCCCTCCTCCCCTTCCCCCAAAGCCAGGTCCCTGGTACTGTGGGACAGCCGTGCTAACCGCTGAGACACCATGGTCCCCTCCCCGCTAAACCGGGTCTCTGATACTGTGGGACAGCCGTGTTAACCGCTGAGACACCATGGCCCCCACCTCCTCTCCCCCACACCGTGTGCCAGGTACTGTAAGACAGCCGTGTTAACCACTGAGACACAATGCCCCCTCCCCATCCCCCCCAAGCCTGGTCCCTAGTACTGTGAGTCAGCCGTGTTATGAACTGAGACACCAAGCACCCTTCCCCCTCCCCCAAAACCGGGTCCCTGGTACTGTGTAGACAGCCGTGCTAACCACTGAGACACCAGGCCCCCCTTCCCCAAAAACAGGTCCCTGTACTGTGAGTCAACCGTGCTCACCACTGAGACACCATGCCCCCCTCCCCATCCACATCCCCCCAAACCGGGTCCCTGGTACTTTGAGACAGCCGTGCTAACCACTGAGACACCATGCACCCCTCTCCCCCTCCCCCTCAAACCGGATCCCTCATACTGTGGAATAGCCGTGCTAACCACTGAGACACCATGCCCGCCTCCCCTCCCCCCAAACCGGGTGCCTGGTACTTTGAGACAGCTGTGTTAACCACTGAGACACCATGTCTCAATTCCCCACCCCCATCCTTCCAACCGGGTCCCTGGTACTGTGAGACAGCCGTGCTAACCACTGAGACACCATGCCCCCCTCTCACTCCCCCCAAACCGGGTCCCTGGTACTGAGAATCAGCCGTGCTAACCACTGAGACGCCATTTCCCGTTCCCGCCCCTCCCCCAGAACGGAGTCACTGTGCTCGGTAATACTGGGAAAATGTAAATAAAAGTGATGAGCTTAGAGCTAAGATGTTGTGGCCATAACAGAGACATGGGTTTCTCAGGGGCAGGAATGGTTGCTGGATGTTCCAGGGTTTAGAACATTTAAAAATAATAAGGAGGAGGTAAAAAGAGGAGCGGGTGTAGCACTGTTAATCAGAGAGGGTATCACAGCTACAGAAGTTAACTTTATAGAGGAAGGTCTGCCTGCTGAGTCAGTATGGGTGGAAATTAGGAACAGTAAGGCAGCAATCACCTCATTAGGGGTTAAATACAGGCTCCCCAATAGAAGCAGGGAGATTGAAGAAAGCATCAGTCAGCAGATTTTGGAAAAGTGTGAATGGAATAGGGTAGTTGTAATGGGTGACTAACTTTCCCAATATTGATTAGAACCTCCTTCCAGCATATGGTTTGTAAGGTGTGTTCAGGAGGGTTTACTAACTCAGTACGTTGACAGGCCGACGAGGGGAGAGACCATTATGGATTTGGTGCTCGGCAATGAGCTGGGGCAGGTGTCAGATCTTGTGGTGGGAGAGCATTTTGGTGATAGTGACCACAACTGCCTCATATTCTACACAGCAATGGAGAAGGAGAGAAGCAGGCACAATGGAAGGATATTTAGTTGGGGAAAAGGAAACTATGATACTATCATACTGCGTTGCGAAGCATGGACTGGGAGCAATTGCTCCATGGAAAGGCCACTATCGACATATGGAGAGGTTGGTGCGAGTGATGCATAAATGTGTTCCTCTGAGACAGGCAAGAAAGGGTAAGATAAAGGAACCTTGGGTGACGAGAGCGGAGGAGCTTCTCGTCAAAAGAAAGAAGGCAACTTACGTAAGGTGAAGGAAGCAAGGGTCTTGCTCAGCTCTAGACGATTACAGGCAGGCGAGGAAGGAGCTCAAAAATGGTCTGAGGAGAGCCAGGAGGGGGCAGGAAAAAGGCTTGGCAGGAAGGATTAGGGAGAATCCAAAGACATTTTACACATGTGTGAGGAATAAGAGAATGATCAAAGAAAGAGTAGGGCCAATCAAGGATAGCATAGGTAACCTGTGTATGGAGTCTGAGGAGGTAGGGAAAGGCCTAAGTGAGTTTTTTGCTTCTGTCTTTACGAAAGAAAAGGACTTTGTAGTGAATGAAACCATTGAGGAGCAGGTAATCATGCTGCAACAGATAGATTGAGGAAGCTGATGTGTTGAAAATTTCGACAAACAATAATATTAACAAGTCGCCAGGGCCAGACCAGATTTGTCCTCGGCTGCTTTGGGAAGCGAGAAATGTGATTGCTTCGCCGCTTGCGAAGATCTTTGCATCCTCGCTCTCCACCGGATTCGTACCTGAGGACTGGAGGGTGGCAAATGTAATTCCTCTCTTCAAGAAAGGAAATAGAGAAATCCCCGGAAATTACAGACCAGTTAGTCTCACGTCTGTCATCTGCAAGGTGTTGGAAAGGATTCTGCGGGATAGGATTTATGACCATCTGGAAGAGCATGGCTTGAATAAATGCAGTCAGCACGGCTTTGTGAGGGGCAGGTCATGCCTCACAAATCTTATTGAGTTCTTTGAGGATGTTACGAGAAAAGTTGAATACGGTCGAGCGGTGGATGTTGTGTATCTGGACTTCAGCAAGGCATTTGATAAGATTCCTCATGGTATGCTCGTTCAGAAGGTCAGGAGGAATGGGATACAGGGAAATTTAGTTGTCTGGATATAGAATTGGCTGGTCGCCAGAAGACAGCGAGTGGTAGTGGAAGGAAAATATACTTCCTGGAAGACAGTCGTGAATGGTGTTCCACGGGCTCTGGTCTTGGGCCTCTACTCTTTGAATTTTTATTAATGACTTGGATGTGGAGATTGAAGAATGGGTTAGCAAGTTTGCAGAGGACACAAAGGTTAGAGGTATCATTGACAGTATACAGGACTGTTGCAGGCTGCAGCATGACATTGAGGAGAAAGTGAGGTCTGCAGATGCTGGAAATCAGAGCTGAAAATGTGTTGTTGGAAAAGCGCAGCAGGTTAGGCAGCATCCAGGGAACAGGAGAATCGACGTTTCGGGCATAAGCCCCTCTTCAGGAAGAAGGGCATAAGCCCGAAAGAAGGGCTGAAGGGCTGAAGAAGGGCTTATGCCCGAAACGTCGATTCTCCTGTTCCATGGATGCTGCCTGACCTGCTGCGCTTTTCCAGCAACACATTTTCAGCTCTGCAGCATGACATTGCCAGGATGCAGAGATGGGCTGAGAGGTGGTCGATGGAATTCAAACTGGATAAATGCGAGGTGATGTATTTTGGAAGATCGAACGTGAAAGTTAAGTACAAGACTAAAGGCAGCATTCTTGGCAGTTTGGAGGAACAGCGGGATCTTGGTGTGCAGGTACATAGATCCCTTAAAATTACCACCCAGGTGGACAGGGTTGTTAAGAAAGCATATGGTGTTTTGGCTTTCATTAACAAGGGGATTGAGTTTAAGAGCCGTGAGATCTTGTTGCAGCTCCATTTACTCATACCCCTATATTTATTCTCCCATTTCCTCATACTCCGACACTAAATTCTCCTGCTTTTTCATATAACGATTCTAATTCTGCCATTTCCTCATATCCCAGTATGATTCTCTCATATTCTGATGCCCGAGTTCAAATCTCGCATTTAGGAGTGCCCTACTCTAATTCTAAATTTTAATGGTGACTTGCACCAAATATCTAATTTAGGTCCACTCCGCACCACTTCTTCCATTAACTAGGTAGGTGCAATGAATCTTCCCTGCTGTGGTCCACTTCTGTAATTCTCCAATTTTGGTGTTTACTGCATCAAATTCTCAAATTGCCAATTCTGCACGAACCCGTTCTTTTGTCATGAACTGAAGAAACTCTCCCACTGAGTATTGCCTTGCCTCAACTCTCCTATTTTGCTGTTTCCTGACATACGTCTTCCACGTAATGGTTTACTGCTCAAAGTTTTTCATTCATGTCGCCCTGCATCGAATGGCCACTTTCCTGCACTTTACAACATTTCTCCGACTTACTGTTTCCTGCCCGTGTTCTCCCATTTAAATATGCTCTGTTCCAAATCTGCATGCTTTAAGCACCCAACACCAATTCTCGAATTCAATATTGCCCTCAAACAATTCTCATGTTCATTGATACCCAAACCAACTTTTCCCAGTCTTGGGAACGCCACTCTGACTGTCTGAGATAGTGGTGCCATACCCCAATTCGCTGTTAAAGTTCCACTGTGCATTTTTTCCATTTTGTGGTTCGTGCAACAATTGTCCCAAATACAGCTTCACTTCCGTGCACCATTCCACCATTTTCGAATCCTGCACGAATCTTCTTTTCGTCAGCAACTGCACCTCCACCACATTTAATATTATTCAGCACCAGTTCTCCCACGTCTTCCACCAATTCTCTACTTTCGTGACATCGGCACCAAATCTCCCATTATTGATGGCCTGCGTCAATTGTCTCATTGCGTTGTTTCCTGATACACTTCCTCCACGTATGGCTTCCCTGCTCTTAAGTTTTTTTTTTCCATTTCTTGGTGGGCGGACTCGAATCTCGACTTTACTGCTGCTTGCAAAATTGTTCCTTCTCAATGATTCCCTGCCCCTATTCTTCCAATTAGAGGTGTTCTGCTCAAATTCTTTAATGAACAGGCAATTTGTACTAATTTTCCAATGTAATGGCACTGTGCAACAATTCCCCCATTTACTGATACCCAACAATTCTCCCATTTACTGATACCCAACAATTCCCCCATTTACTGATACCCAACAATTCTCCCATTTACTTATACCCAACAATTCTCCCATATACTGATACCCAACAATTCTCCCATTTACTGATACCCAACAATTCTCCCATTTACTGATACCCAACAATTCTCCCATTTACTGATACCCAACAATTCTCCCATTTACTGATACCCAACAATTCTCCCATTTACTGATACCCAACAATTCTCCCACTGCCTGACACCCTGACACCTGCCGTGGAAATTTAATCGACTCGAATCACCTGCTAGCAAGAGCAAAGGAAAGGCTTTATTTTTCAACCTCTGCATGCAGGGCGGCCAATATAATTGGCAAAAGTCCCTTATGTAAGGGCTGTGAACAAACTTCACATATTCGTGTTATACTATTCTTATCACATGCTCAAAAACAAGTGTTGGGAAACATTCGAGCTCATATTTTCTCATTCCCATGCCTTGGATATAATTGTCTTTATGTTTTCCGAAGCTTTTTTCTGAACTCGGCTGCTCGCAAGGCCAGGTGAAATGTTTGCAAAGTTCCACAAAGACAAGTTGACTCTTCGACGCAGAATTAAGCAAAGTATTTGCATATTTCAGCGAAGTATTACATTTTGCAAAACATTCTCTGACAGATTTCACGGTAAAGGTTAATTTTGTTAATTTTCCATTACATTTTCCAAATTTTTGTCAACAACCAAAAAAAAAAAGCCAGATAGCTATACATCAAAAATAATTGATGAACACCAGGCATTTCCTCAGACACCACCTAACTCTAACAAAGCTTTGTGGTGGTTTTCCCACATCCCTGTTTTGCCCGATACACAGCCCATCTTCACAAGTCACATTCGTCAACGTCGCTGTAGGGTGCGGACAAGCAATCGGATCTCCCTTCTTTGGGGCCACGGATAGTTTAACATTTCGTATCCTACTGCATTCATAAGCAAGTGGTGTAGGCAGGTACACAACTAGGGGCTTATTCAAAGCAGTATGAATAAGACCAGTCCTACAACTGGTAGAACGATATGGGTCCATTACCCCCATCCTCCATAAGGGATGTGAGCCATCGGGAGCAGGAGTCATTGGCTCGTGTAGGCGGTCATATAGCTGCCTCCATACCATTTATTAAACCAATAATATTTTGGGACTCATCAGGAACATTAGTACAGCATGAGGTACCTAACATTTTGCAGACGCACCCTCTCTCGGCCATCAGGATGTCTAGTACTAATCGATTTTGTGTCACTGCTTCCTAACCGCCATTAACTCAGTGTTAATGAGTGCTAGGCCTTCCTCCGTCTCATTTGCGAAATCACCATATGCGAAGATGTTCTGCGAGTGTGTACCCATTCCAATGCAGAGGGATGCCCCTTAGAGTTCGGCGATTGCTGCCTTTTAGGGCGAATACTGTTGTGTTGGTGGACAGTATCGCGGTGTAGCAGCACCTCTTTCTCCCCGGGGGAGTGGTGGTACCCTTTCTCGCCACCTGCCCATATTAAACCTGCCATCCTGATTAGATTAGATTACTTACAGTGTGGAAATAGGCTTTTCGGCCCAACAAGTCCACACACACCAGCCGAAGCGCAACCCACTCATACATTTACCTAACACCTAACACTATGGGCAATTTAGCATGCTATCTCTGCAAGTGCACTTCCGCAATCCCTTCCTCTTTTGCGAACTCCACCTGTGCCTCTCTCTTTTCCCGTAGTTCCTCCCTCCAACAGCTGAACGACCAATTGCATCATAATAAGCTGAAGTTTATGTGATTGGTGTTCCATCTTTAATTTCTGGTTATGGTTCTCTTGAGCCAGCGATTTTTCAGCATGTACCACGTATTGTTCTATCTAATCCAGCTTTCCCGGGTCCCAGGTAATACATGTATATTATTACCCATTTTGTTGTTTCGTACTTCATTCCATTGATGAAGCTGCTCCTCACGCGTGCCTCATACAGTGTGATCTCTGCCGTCGTTTTGTCCTTGGGTGGTATCAGTCAACAATAGACGTTATCGACTTTCGTGAGGCGCTTAAGGTACTGGGACGTTGTCTCGACTTCTTTAGGGATTCTTGCTTCAATTGATTGTGGGTACGATATGCTATTGGTGATTCAGCAGACCCTGAAGGCGGCGACCGTTGACTTGGAATCTTCGCGAAGTGCATCTCGCAGGGGGCTCTAGCTCTTCGAGGGCACTCATTAAGGTCAGGATCTGATCCAGTCTTAAGACACTGTACAGCTTTATTAGGTTGTTTTCCGTGTGTGTGTGCATGTGCGCTGGTGTTTGTACGTGTACTTGATCTATCTTTGATGAGAGATTTTCTTTACCTGAAATCAGGCTCAGCCTTCAACATGTTATAAGCACTCCAATTCACAGGTTATATTTTACTTTCAGTTTCTCCGTCTCTCTCTCCTCCAACAGTGACCTCAGCACTTGCAACAGCATGTTACTAAAACTTCCTTCCTCCAGAAAATCACATTCTTTTATTGACATTTTTAACTGCTTTACAGAAACTGGGCCATAATTATTTAGCATATATTGTATTTTTTCTTGACCATTCCGAGTTGTCTGTCGACCCTATTTTTGTTCGCTCTGGCTGGAGCCGATTTTCATGGATATTGGAAAAGTGTTTATCTCTCTCTGTCTGTCTCTCTGCTTGTATCTCTCTCTCTCTCTCTCTCTCTCTCTCTCTCTCTCTCACTCACTCACACGATGCCATAATCTTCTCTTTGCCAATATAACTTGCGTTTACCTCCGGAGGTCCCCTCTCATTGGGCGCGACCGCCTCATTGCCTTGGTTTTCACAAACCAAGAACCCACGTAACCGGTACAGCTTTGGCGACTCCAACGCTGCCCATGGTGGCTCCAAGTCTCAAACCACCGTTAATCTTGCTGTCTCTTAAACTCTTGAGAGACGGCAATCCTTTCCCTTGAGTTTTACTCGAATACCGCGCGAGAGTTCACTGGTCCCTCTTCCTGGTTCATTTATTCTCTTCGAACGAGTCTCTATGTCGGATTCCTTTCGCCACAACTCTTACCCCGACCCTATTCGATTCGGAACGCGACTCTCGGGCGATTCACCTATTCCCAGTCCTCTCACGCAAAGGGGCCAATTCAGCGCTCGAGATGAAGTGAAAGACCTTCAAGGCAGTGGCGCGTACACCTCCTGGGAATCTTCAAAATCTTACCCAGTCGCAGGGTCCCAGGCGAGCCCCCTAGTTTCCTGCCGTGGAAATTCAATCGACTCAACGCAAATGCTACCAAGAGCAAAGAAAAAGTTTATTTTTGAAATTTGCAGAGTGGACCCGACACATTTGCAAGACGCCTCATAAAATGGACGCCTGACGGTTTTCACATATTCCCTTTATATTATATATCGCCTTGCCTTATCACACCTCAAGCCAGAAATCTGGCTTATTTATTGGTCTTGAGAGTCAGCTGTAAAATAGGTTGAACTATCCATTTATTCTGTCTTTTTGCAAAGTTAGGTCCATACTTCTTTGTTTCAACCATGGTTTCACAGATTTCACAATAAATGATCATTTTCCACTACAGTGGATCAGGCTGACAGTGACTCAATAAGTGTGATGGAGTGAGGATAATAGTGACACAATAAGGGTGAGGTGTCAACGTGGTAGTGACGCAGACTGTGTGAGTGGATCAGGCCGATAGTTGAGCAGTGAGGGGGGTCAGAGTGATAGTGATGCAGTAAGTCTGTGGGATCGGACCGATAGTGACGCAGTAAGTGTGAGGTGGTGAGGGTGATAGTGAAGCACTTCGTGTGAGGGGTCAGTGTGACAGTGACGCAGTAAGAGTGAGTTGTCAGGCTGTTAGTGACGCAGTAATTGGAAGGAGATCAGGCTGATAGTGATGCAGAAAGTGTTACTGTGTCAGGCTGATTCTGACGCATAAAGTGGGAGGGGACAGGATGATAGTGACGCAGTAAGTGTGATGGGGTCAGGCAGAGACTGACGCAGTGAGTGTGAGACAGTCAGGGTGATAGTGAAGGATTAAGTGTGTGCGTTCAGGCTGGTAGTGACACAGTAAGTTGAGAGCGTCAGTCTGACAGTGGCCAATAAAAGTGAGGTGTTAGGGGAACAGTGACGCAGTAAGTGTGAGTTATCAGGCTGTTAGGGATGCGGGGTCAGTCTGATAGTGAAGCAGTAGGTGTGAAGGGGTCAGGCTGATAGAGACGCAGCAAGTGTGGTGGAAGCAGCTGATAGTGTCACAGTATGTGTGAGGGGCCAGCCTGATAGTGATGCAGTAAGTGTCTGTGAGTCAGAGTGACCCTAATGCAGGAAATGAGAGGGGACAGGGTGATAGTGACGCAGTGAGTGTGAGGGGGTCAGCGTGATGGTGACGGAGTAAGTGTGAGTGTTCAGGATGATATTGACGCAGTAAGTTGAGGACGTCAGGCTAATACTCGCCAGTAATTGTTAAGTGACAGGGTGATAGTGATGCAGGAAATGTGAAGAGTCAGACTGAGAGTGATGCGGGAAGTGTGCGAGTGTCAGGCTGATAGTGATACAGTAAGTGTGTTGGGAGCAGAGTGGTAGGAACGCAATAAGTGTGAGCGGCTCTGGATGATAGTGACAGGTCAGCATGAGGGGGAGGATAGTAGTGATCCAGTGAGTGTGAGGTGTCAGGATGACAGTGAAGCAGACTGTGTGAATGGGTCATTGTGATGGTGACATGGCAAGTGTGATGGGGTCAGGGTGACAGTGACGCAGATGCTTTCAGGGGGTCAGTTTGTACTGATGCAGTAATTGTGAGGGGTCAGGGTGATAGCGACGCCATGAGTGTGAGATGTCATTGTGATAGTGACGCAGAACATTTGAGGGGCCAGGCTTATAGTGACGCAGTATGGGCAAGGGGTCTGGGTGACAGTGATGTAGATGCACTCACAGGGCCAGGTTGTAGTAAACTGTAAGTGTGAGTGTCTCAGGCTGATAGTATTGAAGTAAATGCGAGGGGCTAAGACGGATCGGGATGTAGTAAGTGTGCAGGGGTAGTGCTAGAAGTGACGTAGTAAATGTGAGTGTTGAAGCTGATAGTGATGCATTACGTTTGAGGGGATCATGCTGATCTTGGCGCAGTAAGTGTGACGTTATCAGGATGATAGTTATGCTGTAAGTGTATGGGAGCACAATGATCTTGACGCAGTAAGAGTGGGGAGTCAGGGTGATAGTGACGCAGTAAGCATGAGTGGGTAAGTCTGATAGTGACGCAGTATATGTGAGGGAGTCAGCCGGGTAGTGGCGCAGTATGTGTGAGATAGTCAGGCTGATATTGATGCAGTTAGTGTGTTGGGATCAAAGTGATAGTGACGCAATAGGTGTAAGCGGTTCAGGATTATCGTGACACAGTGGGTGTGAGATACCAATGTGATAATGATGCAATAAGTGTAAGGGGTCAGGATGACAGTGACACTAAGTGTAAGGCCCTCAGTGTGATAGTGCCGCAGCAAGTGTGGGGTGTCAGGGTGTAAATGACGTCGTAAGTGAGAGAGGAGCATTGCGATAGTGAAGCAGTAACTGTGAGGGGGTCAGGCTGATAGTGACACAGTCAATGTGACGGGGCATTGTTTTAGTGACAAGATAATTGTGAGGCGTCAGTCTGATACTGACACAATAAATGTGATGGAGTCAGGCTGATAGTGACACAGTAAGTGTGAGGGGTCAGACTGATAGTGACACAATAAGTGTAAAGATTCAGGGTAATAGTAACATGGGAAGTATGAGGGCGTGACTGAAAGTGATGCAATATGTTTGTGGCGGTTAGTCTGATGGTGTCGCAGTAAAAATAAGGCCGGCAAGGTGAAAATGGCAAAGACTGTGTGAGTGGGTCAGGGTGATAGTGATGCAGTAAATGTGAGGAGGTCAGGGTGAGAGTGACGCAGTAAATGAGAGAATCAGAGTGAGAGTGACGCAGTACGTCTGAGGGGTCAGACTGCTATTGACGCAGTAAGTATGAAGGGGTCAGGCTGATAGTGACACAGTCAGTGTGACGGGGGAGAGTTTTAGTTACACAGTAAGTGCGAGGCGTCAGACTAAAACTGATACAAAAAGTGTGAGTGGGTCAGGGTGATGGTGACGCAGTACGTCTGAGGGGTCAGGCTGATAGTGACGCAGTCAGTGTGATGGAGCAGAGTTTTAGTAGCAGGGTAAGCGTGAGGCGTCAGTCTGACACTGACACAAAACGTGTGATGGAGTCAGGCTGATAGTGACGCAGAGGTTTTAGGAGTAAGGGTGATATTAACATAGGAAGTGCGAGGGCGTCACTGATAGTGACACAATATGTGTGTGGATGTCTGGCTGATGGTGACACAGTAAAAATGAGGATGTCAAGGTGAAACTGGTGCAGTAAGTATGAGGTTGGCAGATGGACATTAATGCAGTAAGTGTGAGGGGTTCACGCTGATATTGAGGCATGCAAGTGTGAGGGGCCAGGTTGATAGTGACGCTGTGTGCCGGCGGGTCCGGCTGATAACGACGCAGAAAATGTGAGTGTCTCAGTGTGACAGTGACGCATTACGTGTGAGAGGGTCAGGGTGATAATGACAGAGAAAGTGTGAGGGGGTCAGGTTAATAGTGATGCTGTAATTGTGAGCTTGGTCAGCGTGATAGTGAGGGGCTCAGGCTGATAGCGACATAGCAATTGTGAGGGTGTCAGGGTAGTAGTGACGCAAAACGTGTGAGCGGGTCAGGCTAATAGTGATGCAGTACGTGTGAGGTGTCAGGCCGATAGTGACGCAGTAAAGGTGAGAGTGTTGGTGTGCTAGTGAGGCAGTAAGTGTGAAGCGCTCAGGATGATAGTGACGCAATAAGTGTGAGGTTTCAGGTAGACACCCATGCGGTAAGTGTGACGTATTCAGGGTGACAGTGACGCAGACACTTTGAGGGTATCAGATTGAGGGTGACACAAGAAATGTGAGGGGACAGGTTGATACTGACACAGTAAGTATAAGGGGTCAGGCTGATAATGATATACTAATTGTGATGGAGTCAGGATAATAGTGGTGCAGTGAGTATGCGTTGTCAGGGTGATAGTGACGCACACGGTGTGATATAGTTATAGTGATGCAGCAAGTATGAGAGGTCAGAGTGATAGTGTGCAGGGTGTGGCTGAAGGTGACGCAAGAAGAGTGAAAGGTTCAGGGTGATCTGGACGCATTAAGTTTGGGGGTTAAGGTGATAGTGATGCTGTAAGTATGAGTGGGTCAGTCTGATAGTGACACAGTACTTTTGAAGCGATCAGGCTGGTAGTGATGCAGTAAGCATCAGGGGGTTAGGCGAATATTGATGCACGAAGTGAGAGAGTGTCAAGGTGTGAGCAGGTTAGAGAGAGAGTGACGCCGTTAGTGAGTGGGGTTTTTTTTGATAGGGATGCAGTAGGTGCGCATGTGTCAGGGAGTGAGTGATGCAGGAAGTATGAGGGTGCCAGAGGGATAGTGACGCATTAAGTATGAGGGGATCAGAGTGGTTGTGACGCAGTAATTCTGAGGGGATCAGAGAGATAGCAACGCAGTAAGCATGAGGGGGTCAGGCTGTTAGTGACGCTGTCAGTTTGAGTGCCTCCGCCTAATAATGATGAAATAAATTTGAGAGAGTAATGTTGATTGTCCGGTGATAAGTGTGAGTGAGTCAGGTTGGTAGTGACGCTGTAAGTGTGAGTGTTGAAGCTCATAGTGAAGCAGTAGGTGTGAGGTGGTCAGTGTGATTGTGGTGCAGTAAATGTGAGAGGGTCAAGGAGATAGTGACATAGTAAGTTTGAGGAGGCAGTGTTGTAGTGACACGGTAAGTGTGAGGCGTCAGTCTGATACTTACATAATAAGTGTGATGGAGTCAGGCTGATAGTGACACAGTAAGTGTAAGGAGTCAGGGTGATAGTAACATAGGAAGTGTAAGGGCGTGACTGATCGTGACAAAGTAAGTGTTTGGCAGTCAGGCTGATAGTGACGCAGTCAAAAGGAGGGTCTCGAAGTGAAAGTGGCGCAGTAAATGTGAGGGCGCCAGATGGATAGTGATGCAGTAAGTTTGACGGGTTCACGCTGATATTAAGGCAGGAAGTGTGTGGGGTCAGGCTGATAGTGATGCATTCAAAGACCAAATATCCAAGGCTCACTGTAGTGCTGAACAGCGAGACTTCTCAAGGCGAAGACAAAAATCAATAGTTCTCATCCTGGTCATAAATCACAATGCTTCATTTTAAAATTGTCCTCTCCTGCTTCTAGATTCACCAATGAGGGAACAAAATTTAATTGCACCACCCTGTTTATCTCTTCAAATATTTTGCAACTCTCAATGAGATTACCTCTCTTGTTTTGAAACTGTTAAGAAAAGGCGGGATTTGCCCAATTTCAATTCAGAGGACTGACGTCCATTCATGATATCAAGCTAATCACCATTCGTGGTATTCCTCATATGGCATTAGCATCTTTCCTAAATTGAGGATTATAATTCCTCATACTGTAGTCCAAGTGCGGTCGAACTGAGCCACCACACATTGGAAATAATGCTTCGGTCTCGTGCCCTGAAATCCTTCTGCAGCTTTCACAGCAGACTTCTGCAACGGCTACTAGACTTCAATGACTTATTAAAAACTTCTCCAAGATGCATTTCTAAAAATCTGTACATCATACTTTCTACATCAAACCTTCGACAAATAATCTCCACACATTTCCCTCCTGACAAGTATGATAAAGTCAAATCGTTGCTATTTATTAGATCATGAGGGACATGGATAGGTTGACTCGTCAAGGTATTTTCCGGCAGGTGAGGAAGTCAAAATTTAGAAAACATCGGTTTAAAATTAGTGGGGAAGGATTTAAAAGGGACGTCAGGGGCAACTTTTTCTGACGTGTCCAGAATGAGATGCCAGAGAAATTGATGGAGTCTGGTACAACTGTAACATTGAATGGCATCTGGATGGATATATGAGTAACAAGGTTTCGAGGGATGTGAGCCAAATGTTGGCAAATGGGACCTATTAATTTAGGATATCTGTCCACCATGGTCAAGTTGGAAAGAAGGACCACTTTCCGTGTTGTATTGTTCAACGACTTGATGACTCTAGAACAGCCGCAAAAACTTTGCAAATAATTCCGTCAAGACGATTTCAAGTTCCAAATCTTCGGTTAATCTTCCTCTCTTGTGCTCACAAGTTCATTACCTGATGTCAGAACATACGGATTAGTTGCTGGATCCATTCCTGTAAATTGGTTCTGCATTCTTTCTAATTCCGATTTTTTTTTACGAATGTAGCTAATGTTTATGGACTTAGCATCAATTTTTCTAATACCATATTTCGATGAATATTAAAACACATCAGCATATCTAATTTGGCACCAGATGATGAGCAATTGATTCAAAATCGATCGGAAGCAGTTAGACAATGATCCTCTCTTCGTGGTGTACATCCGTGACTCTATAGTTCGATGAAGAATCATTCCCACAACTTCAGCTGTGTCCGAATCTAGTTTGCGGTGAAAGCCTGTCAATCTGCTAAGGTAACGTTCGTCTGGGTCTCTGCAAAGGGTTTGGCGAAATCTTTCAGTTGTTTTACTGTGAAAAGTGGCACCCGTGCTGCAGTTGTGATGTCCGAGACGTTAAGGCGTTGGATTTAAAATCCAATGGGGTCACCCTGCGCAGGTTCGAATCCTGTTCAGAGCGTAGAATCTTTTAAAAATCATTAATTCCTTTGCAGGATTTGGATTTCGTGGAGCTTGAGCTTTGCATTCAATCGAAAGTAAATTTTCAACTGTGAAGAATCCGAAGTAATTTCAAGACTGACCCAGTCATCTAATTGTATAAATTATATGTCGAGACACAAAAAGCCACCAACATCCAACATGAATCAGTTTCAACACATTTGTCGAACTATCGTGAAATTTGGATGTTCGGGGGGTGGAATTCAGCAAAACAAGAAGCAATGCAATACATTTACCTGCAGGTGATGAATTTTTTTTTAGGATCAGTTGAAAGTCAAGCTGAGAAAGTTCAACCTAATTTACAGCTGACTCTCAAGGCCAATAATCTATTATATCAGCAGTCAATGAATTAGAAAAAAGGAACTCCGTGTGTGAAAAGGAACTCGACTGATCCAGGTTCCTGGCTTGCGATGTGAAAAGGCAAGGCGATATCAGCGGAGTAGAAATTTTCTGGAAATACTAGAAATGGAATGTTAACTGTCTTCTGCTGTCCACATTCGTAAGAAACTGTGCATTAAGAACTGAAATTGAAAATTAACGATGAAAATCAGACTTAGCCCTTTGCTTGTGGTGTAGCATTGTTCAGAACAATAGGTTGTTGTTGAGGCTAAAATTGACCAAAATAATCGATGGGGAATTTATCCACGGCTTTCGTTGGAGCAGTTGGTGTGGAGAGCTCAGCTTGAAGAACCAAATGCCAATTATTCATCCTGGCTGTCTGAATTGCTTAGTTAAACATACTCCCAGTTTAATGAGAAAACCTTTGCTATCAGAGTTCGATGTTTTCATGTCAGCATGTTCCGATATGAGAAGACACTCCATGGAGTAGATGTGACTTAAATTTTGATTCTAACGTCAGAGATGTTGACACATTTCTGCACCAAAACAGCACTACCATTGGTATCAAATCAAACTGAACAAAGGACTAGTCACTTAGACATTTCCTGTCTGCAAACTATGACAATGGACCGTTCAGGCCCGATGTAGGAATAGGGCGTGGTGACATCTGTTCGCAAGTGGATCACTTCATTCTTGCTCATGATCCATAAACCGTAATTCATTTTGAACTTCTTAGCCATCAGCATGATAAGTGGTACATAATGCACAGGTTTGCTCCTCGAAAGAAAGAGCGAAATCTTATTCAATGCAGACGCAAATTCAAGTTGTCCCTGGTCGACCAGAAGACAGATGTCGCGAAACAAAGTGAATACCGAAAACAATCAATGTTTTCTGCGAGTCAAAAACATGTACTGGAAGAACGGAAACATATATTTGGAACTAAAGTCACATACCACTTCCACAGACTAAATGTTCTTGAACCGTTTTCTTAATTTGACCTTGATGTCCACCATTGCTGCAAAAATTATCTTAACAACTCAGAACTTTGTGTTCTTTGATATTCTCTCCTTCAGGTTTCTCTTGATTTTGAAACTGAAACCGAGCAATAGTAATGCACCCTATTTCACTTGCAAAGATCAGAAGAAGATCAATTTATAAGAGAACAGAAATAAAGCTACGTCCATCTTTCGAGACTACCATTTCGACTCCAAAAAGTCTTCTTCAGAAGCCTGCGCAATGAACTCGAAATAGTAGACCGAAAATTAAAAAAAGAAGCCAAAATGCCGCGAATACACCACCCGCAAGCGCATCAAGTCCTACTCGAATATGCCGAATTACTACTATCAACATCAGTGGAGAACGGAACAAAGCTCATTCTGCAGTTGTCAACCTGTTATGACGTAGTTTGTAAAGTCAGAAATATGATTCGGTAAAAAGCGGGATGAAAGCGGGATATAGGAAGTCTGAAAAAAGCAAGTGCGTGCTTTGCTTCGAAGAAGGTTGGCAGTGATGAAAATGGAAATTAACGACAGGGAGGGGGCTTAATTAATACTCAGAATCGTTGCAACACACAGGGACGCAATTCTTTTTGCTAGGTTTCTGTTCTGCCATTTTATAATCACGACTGCTGTCGGGTTTGGTTTCCATTCCAGGCTGAGGTGACAGCCTGATGGAAGTTTGCACATTCGCCCAATTTCTGTGTGGTTGCTCTGGTTTGCTGCCACATTCTAAACATTTGCAGGATATTTGGAATCGCCATTGAACGCACACGGTTACAGAGACACTGATGTCTCTGTAATAGGAGTGTCTGGATAGGACGTACTTCAGAGGATTTTTGTGAACTTAAATGGACAGAGTGGGGTTAGTCTGCTGTTTCCTGGGTGAGCTTCATAGACAGAGAGGGGTCAGCGTCTTCTTCCCTGAGGGAGATACGTTGACAGAGTTGGGTTAGTTGCTCTTACCTGTGTCAGTCACGCAGATACAGTAGGGTCAGTTGCCCTTCCCTGGGCGAATTTCTTTCACAGAGTGGTGACAGTCTTCTCTTCCCTGCCTGAGTGAAATAGAAAGAGCGGGGTCAGTATTCTCTTCCCTCGATAATTTATGTTGACAGTCTGACTTCCGTCTGCTCTTCCCTGGCGAGTTACATTGGTAGAGTGGAGTTAGTGTTCATTCATTGGGTGAGTGCCATCGACAGAATGGGATCAGTCTGCTCTTCCCTGAGGGAATTATATTTTCGAGTGGTGTCTGACTGCTCTTCAGAGAATGACTTGTATTGACCGTGTGGGATCAGTCTGCTGAATTACACTGAGAGTGTGGGGTCAGTCTGCCCTTCCCTGGGTGAGTAACACTGACTGAGTGGCGTCCGTTTGCTCTTCCCTCAGTGAGTTACATTGACAGAGTGGCGTCAGGAGTGGCGTCTTTGAGGAGTTGACAAAAGTAACTCGTCCCCGACATCTTTGGGATAATTAGGGATGGGCAGTGAATCTTATCTCATTGAAAGACAACTGTGTCCCAGAAATGCATTTCTAATAATTGCATGTACTAATTCGACACTGCAAGCGGTCGGGAATAACTTGAGGAGACGTGCAGGGTAGAATAATTCAAGTCAAGTGCATTGATGACGAGGAGACATGACACAAGATGTGATTGTTATGCTGATGGTGCAAAGCTCAGTGTCAGTGCTATTTATTTCTCACTGTTCGCAATGACTCACACATCACTACTGTCAATTCACAACAATGAGCCTGTTCATCTTGGTTTGAAAATCCCTGCGTGTGTATTAACGTGGTTAATGGGACGCGAGAGGAGATGAGCACATCCCCTTTATTCTGTCAGTTTAAACAGATGAAAATATCTGTTGGATGCCAATGCAAGAGAATACTATCTTTTTCTGTGCCTTTTAAGTGGGGCATGCTCAGCATTGAAATGTCTGTTTCTGCACAAGCAGAGTTTGATTGGCATTCATACTGAGCAAAGCTACTACAGAAAACGCGTTTTCGAATTCCTGTGATCATGTGGTTCAGACATTGCACATATGGACGACAAATCTGACTTTAAACGTGGCGCCGTGGCTTAGCTGGTGAAAGCACCTCCCATCACACTGATGCCTGCTCATTGTTTTGAAAGCTCGTTATTTCTCACAAGTACTGTGTTGCTCATCGAGAAACTCAGAGTCCTGTTTGAATTGCTTTATATTCTGATTCGAGTTCCGGCTTCATTTTCCAGGTTTAAATCCAGTAGTGTATGTTGCTCTTTTTAACTTCTATTTTAACCTGGAGATTCTTCCCGCAGTTCCACAAACACGTCTGCTTCTCATTATCTTCTTCTCATTCCTTCATTCCCAGATTTGTGGAAATTAAGTGGTGAGGTAGGAGACACTGCAGCATTCCCGGGGAATGTTGTGGTAATGGCACTGACACCACGACATGATCACACTCATTCTCTGCTGTCACCTTTCATTGGTTGTACACCAACAGTAAATGCATCCTTGTTCTTCTTCAGCTATCATGTAATTACTTTCTTTTTCTGTTGGGTAAGGAATTCAACTTTAACTTCGAAAGGGTCTTTAGATTTTGAGGAATAAATGTCTCCTTGCCTCAGGTCGAAGTGACAGACGCATTATCCAGAGAATGTGAGACTACTTCGACCGACTCCAGCCAGGCGTCAGAAAGCCTCTCAGCAGTTCGAATCTCAAACTGTCTCTGAATGTCAGGCTTTTCAAGAGCAGAAATGGTAAATGAGGGATATGGACAGACAGAGAGTCGGAGAATGTGAAAAAGGCCCAGGAGGATACAGAGACAAATATAGAAAAAACGAAGACACATATTGAGGCAGACACAGAAAGAAACAATTCTCCATTTGGCGTGACTGCTAAATAACAGAAAGCAAAAGGAAATGTAGCCATTAAAACATAGCCTTCCACCAGCTCAGGAAAATGAGAGTAGCATGACAGCTGATTAAGTCCTTTTAAGATTGTAAATTCGACGTTTGTAAGCTCAAGAGTGATTTTGATAAATATCCTGATTCGACAGGTAAGATTATCATTTTCCCAACAGTATAATCTAGAAATCTATAACTAACCTGTTTCCTGTCCATCTAAAAAAAAATCTGTTTCTCTCCACAGATGATGCCAGGTGTAGTGGGTTTCTCTATCAATTCTCGTTTTTAGTTCAGCTTTCCAAAATCTGCATCTTTCTGATTTTTGATAACCTGGCACAAAACCAAGCATTACCAGGATCGGACCAGTGGTCAGAAATACTGGTACCACGATATACTTGCACAATAAAACATTCATTCCCAGTCTGAAAACAGAACTAATGCCATGGCAGTTCTAGTTCCAAATCCTACCTACGAGATTACACGGAATGAAGACAGACGATCTTGCACTTATTCTCAATGAAATGGCTTTTCCCTTTCATTTCTGATCAGTTTCACTGCAGATTGTTTTCTACTGGTCTTCAAGTTTTGCAGAATGGAAAAGTCCATTTGGCCCATGGTGCAGTCTGGTTTAAAGACATTCGTCTATTCCATTCCCAGTTTCCAGCTTTGGTCCATAACCTTATGTGTTCTGATGTTTCCACTGCAAATGGCAGTGAAGTTCTCGCTTTGATCTTAGATGACACAACAATGGGATTGAAGTTTGACATAGTCACACTGTGTTATTACCCACGTCGTGTCTCTCACAGAAAGAGACACACAGGCACATACCTCGAGAGTGGCAGAGTTCTCAGGATTTGACCAGCTCCTTGTGCTTCACTTCAGCTGTCCGCTCCAACATGCAAGTTCAACCGCCAAAAGGCAGCTTTTGGTTAAACCTAAGCCAGTTCTGCAGACAATGAGAGACGTTGATCTGAGCTAGAATTTGAAGTGGGCGAAATAAACTGTAAATTCGAAAACCCAAACCCTTCCGTTCCTGACAGACAACAGGAATGGACTAGCACGCTACATCCTCGTGATTTTAAATGCGAACTGACAATCCCCTAACTCGACGTCAGGCGTGTTCCCAATTCTGTCACTGACCCAAAGACCAGGTTTGGCTGTGACAGTTTGTCTTTCGGTAATGTAAAGTCCACATCAGGGAAACAGCATTCACAAGGTGAAAAATCAGCAAACATAATCACCGTCACTGTTTCACTTGGAATTCCCCACTCTGTGAACCATTTCCTTTCACTTTACTTTCATATTTGAAGTTTTTTTACATTCCAGAGCCTGAACTAATTCAGCGAGAAACCACTGGTCATTTCGAGCCCGTCACCCGGAATGAGGCGAGTTGAACGATGCCTTTCTTGCTGCCAAAACATCAGCGCAGCTCAAAACGAGCTCGGGTTTGCATCAGTCTTGACTTAACTTGCTGCAGTATATCTGCTGAACAACATCAGATTATCACAGCATTGCCTGCTTCACATTGAAACCAAGGGTGATAATATGAACCGACTTGGAAACTTGGAGAGAGAAACACTGCTGACGAAGACGATTATGACGTGAAGAGCAGGCACTAGAGTTTGTTCAGGTCCCAGAGGCTACTGCAGTATCATTGGACATCCCTGCATACGAGTCTGATTTTGCATTGCCAGGAACAGGCTTTCATTCCCAGTTAGGAGATGTAGATTTAATTCTCTTCTTGTGAATTATCAGAATGAAAACTAAATCCTGGCTGCACCCAGAACACACACACGGATCCTGCCAGAACAATTCAGTGATCGATCAGCATCTGTCTGGAAGGACAATGGCAGCAAATACAAGCGAAAGCTATCACAGCAATTACCCCTCCAAGGTTCTCGCGTTTCTCAGTTGAAAATATTTCTCTGTTCCTTCAATGTCACGACGTCGAAACCCTTGCCTCATGGCATTATGCCTGTACCCCGCAACTGAGGACATCCAGGGTTATGCGGAGTAACTCATAATCTCAATCTCTCGAGTAATTGGTGATTGACGGTGCATCCCATCACATTGAGCAATGAATTTATCCCAGTAATACGTTTCCTAAAGCTGCAGTTTCTAAGGGAACACTTGCAAGCTGTCGGGAATAAGTTGAGAAGTGGAACGGCCGAGAGGAAAATGTGAAAGGCAATGATGACTGGGAGGCATGAGACAGCAAGTGAGTGAGGAGCTGGTGTTGCAACGTTCAATGTCAGTGTCAGTATTTACTGACCACTATTCACTCTGACTCACACACTACTCCTTAACAATTCACCGCAATGAGCCCATTCCTCTTAGTGTGAGTTTACCTTTGCTGATATTAACGCGGTTAAAGGTGCCCAAGAGGATGGATGGATCCGCGTTATTCTGTCAGTTTAAACAGTATAAGTTATCAGTTTACAACAAAAGTAATAAGAGATTGCCTCTTCCTGTGCATTTTCAGTGGAGAATATCCAGCTTTGAACTCTTCTGCATAACCAGAGGCTGTTTTAAATTTACATCGAGTAACTGTGAAACACACAAAAAATGAGTCCGAGTTCCTGTGTTCGAATAGTCAAGTAAATGCACGCATAGTTTTGAATCGTTGAGCTTGGGCACTCCCTCAGCCTTAGTTCGTGCAAGTTCCTGTGAAAAAACAGCCGAATATGGGATCAAATCCTGACATCTCAATGTTTATAGGTCTTTCATGAAAAACAGAGTTCCCGACTTCACCTGTGGTTCTGGTTGTGGTGGGAATTCAAATCAATGACTGGATCGAGGTTATAGTTTAAAGACAGCTCCTTCGACATCTCTGCAACGCTGCCACACAAACACCCGTAACCACGTTTTTCAAGATTAGTGTTTCAGCATCGCCTCACTTCAGGCACTCACCCACACGCACTTTCAATGGCGAACTTGGCGTAAGTTCGATAAGATTTTTGAGGATGTTGCAAGGCATGCAGTGTTTGGACTGTAGCATAAAGCTGAATAGGATGTGAAAATTTTCCCTGGAGCTTGAGGGCTGAGGGATGGGCTTACAGAGGTTTAAATCAATATGAAGGAGACGGGAGAGTAATTGGTCAATGAACATTTCTTCCCAAGACAGGCAAGTTCAAAACAAGGGAACACTGTTTTAAGGGGAAAGTGGTAAAATTTAAAAAGGATCTGAAGTACATTGTGTTTTTCATACAGAAAGACTTGCGTGTTTGGAATGAGTTGTCAGATTTAGTGGTGGGGTCTGGTATACTCTCAACATTTCAAAGGCATATTGATCTGTATACAGACAAGAAAGTTGAAAAAGAATAAACTTGAAAATTTGGCAAATACAGCAGTTGTTTACGGGCTCAGCCCCTCTGAGATGCTGCAGTGGCGATCACCAGTTTGAATAGGCACTCATCACTTGGTCAGTGTGTTGAGCTGGTTTTCTGGAAGATGGTTAGATTAGATTCCCTACAGTATGGAAACAGGCACTTCAGCGCAACTAGTCCACACCGACCCTCCAAAGACTCACCCACCCAGACCAATTTCCCTCGAACTAATGCACCGATCATTATGGGCAAATTAGCATGTCAAATTCACCTGTCCCGCACATCTTTTGAGTGTGGGAAGAAACTCACGCAGACGCAGGGAGAATGTGCAAACTACGCACAGGAATCAAACGTGGAACACTGGTGCTGTGAGGCAGCAGTGCAAACCACTGAGCCACGGTGCCGCCCTAAAATGGGATGGAGAACGCAGCTAGCCACCCCGCAATCTCTCACATGCAAAGCGAGTACTCTCCCATTTGAGATAACTCCCATAGGCTGCTTCGGTTAAAACCAGCAACGAATCATTTTTTTCTGGTATTAGGCTGCCAATGACCATTCTTCTTGACACATTCCCAACTTCTCAGTGGGAGATTTTGGCTGCAGAAAATACCTCACAAATCATGTTGCCCGCGCAACTCTCCAGCGAAACCAAAAACTGACAACTCATGAACAGAAGCAGAACTGACAAAGAGAACATATTTTCAGACACACGGACTCATGAATGCTGTCTGTGAGGCAGAGCGAGTCGTCTGAGTCATGAGCTGCTCACACAAATTGCAGCGAGGCAATTCCAAATGGTGCTTTCAACGTAGTGGCGCCTTAGTGCACCAATCCTTCCAGGAAAATGCTCAAGTTACATGAATCAGACCTGACTAACAATGAACCATGAAAAGTGAAGATTACCAATTACAGTCTCGATTAGATGAGGTTAACAATTGGGCTGATGTCTCCATCGGATCGAGAGGACCAATCACCAGCCTCTCTCATCAGGACAGAAATTAAGGAAATTAGGGAAAAGGATCAAGTTTCATATCGCAATTTTCCTCATTTTCGCAACAACAACAGAAAACTGCGAGCAGATCCAATGTCGAACCTAATTTCACGTTAACATTCACTTTCAGAGAAACGGTGAAAAATGCAAATTGTCTGGAATATGAAAGATTGGCGCAGCCTGTTTTTGAGTCGCATATTCTGCTGGTGGCCTTTCGAGCTGGTCCAGAAAGTGATAACTATAGCAGAAGGGGAAAACATGGGCACTGACATGTTGGTTGTTTTCTGCTGTGCCACATCACAACCGGCTTAGAAGAAATGACTGCTTTTTTTTCTGTTCAACTTTAACAAAACGCATCCCTGCAATACGTTGCCAGCTTAGTCCATTAGCACACGTGGCCGCGCAGGGATGCAAACACAAGCCTTCTTAAGAAGTGGAATCTGAAATCAGAGTCTCAGGTTGCTCAGCCACGCGAGCACACAGGCCAAAACCGGAAACCCAAGAGCATGTACCTGATGATATCCTGCAGCATACTCACAGCAACTGCACCAGTTCTGCAGAATAAACGGTGGGAAGGAATTGCTCGACCTGAGCGGTCGTGCTTGTTGTTCTCATCAGCAAATCTGGCTTTGAATTTGCTAGCCCATATCTGCTACCATGCTGAAACGGAATGCAATTCCGATTAGTCGCTGTGTGAAACTTTGTTCATTTTCTCTCCTCAGATAAAGTGATCACTGGAGATGATGAATTCTGCTCCGGCCAGAAACGCCGACTCTCCTGCTGCTCAGATGAACTGAAAAACTGATTTAGCACTGGAATCCGTGAATGGCAGAACACGTAGCAAGATTATTCGAAACCCGGAGCCAATAAGAGTTCCAACTTTCCTTTTATTTCTCCATAATAGTGCATTATCCAGCAGAGCCATGAGTAACTGCCACCTGGCTGCAAGCTGAGTTGGAAACCTATGTGGGAATCAACGACATGTGACTCACTTATTGTCGGTAAATCAAACAGTTCTCACTTTGAGGTGTACAAAAATTAGTTTCTATATATATTCAGGGAAGGTCAAAGGCGATCTGAGATGTCAAAGAGGTGGTCGCTGTTCGTGATTGCTCTTTGTTCGAGTTGTGAAAAGGTTTCCCACTTTAGTTGCATTCACGTTTCTTGTTGATGACTGAATCCGACAGAAGGTGTTTCACCAGAGCTGTACTTGACTTGCATTCCTCTCCCTCGCTGTCATACTTTCCTGGAACTCTGTGAGAACAAGAAAACAAAATACATACTGTCATTCGGCAGCCTGTCTGTGATTTCCTCATTTTCAGTTACAACATGGCTTAGACTTCAGGCCACACGGTAATATTAGTAACAGTATGAGAACAAGAGTCGATAGTTCATCTGTGCCTGTAAATCTGTTCATTCCTGTTGTTGACTGAATGAACTGTATCCGTGCCTGCTGCTTCGAAACTCGAATATGTGAACTGCTCCAAACTATGATTGAGGATTTCTGGTTTTGGTTGACACACGTTGAGAAACGCCAGGCAGCGTTCAAATGAAGCTTTCACAGCACATTTTCGGATGCATTTGACAGAGATGAACATCATGAATCCATTGTTCACTGTGACAGAAGGAAATGAATGCTCTTCTTGTTACTGATCCAGGCCACCTTCGCATGTCGAACAAATGCGGTACTGTTGTTACAGAAAGGATCAGTGCCCGGTAACTGTGTCCTTAAAGAGGACATGATTGAAAGAATAAAGAATACCACGTTGAAATATCCAGGAAATATTGGCTGTAAAGGTGCAGACAATTTTTCCTGCCGCGCCAAGACAGAGGAACATATGTAACGGCACTCTTAAACAGAATGGCCAGCAGTGATATAGACATCGCCACATATGAAGGACCACTGCGAATAGAAATTTGAAAATGAAATTCAGGCAGCAGGTATTCGGAATTATATTCTTTTCACCGCTACAGTAGTATTGGGCGAGTAAATACAAAACAAGGTTTGCTGATGAGAATGCAATAAAACCCCATCGATCATGATATGAAAGACTGTCGTCCGGAAAGAGGGAACAACAATGTTTCTTCTAAGCTTTGAACTGGGCCACTTTCGCACAGACTGATACTGCTACTCTCCAGAAAAGATCAGGGCCCGCGGCATGCACTCTTAGAAATGGTGACCATCAGTGCTGGAAATATCCCTGCATATTCAAAACAAGGAAGAATGCATATCGAATAAAAGCGTAGATGGCAATAAATTGCACTTGTATTCCCTTTCACCACAACAGCTAGAATGTGCGGGGATATACAGAGTAAGGTTTACTGACCAGGTCAGAAAGCAATTACCTCCACATATCTTGACACACAAGCCTATCTTTCTTTCTGTACGATTTTTTTTGAAGCGTCGATCCTTTCCGTAGGAGATGAAGATGATTACTGCTCCCTCGCAGGATCACAGTGGGGCCAGAGACCCGATCGAGCTGCTCAGAACAGTTCGTGTTTGCCGAGAATCACTGAAACTGAGATTGATGACACGGAGACACGGTGTAACAGCTGCCAAGACATGTGGAGGGCTTTGGGACGGATTAGGACCCAAAAAGACTGGGAAAAAGACTGGATCCTAAGACTGGGGAGTAAGTGTTCAGGGAGAGGACTGGAGAATGGGGTTAAGAATGATATAAGGCAGAATCGAATGGCGGAGCAGACTAGATATTCTGAAAGCGCTAACCGTCCTCCAATGTCTTCCAATCTCTGGACATCTGGTATCTAAGGAAATAGAAACAGAGTTATTTGTTCAGTTGGAAGTCCCTGGCAAAGTGAGAGATAGAACAAGCATGATACAATTTTAGAGACTGGGAAAATGGTTGGAGAGGAAGCAATAAAAGTGAAGCTGAATATCAAGTTTGAAGTCAGGACATATTCAATAAAAAGGAAGTTTGCAGAAAGGCAGAGGGACATGGAGATGGAAAAAGAAGTGTCACCAGTCCCGGAATCTCATTCGGTTTTCATTTTCAAGATGCGACCGGACCTGCTGAGCTTTTCCAGCAATTTCATTTGTTGATTCTGAAAAAGAAGATGGGAGTGATCCTGGACCAATCAGCTCTCCCATGTTCTGGGAATATTTGACTTACCCGCTCGATCAGATCACGTCTGTCCCACACTGAAACCTCAGAATCCTTTCCCACCCCCATCCTCGTTACTGGCACTAAACTGTTCATTACATAAACTTACATGAGCACACAACAAGAACAACTGCAAAACGTTCAGGGAGAACTCCGTTCCGTTCCATCAGCACCTTCTGAATCAGTTAATTTTTGTTCAGGACCCATGAGACATTAAGCCGTCTCTGTCAGACCACTAACAAATGGCCATTCGCGTTCTGTGTCTTTGAACACTTTGGTTGGTGCACGGATGTAATGGAATCTCACGTTTTGAAATGGACATCATTCATTGTATTTTCAGCTGCACTGATAAAGTTGTCTCTGGCGCTTCCAGTAAAGTGCAGTCAGTTTCCACTCTGAAACCGACATATGATCAAAGCAGGAGGACATATGTGTCAGCGAAAACAACAAGAATGCTCCACCAGCGTTGGCTTACAATTCCGCATGTGGAACGAAGAGCTGGAACTCTATGAGACAGTGAAAACGACTATTATGGGGCTTGGACGCACGACTTTCTGATTAAACAACTCACATTGCGCCGAACTGAGATATCCAGCTTTGGCACACGATGAATTAGTTTGCTATTTCATTCTGAGCATAATTCACCTGACACAGCAATTTGCAAAGATCCAGCTCATTCCTCCCAATCACAAATAACATAATTCACATCTTTCACTTTTGTTACTTCGTCAAAACACTACAATCTATTTAACACTTGTCCTGGCATTTAAGATTAAACCTGAATATTTTCATATGAAGTGATTTCCAGTCACTCTGGCAGACAGTAAATCAGTTGAAAAATTACCTTAGGAAACCCAACCATTTCTGTTTACAGTATTGGCAATTTCCCATCTACTGACAAGACAGAGTCCTCACAATCATCATTTTCTTTGTTCTTCCTGCCTAAAACGTGTACCACTTCTTATTTTCAAGACAGCAGTTTTGTTTATCAGACGTTCAAAGAACAGGAACAACCTACCAATCTCCTGAAGCCGTTTCCAATTTAAAATGGAAGTTTTGTTCCTTTCCCACGGGATGAGTTTCCACGAACTGTGTCCCAGGGTTTGGCAGAAAGCCCTGATTGAAGCTGCAGTGGCCGCTTTCAGTTGGCATCGGGGGATTGGAGAACGTGGTGTCGTATTCTGCTCCGTGTAAACGTCTTGCTCTCTGTGGACTCGGGGTGAATCATGGATGAGTTTTCGGAGCGACACTGCCTTCCAGTCTCAGGCCATCTGCTATCTAAGGAAATAGAAACAGAGTTATTTGTTCAGTTCGATGTCCTGGGCAATGTGAAAGATGGATGCAAAATTGGAGACTGGGAAAATGGTTGGAGAGGAAGTAATAAAAGAGAAGCTGACATAAAGTTGGAAGTCAGGAGACATTCAATAAAAAGGAAAAGTGTGCGAAAGCAGGTGGAGATAGACATGGAAAAGAAGTGTCACTAGTCCCGAAGTCTTAAATCGATTTATATTGCCACGATGCTACCAGACCTGCTGAGATTTTCCAGTAATTTCATTTGTTGGTTTAGAAACAGAAGATGGCAGTGATCCTGGACCAAACAGTTCTCCCGTGCTCTGGGGATATTTGACTTACTGTGCCTATGTCCCACACTGAAACCTCACGATCCTGCCGCACCTCCACCCTCGTTACTGACAATATACTGTTCATTACGTTAAACACAAGAAGAACAATTGCAAAACTTGAGGGAGATCACCCTTCGGTTTCCATCAGAACAATCTGAATCACTGAAAATTGGTTCAGGACCCATGTGAAATTGATCCGTCTCTGTCAGACCCCTAGCAAGTGGCCATTCGCTTTCCGTGCCTTTGAACACTTTGGGTGGTGCACGGTTGGTTTGGAACCTCACGTTTTGAAACGGACATCATTCATTGTATTTTCGGCTGTACTTATAAAGTTGTCTCTGGCGCCTCCAGTAAATGGAAACAGTGTTCACTCAGAAACCGACGTGTGATCAAAAACAGGCGGACAATGAAAGCAGCAAGAACATTCCCCTGAGAAGGGTTGCAATACTGCACGTGGAACGAAGAGCCGGAATTGTATTAAGCGGTGAAAGCGCCCATTGTGAGGCTTGCACCCACCACCCTCAGATTAAGCATCTCACACTGCACCGACTTGGCTAACCTAGCACGGTGCAATGTGGATTAGTTTGCTATTACATTGCGAGCATAATTCATCAGCAATTTGTTCGGATCCAGTCCATTCCTCCTCATCACAAAAATATCATTCACACCTTTCATTTCAGTTATTCCTTCAAAGCATTACAATCTATTCAGCAGTTGTCCCGGGATTTAAGGTTCAACCTTATTATCTTCATATTTTTATCCTCACCTTTATGTCGCTGATGTGATTTCCAATCACTCTGACAGACAGTCAATCAGTCGGGAAATTACCTAAGGAAACCCAATCATTTCCGTTTACAGTGTTGGGCATTTCCCATCTGCTGACGAGACAGAGTCGTCTCAATCAACACTTTCTTTGTTCTTTCTACCTAAAACCTTTACCACTTCTTATTTACAAGTCAGGAGTTTTATTTATAACATGTTCCAAGAACTGGAGCAACATTCTAATGTCCTGAAGCCCTTTCCAATTTAAAGTGAAAGTTTTGCTCCTTTCACACGGGAAGAGCTGTTACGAAGGAAGGAGTTTCCACGAGTTGTTTCCCATGGCTTGGCAGAAAGTCGCTGATTGAAGCTGCAGTCTCCGCTTTCTGTTGGCATCGGGTGCTTGGAGAAAGTGATGTCGTATTCTGCTGCGTGTAAACGTCTCACTCCCTGCAGACTTGGGGTGAATCATGGATGAGTTTTCCCAGTTACAATGTCAATACATGGTCGGGGTAAATGCTTGTGCTGACATATTTGAGGCTTATTCCCTGGGTGTGCTCGTACCACCAACATTTCAGCCAACTGCGCTGACCATTTGAGATTTAGAAACTGGCAACGCAGATATCCAAAAGCAATGTCATCGACGGGATATGAGGTTACGTCGGACAGCAGGAACTTGCGTTGTTTTCAGAGACGGTCGCTGATTTTATCACCGAGAGGGTAAGCACACTGAGGAGCTGCAAATACTCAAATTAAAAGGCATCCACACATGCGCAGTTCACTCACATACATCTCCACATAGTAGCTCACTTACGATGCTGGTATTTGAAGCCACGATTCGAAAGAAACTGAAGCTTAAAACCCAGCATATTAGACTGGTCGACCACGCTACCACACAAAAGTCAACGCTCAGATTTGTTATGACTAGTGTTTCTGAATCGATTCACTTCAGGCACTTAGACCTCGCAGATTATGTAATGAAATTGGCGTAATTTAAGAAGAAAGACGAAAGAAAATGTACAGACAAGGAACAGGCCCTTCATCCATTCAAGCCTGAGCCGATCCAAATCTACTGTTTAAACTGGTCACCCAATTCCTAAGCATCTGTATCCCTCTGCTCCCCACATCCTCAACGATCTGTCCAGATGTATCTTAAATGTATCTACCGTGATGCCCTCTCCCGTCTCTGCTGGGAACGCGTTCCAGACACCCACCACCCGCTGTGTCAAGTAGTTGCCGCGTGTATCGCTCTTAAACTTTTCACCTCTCACCTTGAACGCGTGACCTCTCGGCATTTAATCCTTCAACTGGGAAATAAAACTTTTCTCTATCTACCCTGCCTGTACCCTTCATGATTTTGTAAGCCACAAAAAGCTCCCCGTCAAACTCCTTGTTTCTAATGAAAACAAACCTAACCTACTCAACCTCTCTTCCTAGATTGCACCTTCCATACGAGGCAACATCCACTTAAACCTTTTCCGTGCCCTCTCCAAAGCGTCCACATCCTTTTGGTAATGTGGCGACCAGAAATTTGCACAGTATTCTAAGTGTGGCCAGACCAATGTATTGTTCAATTTTAACATGACTTGCCAGCCATTTTATTCAATACCCCATCCAATGAAGCCAAGCATACTATATGCCTGCTTGACTACTCTATCCACTAGTGCAGCATCCTTCAGTGTATAATGGACCTTCACTCACAGATCTCTCTGTCCATCAACTTTTTTTTTCCCAAAGCTCTTCCGTTCATTGTATATCCACATCTAGAATTAGACTGACCGAAATGCGTCACCTCACAGTTGTCTGTTTTGAACTCCAGCTGCCACTTTTCCGCCCAACTTTCCAGTATATCTATATCCTCCTGTATTCTTTAACAGTCACTTATACTTTCTGCTAGTCCAGAGTTCTTCGTGTCATCTGCAAACTTTCTGATCATTCTAACAGTGCTCTCTTCCAGGTCATTTATGTATATGGGGAGAAAGTGAGGTCTGCAGATGCTGGAGATCAGAGCTGGAAATGTGTTGCTGGAAAAGCGCAGCAGGTCAGGCAGCATCCAGGGAACAGGAGAATCGACGTTTCGGGCATAAGCCCTTCTTCATTTATGTATATCACAAACAACAGTGACCACAACACTGACACCTGTGGAGCACTACTGGTCATCTTTCTCCATTTCCAGAAACTCCATTCAACTGCCATTCTCTCTCTCCTATTGCTCAACTAATTCTTTATCCACCTGTATCGAACACCCTGCACACCATGTTACTTTACGTTCTGTATTTGGTTACCAGGGGGAACCTTATCTAACTCCTTCCTGTAGTGCATGTATATGTCATCAACAGCCTTTCCTTCATCTATCAACTTGGGCACTTCCCCGAAAAACTCTGTGCCTCTCACTGATATGCACATTATTTTATAAATATAAATAGATCCTATCCCTCAGTACCTTCTCCAGCAACTTTCCCAACGCTGATGTTAGGCGACTTGTTCTGTAGTTATCCATAATATCCCCACTGTCCTTCTTGTACAGGGGACAATATGAGTAACGTTCCAGTCGGCCAGAACCTCACCTGTGCTGAAGCATGCCACGAAGATATCTGTCAGGGCCCCAGCTATTTCCTCTCTCACCTCTCTGAGGAACCAGGGATAGATCCCATCCGTTCCTGAGGATTTGTCCACATTAATTACCACTAGCCTGCCCAACACAGCTTCCCTACTTATGTCAACATGATCCAGATAAATCAAATGTCTTACTCTAGACTCAAAATTCATCATGCTCCTCTTCTCAGTGAACACTGATGCAAAATAATCATTCAGAATCATACCCACTCTCTCAGATTCGACATCCAGCCTTCCTTCATTTTCCTTTAGTGGACCAATCCTTTCTCTGGTTACCCGTTTGCTTCTTATATATGAATAATAGGCTTTGGGATTCTCCTCAATTGTGCTAGCGTGAAGTTGTTTCATGACCCCTTTTAACCCCCTTCATTCCTCGTTTAAGACTTGTCCTACTCTTCTCATGTTCCTCCAGGGACCATTATGTTCAGAGCTGCCGGGGCGTTGTGTATGCTTCCCTTTTCCTCTTGGCGAGTCGTACAATTGTCCTGTCATCAACAGTTCACGAATATTGCCTTTCACATCCTTTGCCTTCAACGGAATATGCCTATCCTGCACTATATTTAACCTATGTTTGAAAGCCTGCCACATATGAACTGTGGTCTTTCCTACAAATAGCTGTGTCCAATCCACATTTCCGACCTCCTACATTATTTTGATATAATTAGCTTTGGCCCAGTTTAGTACTCTTTCCTCAGGACCACTCTCATCTTTGTAAATGAGTATTCTAAAACTTACAGAATATTGGACACTTCCCAAAGAAATCACCCACGACATCTGCTATCACCAGCCCTGGCTTATTCCCCAATATCAGTTCCAATATGGCCTATTCCATCGTCGGACTATTGATATACCGCTCCAGAAAACTCACCTGGAGGCTTCTTACAAATGGTATACCATCCAGACCTCTGACGCTAAGAGTATCCTGGTCAATGTTGGGAAAACAGAAATCTTCAGTCAACACTAAATTATTGCCTCTACGTCTTTCCATGGTCTGTTTAACTATTTTTTTCTTACACCTCACGCTCACTGTAATACAGCCTCAAAAATCTAACCTCACCCTTCTTATTTCACTGCTCCATCCATAGTGTCTCACGACCCAAGCCCGACATGGTGTCCTCCTTTCACACAGCCATGAAATCATCCCTGACCAGCAATGCAACTCCTTCCCCTTTTTTACCTCCCTGTCCCTTCTGAAGCAAATATATCCGAGAACATTTGGTTGCCAACCATGCCCTTCCTTCAAATAAATCTCTGTGACCGCAATAACGTCATATTCCCAGGCACCAACCTAAACCCTAAGTTCATCTATCTATACTCCATGCATTAAAGTAGATGCATTTCAGGCCACCAGTTCTTTTGCATTCATCTGCTCTCTGTCTATTCTTCCCATTACTAATGTTATCTTCCTGATTCTTAGCGTTTCCAGTTTCCACCTCACTGCTGACTTGTTTACTCTTGTGGTTCCCAGCCCCCTGCCACATTAGTATAAAACCTCCCCAACAGCGGTAGCAAAAACTACCCAAAGGACATTCGTTCCCGTCTGGTTCAGATGTACATCGTCAATTTTCTTATACTCCCACATTCCCCAGAACTGGTCGCAAAATCCAACAAATCTGAAACCCGCAAGCAGCACCATTCCTCAAGTCACGTGTTCATCGTGCCTTTTTTTAATTAATTTCTACGCTGGCAGTCACATGGCACCGGCAGTAATCCCGAGATTACTACCTTTGAGGTCCTCCTCTTTAATTTCTCTCCTAGCTCCCTGAATTCTCCCTGCAGGTCCTCATTTCGTTTTTTTTTTCTTTGGTGCCTGTATGCACCAAGACAACTGGCTGTTTACAATCCCCTTTTCGAACGGTCTTCAGCCGATGGGCGACATCCGTCGCCTGAGAACCTGGGAGGCAACAAAACTCTCCAGAATTGCTGATGCTCCACAGTGAGTCCACCCACAGCTCCAGAGTGACCACGCGGTCAAACAAATGCTGCAGCTGAACACACATCTTGCAAGTGTAAGTTTAGCAAACCTTTACAAGGTTTACAAGCTTATAAAATCATAAGGAAAACAGACAAAGTAAAGATTATACGGACCCCACCACCAAGGATATATTTCCCTCCCCTCCTCTATCAGCTTTCCGTAGAGACCACTCCCTCCGCGACTCCTTTGTCAGATCCATACCCCCCACCAACCCAACCTCCACTCCCGGCACCTTCCCTTGCAACCGCAGGAGGTGCAACACTTGCGCCCACACCTCCCCCCTCACTTCTCTCCAAGGCCCCAAAGGAAACTTCCATATCCGCCACAGATTCACCTGCACCTCCACCCACATTATCTACTGCATCCGCTGCAGCCGGTGTGGCCTCCTCTATATTGGGGAGACAGGCCGCCTACTTGCGGAGCGATTCAGAGAGCACCTCTGGGCCACCCGGACGAACCAACCCAATCACCCTGTAGCACAGCATTTCAACTCCCCCTCCCACTCCACCGAGGATATGCAGGTCATTGGACTCATCCACCGCCAAACCACAACAACGCGACGGTCGGAGGAGGAGCGTCTTATCTTCCGACTGGGAACCCTCCAACCACAGGGGATGAACTTGGACTTCACCAGTTTCTTCATCCCCCCTCCCCCCACCTTGTCTCAGCCGAATCCCTCCAGCCCGGCACCGCCTTCCTGACCTGCAGTCTTCTTCTTGACCTCTCCGCCTCCACCCTACTCCGACCTATCACCCTCACCTTGACCTCTTTCCACCTATCACATTTCCAACGCCCCTCCTCCAAGTCCCTCCTCCCTACCTTTTATCTTCTCCTGCTGAACACTCTCTGCTCATTCCTGAAGAAGGGCATGTGCCCGAAACGTCGAATCTTCTGTTCCCTAGATGCTGCCTGACCTGCTGTGCTGTTCCAGCAATAAAGTTTCAGCTTTACAAGGATTTGCAAGGTTTGCACTGCTTGGACATGAGAACGAAACTGAATAAGCTTCGTCAGATTCCCAGGCGCTTCAGTGCTTAGATATGGCCTCACAGAAGCTTATAAAATCATAAGGAAAACAGACAAAGTAAATAGTCAGGGAGCACTTTTTCACAAGACACGCGAGTTCAAATCTACATAGCAAACGTTTAATGCGAGAGAGGAAACATTTAAAAGGGATGTGAGGAACACATGTTTTTCACACAGAACTTTTGTTTGTGTGAATTGAATTGCCACATTTAGTGGCTGAGTCTGGTGCACTCACAACATTACTAAGGCATCTGAATGGGTTTATAGACAGGAAGACCTCTGAGAGATAAGGCAAAAATATTGGCAGATATGTATGGATAAATTTCGGTTATCTATTCAGCAAAGGCAAGTTGGATGGCGGGAGTTGTTTCCATGCTCGACAACTCTGAGATGCTCCAGCCACCGGCAACGGTTTGAATACACCATTTGCAAAAAAACGCATGATGTTTGTTACTCAGTCAGCCAGTTTGGCTATTTTGTTTGGAGGATGGATGGGCCCAACCGATTCAGAGATGAAGGTTTTCCGGATATTTGCTTCCAATGAACATTCTTCTTGACACTTTCCCAAGTTCGCCATCAAAGATTATGGCTGAAGAAAAATACCTCCCATATCGCATTACCCACTTTGCTCTCCAGCGAATCCAAAAACTGACAGCTCTTAACGTGGAACAGAATTAAAACTGAAAAGGCAGTACCATGATCAGACACACTGAAGCTTAAGTGCTGTCTGTGAGGCACTGTGAGTCGTCTCTGACATGAACCGCTCGCACAAGTAACAGCGAGGCAATTCCAAACCTACTGGAGATTTAGTTTATTGCCAAGTCCCAGAAAGTGCTCAAGTATCATATAACAAAAGAACAACAACGAACCATTCAAAGTGAACATTTCCAATTATATCCGTGATTAAATTAGGCCATCAATGCGCCAGTGCCCCCATATGATCGCGAAAGCCAATCACCTTTCTCCCTCACCAGGACAGTAACGAAGAAAATGAAAGTATAGCAACGTTTCACATCGCAATTGCCCACCTTTTCGGCACTGCATCAAAAAACGGCGAACAGATTGAATGCAGGATCTTCTTTCGAAATATCGGTGAAATAACTATGTCTATGCACTTTCAGAGTAAACGGGGAACAACACAAGTTGTCTAGAATATGAATAACCAACATAGACTACTTGGGTCCCAGATTCTACTGATGCACAGATTTTCATATGTAAAGGTACCTTGGGTGATTGCCCTATACCCAGAAATCTTCTGGCTGCCTTCTGTTTGTCCTGTCACATTAAACGTGTGCTGCTCTCATCGAATTTGCAGTTCTTGCCATTTGTCCGTATTGCAACTAGGGATAGCTGGTCGTGGCAACTCGTGACTGCCACACAAATTCGTTGCCAAATTGCATTGTCCCGCAACGTGATTCGCAGTGCACGAACTTCGCAACGAGGATATGCCACACGGCAAGTTAAAAAGCACGCTTCCATTTATTAAAGTAAGTTTCTGACAACCAGATTCCTCCTTACACTCGGAATTATGACAACACATAAACCAACAGCCTCTCTCAGAGACAAGTGACCAATGCCCATCTTGTGCCGGACAAACATAGTTGACAACATTGCACGCAGGGACTGCACAGAAAACTATAGAGGAGAAGCAGACAGACGACCATCGAGCTGCATTCATGCAGTTCATTTACCCTGTAAACCCCATGCACAGCTGTTCCTTGTAGGTACACACAGGGCACTGAGTGTCTCTGACTCCGGGACTTGGACATGGATTATATGACTGTCTGCAGCGCTGGTTACTTCCTTGTGTGAGGTCACTCCCGATGGAACATATGTAAAACATGATAGCTCATTGAGAAATACATCCAAAATAGTACCCAAGAGACGTATTTCTGTTGTGCTTCAGGTCCAAGAACACCCAGGTCAATAGCTCCCTTGCTTACCTCTGCTGGTCATGTTCGCCAAGAGATCTAGCAAATTGCCAAGTTTGATTTTCCTTTCAATCAACAATTTTGACTCAGTTTGGCTGCAAATATCTTTTCGTAACTTTGTGCTTTTCTTCTTTTACATTGGTGTCTCGCACCTTACAATTGACATCAGAGTTAGGAGATGGAAGCATTGAGCCCATCAAGTCAGCGACAGCTTTCAATGAGATCATGGCTGATTTGGTTAGTGCTCAACTCTGCTTTTTAGTCAGTACTCATGGCCGAGTGGTTTAGGTGATAGGTTAAAAATCCATTCAGGTTTCTCTGCGTAGGTCCGAATCCAGCTGACTCCGCTATGAATGACTTGCTGCTGGGCGAAATTTCGCTCAAAGTTCAGAAAACCTATTTTGCAAACCAGGCCGGTAATTGAATTAGACTTTGGAACTCGAGTTCTTCATCAGGAATGTTCCACCTTTAAAAAATTATCTCTCTTTGTCTTTCCAGATACACTGCTCGACACATCGGGTTTCTGCAGTTGTTATTGAACGTTCTGAGCAGAAGTGCTGCTTTTCATTAGATTCCTTTAATCCCTGTCCACTGTTCTCTGACTCGGGTCAGTGGCAACACTTCCTCCTGCTCGTCAAAGTGCTCATTCCCCACCGCTCCCTCTCCCATCATTACAAACAACCGCAGGAAATTGCCACTTAACCGTCTTTGTTCCAAAGTGAAACTCACCAGCCTCGGGAATCTCTCCACCAAACGGGACTTCTCATCACTGGACATAGTGCATAGCAGAGGTTTCCGAAGCTTCACTGTGAAAATATTGTCAATTGGCAGTTGGAAAAATGTTATGGAGCCAAACCAATCCAGGCACCAGCTTTGGGAATCTTGAGAAACTCTTTGGGAATTGGAATCAGAGGAGAATGCAGAAGGGTGAGCTGTCGGACCGAGCAGAGGCCAGAATATTGACTCTGATGTTGTCGGGACAGGAACTGGTCTGAGACATTGAAAACATTCTCACCCCTGTACATGGGGAATAGAAACTTCATCTGGACTCTGCGACAATGAAAATCTCTGGAACACACAAGGCACTGAGAGGCAAAAAAGGAGATTATCCCTGATGGAGGTGAGCTGGTTCCTAGTGACATGGGTGCGTCTGTCTTGGGGGTATCAGAGTGTTAAAATGTCTCCATAATGAATGGTTCAGTCTTTCATTTAGAAAAGTAAAACTGATAGAGGACAGTAGTCGTTCAGGGAATGGCACATTGAATTTGGAATTCAGTCACGGACTGCTTTAGAGGATCATCGAATTTGTTCGGTTGGAAGTTTCAGCGCATTCGACTGTGAACTGAAACGTCCTTGTGGAACATAGTACAGAATCTTTCCGTTGAATTAGCAGGATCTGGTATTGACTGATGGGGCCACAGCAGGCGGCAGGACGTGGTAGCACGAAATAAAAATGCGCTGAGCTCAAACACAAGAAGCATGCTCTTTCGGTATGGTGGATCAACAATACAGCATTTTAAAGAAGTTTAAGCAACGATCCTTCAATGTACAGGACATGCAACGCCAGGATTTGACACCATACTAGTCTCGTTCTTAACAGGCGCTTTAACTAATTCATCAACGGTGTCAGCGCAGACAATGCTGTTCATGTCCATATGTGTATTTAATTAGCTGTTCAATCACAGTAACTTGGACATTTGTTACTTTATGAAAGTTGCTCCATAAGAATTTAAACTAACTTCCGCTGATACAGAAAAGAAACATTCACACCTGGACATTCTCCAGTGCAAATGCACAGAAAGAGCCAATCTCGTATTGCATTCATTTCAAGCTGATATATTCATCTGTTTCGAGCGGAAAATGTGTTGCTGGAAAAGCGCAGCAGGTCAGGCAGCATCCAGGGAACAGGAGAATCGAGGTTTCGGGCATAAGCCCTTCTTCAGGAATTAGGGCTTATGCCCGAAACGTCGATTCTCCTGTTCCCTGGATGCTGCCTGATCTGCTGCGCTTTTCCAGCAACACATTTTCAGCTCTGATCGCCAGCATCTGCAGTCCTCACTTTCTCCTCATATTCATCTGTTTAGGCCGACAGGATAAAGAAGATACGTTTATCCTCCCGGGGCCCATTAACCACGTTAATATGCACAGAGGGAATACAACGCCAAGAGAACAGTATCATTGTGGTGAATTGATCAGCAGTGTTGTGTAAGTCAGTGTAAACAGTGGCCAGTATAGGCTGACCCATTAATGCCAACAGTGAGCCTTGCATCACCATTTCCTCTCTCACTTATAGCCTCACGCCCTCCAGTCATCATTGCCTTTCACTTTACTCAAACGCCCTGCTCCACTACTCCCTTCTCCCGATCGCTTGGAGGCGTACACGTAGAACCTGCAGGTGTTCGAAACCCATTAGTGGCGTATCGACGTCACTCAATAGCATCGGTTTCACTGCCCATCCCGAATTACTCCAGTGATTGAGATGATGAGCTACTGTACAGAAACTTGAGTGAACTTAACATAGCGGTACAGCCAAGATGCTGTTAGCGAGGGAGTTCCAGGATTTAGGAATAGCCAGATACCTCCAACTCAGAAAGGCGAGATCCCTGATAGGTGATTTGCGGTCACAGTTTTCTCTTGTTTCTGCTGCTATTGTCCTTAGAGATAGATGTAAACAATCACAGGATTGATTCTGGCAACCAAAATAAAAACCCTGCATCGACCGTCATTTGTGGAAGTGAGTTCCAAACCTCTCCCAAATATTGTGTGTAGAAGTGCTCAGTAACATCTGTCCTGAATACTCTGAACCTCATTTTCAGACTCATTGCAGAATCCACAGCGAACTGAAACAGTTTATCGCTTCATTTTAGTGTCTTCCATTACTTCTCTCAGGTCACCACTTAACATTCAAAGTTGTCCCAAAAACAGGCTTCATTTTTATATCAGAAACAGAAATGGCTCAGCATGTCTTACATCATCTGTGGGATAGCAAGAGTTAATGTTTCACTTCCGTTTACCATTCTTTGCAAATGACCTGCCTAATTTCTTATCATACCTACAAACGGTAGGAAACCGGAACGGGTGACAGAGTACAGAGATTAGGAAGTTCTGCATTTGCAGTGACATCGGAAGTCTCTATCACTGGAGAAGTGTAAGGAGACTACTGCTCAGTGAACTGATATCGCACTTCCTGTGTCTAAATAAGGAAACCTGTCAGTGAATTGGAGACTTTATTGTTCAAAAGTTAAAATCAAAGAGCAGATCAGCAGCAGACTAAAACAAGTGAAATTGTCATAATGCCTTATAAGGAACTCCAATGAAGACCAGGATAGTGAGGATCACCTTCTCCACATGTTGGAATTGTTTGATGCAGTTTTCTGTGCGACGTTATCTCTCCCTTCAGGCAACTGACAAGCTCCTTGTTTGAAAATCTGTATTGATGCATCACCAAAGGTGTTGCATTGCACTGTGTGTAAGCAGCTTGTGGAGACTGAGACTGGAGCATTGCTCACATTTTTTTTTTTTTATTCAAATTTCTGAGAAATGAAGAAGCTTAATAACAAGCTTAATCCCAGTTTTGGAGAAGCATTGCTCATCAGTACATGATAATCAGCTCACGTGAGGATATTCCAGAATTGATATCAGAGACCTAATTCAAACCCTGCAACGATAGAGGCCATGAATTCTAAGTTGAAATTCTATGTCTAATGCCTTTAACCCATTACAACTTACCATGGAAAATCCCTTCCGATTCGCCTCTACCCCGTAGGGAAGTAAAGCTGCTATTCTTATTTGCTCCAAGATACATGTGACTCCAGACGCACAGAAACTGGATTGGTTGTTGCAGGTCAGTTATCTAAACTCCAGGACCTCACTTCAGGAATTATTCAAGGTTCTGTTCGTTAATAAATGTTCAGAGTTCAGCCGCATTCTTACCTCCATAACTCCTGATGCATTCCATTTCACAATGCAGCAGAATTCTGGCATGTGAAGGCCTGGGCAAACAAGTGAAATGAATTTCACACATCCTGATTAAGATAATCTAATCAATACCTCTGGAAATTCAATGGTGTTGCCATTACCTCGTCTTCAACGATCAAAAATCTGGGGATTACTATTACCCCCAAAACGAACTGTCCTCCCTACATAAATAATGTGGCTACAAGAGCAGGCCAGATGGCAAGAAAACTGCCATCAGTCATGGGCTTTCTGACTCCAATCGCTTCTCTAATACCGAGAAGGCTCACGTCAAGTGTGTGATGGAATATTCCCCGATTGACTGAACAAATATATCGACAACATACCTCAAGATGGTGGACAGTGCCATTATGAAACATTCGTACAAAAGGATAATGCTGCGGACATTTAATAACTGAAATGAAAGCAGAAAGTGCTGGAGAAGTTCAGTAACTCTAACAGCATACTTGGAGAGAAAGACAGTTAACGTTTTGAGGCCAAAATGACTCTTCTTCAGAACAGTACTGAAGAGAGGACATGTAGGACAAGAAATATTACTTCTCTTTCACAGTTGCTAACAGGTCGGCTGAGTTTCTTCAGAACGCTCCATTCCATGGCACTTGCGCCAGTTAATTGGCACTTTATGTATAATTTCAATCAATTCACCACTGTCGCAGCTTTTTGATTCATCAACAATTTCCATTTGACAGCACACTCCAACTCTAGTACTACTATCGTCCTAAAGACAAAGGAAGTAAACGAATGGGAAAATCATTACCTGTATGTTCCCTTACAAGCTACTAAACATCACAATTGGATAGCTATTCCTTCAGTCAGTCCTTCACTGTCCCAGTGGATCAGAGGGTTGCTCTCCTCCACCACTTCAAAACATCCAAATAGTTTAACGAACTGTTTAAAGAAACTTTGTCAAACTCAATTGTTAGAAGGCCAACACTTACTGGGAGGTGACAAAACCTTCACAAAAATCGAACGCTTAAGCTACAGAGTTAAGAGGAGCAGTTTGGAAATATGTATCCCTGTGTTCTTGCGGCAGATTCATGTCATCAGACATTTGAGATAGGCTGAGTCAGCAACTTGCCATGAATAGAAATGTTGAATTTGGTGATGCATTTTCACTGGAGGTATTTTCCAGCCATGATTCTGTTTCAATTAAATTTGCATAGTCGTTAATTCCAATTGAGATGAACACTTGCCAGTTAACTTTGACACAGATACTCAGCGTGAATCCAACATTCACCATTTTACTAGCAAGCTGCTCAGTTGAACCATGTCTTACACTGTTAAAGTACCGACATTATGAAATAGAATCATACCACCCCTACAGTGTGGAAACAGGTCATTAGGCCCAAGTTCACACGCAACCTCCAAGGAGTATTCCACCCACAGCAATTTACCTTCCCTATTCCTTTGCACTGCTCCTGACCAACACATTCTGGAGAATGAGGTACAATTTAGCATATCCAATTTATGTAACCTGCATGTCTTTGGACTGTAGTAGGAAACTGGAGCAACCCGAAGAAACCCATGCAGACCCAGGGAGAATATGCGAACTCTAAACGGTCGCCTGAGGCTGGAATCGATTCCAGGTCCTTCATGCTGTAAGGCAGCAGTGCTAACCAACGAATCACAAAAGCAAACTTCAAACTTTAGTGGAGTCATTCTTCCGAATAAGCCTGATATCAAAGACTTACACTTTTCTACAGCCATTTTGCAGCAAAAGGTAGACATAAGTAGACTAGACAAACTCCAGCACGTGGCTGAAGGTGATCAGTTAAAGGATGGATGTTTTATCATCATTTATGAGCAGCTGACTAAGCTGCGCTACTTAAAAGCTGCAGCAGGAAGTCCTCAATCAAATATGTTCTTCTTACCATTCGTCCTGCTAAGACTGCGGTATTTATCTTCATTTAGGCTATGTTATATATTTTCGCTAACACCATTTTCCTGTTAGAAGGCATCCCCCGAGATTTCATTCAATGACTTTGCCTGTTTGAAGTTTGTAAAGTCTCTCAGATACTGCCAAAACCTCTTCAAGAGGCTTCCCCTCCCAGAATCAGATCTTGCCCTCGAACTTCCCCTCATTGTCAGTCCTACTCCATAGAAACTAACTGGAGACAAATACATGCATGATGTCACCGAACAGGCCATCACCGCGCTCCACTCTCTCCCAGGGAGCAGCACGGCTCAGCGTTGGTGATCGATGCCTTACAAATCCACTTGGGATGATGGGAAGAGTGGTTGTCATTTACCTATCCACGATCAAAATGAACCTGAATCTGAGAAGTTACCATTCCAATCAGTTTGAAGTACATGCATTAAATGTAGATAAATGAGACTAATTCGACTGTTTATGATATAGATTAAGAAACACAAGATTTGATCTTAATGGTAAAAAGCTGTGATTTCCGAAGCGTGAACACTGAATGCACAACTTTAAATTGCATAAGTGCAGACTTCGAGGTGTAGCTCCTGTGTGAGAATTGGAATATCATTTGCAGACATTCAAAACGACACCTGGAAACATTATTTATCTTTCGGACTGTCTGGAAAATCGCACGATCGCAATAATTTTCGTAAAATGCCAATTGTATGGAAGTAGGCCGTTCGGTCTATCAAGCCCATACCAAAGCAGTGAAGATTATCCCAACAAAAAACACTTCCTAATCGATCCCCTTCCAGTTTCTCTCAGCGAAATAACCTGAAGTCCACATACCTGGACAAGTTGGGTATTTTCCATTTGGCAATCCACCGAAACTACACAGATTTCATAATGTGGGAGGAAAACTCACGCACACATGGGGGGAATACAAGCACCATACAGAGAGTCGTCACAGAATGGAATTGAACTGGGTCCCTGGCACCGTGTGGTAGAAGTGCGAAGCATGTTTATTCTTCCGTCAGCTCACTGGGTTCAAGATAAATGACATTTAAACAACTCAGGCAAAGCTTTGAAGCATATATCGTCCCTTGAAGTATGTTTTTCTTTGAAATGGAACCACATTCCAAAGTACATGCATTGCAAAAGAACCGCTTGAATCTTAAGATTTCATCACGAACAACAACGAGTTCAGAATTACATGCGGCAGCAGGAGTAAATGAGCTTGAACATAGTGTGGAGGGGAAGGTGCGTGTAGTGGTGTTTCCATGTAACTGCTGTGGAGGTTGCGGTTTTGGACTTCGATGGACCAATTCAGAAATCACACCAGGTTATAGATGCACATGTTTATTTGAAACAACAAGATTTCGGAACAGAGCCCTTTCGTTAGGTGAAGTGGGAGGGAATAACACAGAACACTGAATTTAAGGGAAGAGAGATCAAGGGCAGACAGATCAAAATATCAGGCAAATTGTGGGAGCGGTGTGTCAACGACTTAGTCTCTGCAAGTGAACAAGAGTGTCAGAGAGTGTGAGTAATGTGTCAATAACTGAGTGCCAACAGAATGATTGACCTATTATCCAACAAAATGAGGCAGAGAGATAATCACAAACCGTTAAAATAAAGTCGTACTGGAGACAAATCAAGGCACTGGAATGACATGGAACAGAAACAGAAGCAACTGGAAAACAGCTCCACAACAAAAACACCAGAGGAAGGGTAACCAGTTCCGAAACATTAACTCTCATGTTCCTCCACAGATGTCCCCAGAGCAGCGAAACACCTGCCCCCTTCGCCACGATGCCCCAGTCTCGTTCCCGCACCCCGCCCAGTAACCCTTGCTCTTGCTCCTGATTTACAGCATTCCCAGTTCTTCTGATTTTTCCTTGGCTCGAGTCGCATGCCGCGAGTCTGACCCAAATTATCAGTTAGCCAATATTGAACAAAGTGATTAAGGTAGAGAGACAATAACAACTTGTCACGGGGATGGTGTGAAAACAGAACAATAAGGAAGATTTCACAGATACAGAACAGTGTGGTGGGTCACATGTGGTGTGACATTAACCGAATATCATGGTTGATGCCATCACCACAACGAAGGTAGTTGGCGATCCAATTCTGTTTGTCGATTTTGCGTTGTTGTGTATCTCGAAAGCCGCCTTGGCCGACATTTAGTCGAAGATTGAAAACCAAATGTCCTTGATTGCTGACCTCTTCCCCGACTGGGTGTGAATAATCCTGTCTGGTAACTATTATGCCGTTACCATTCATCCATTGGCATACCATCTGCATGGTCTCGCCAATATACCATTACTGGGTATCTTGTGGTATCTTGTGGTATCATTGCCTGCTGCATATGTGACAAACAACATTGCCTGAGTCACATGAGTATCTGTCGTGTACGTGGTGGGTGGTGTACCAACGGGTGATGGTAGTGTCCATGTCTTGCAAAGGTTGCGAAGGTATGGTGCTGTGTTGTTGTGGTTAATGCTATGTGAAGGCTGAGTAGTTTACTGTAAACGGTCGTATGTTATAATTTTGCTGGGTGTTTGATGGTGAGAATTGAAGTCTTGGGGATGTTCTTAGTGAGCTGCTCATCATCATCGGTGACATGCTGAATCCTGTGAAGAAAGTGCTGAGCTCCAGGAAAGTACTGACGATGAAAGATACTCTGTTAGTCGCATCCTCTGTCTGTCTTCTGACGAGTTCACAGCAGATTTTCACTGTGGCACACCGGAACTGGCGATCAATCATTTCAACATGTACCCCATTATCATGAGGATATCCTTCAAAATCTTTAGGTGTCTGTCGCATTATTCCTCATCTGAGCGGTTCCTGTGCAGGTGAAGCACTTGTCCTTACGGTATGGCTTCTTTAATATATTTAGGGTGGAAGCTGGAGAAGTGCAGTATCGTGTAATTATCCTTGGGCTTGCGGTGGAGTGAGATACTGAGGTGTTATTTCTTAATTTTGGTTTGTGGTCGATTCGGTTGTATCATCTTTATAAATGGAATAGGCATTCAGTTAAAACCACGAACAGAAATTCCAGGAGAATCTCAGCAGATCTTACAGCGTCTATTCAGAGAGAATTAGAGACAAATATTTCAAAACTTCATCTGAACTCGGTAATCTCCCACAGGCACTGCCAAACTGGTTAGTTTCGACAGCAGTTTCTGTTTTTGCTTCAGATTCCCAGAATCCACAGTTCTTTACAGTAACCATTAAAGCAATGCAGAAACTTTTTTTATCGTTCGTCATACCAAAGGTTTCTGTTTGGAAAACATTTTCCTGACGCCATTAGAAACACGAAACGGTGCTGCACAGAAAACAGGTGCATTATGAACATCAATCGCTGTCGCCCTGGGGCTATTGAACCAGTAACATTTCAGTTAACAGTCGAGTGAGCTGATACTTCCAACCTAACACCTTGGACGATCCTCGAAAGCAGTCTGTGATTGACCTCCAAATTCAGGCTGCCATTCCCGGAACGACAACTGTACTCTATCAGTTTTACTTTTCCGAAATAAGGACTGGGACACTCATAATAGCGACATGGGAACAGTCTGATCCCATCCACGACAGACACACCCATGTCACTGGGAACCAGCTCTGCTCCAATCGGGAACATCTCTCTTCGAACCTCTCAGTATCTTGTGTGGTATCGAGTATTTTCATTGTCCCAGTGTCCATATAAGGTTTGTATTCCTCATGACCGAGAATGACTTCAATGTCTCCAATCAGTTCTTGTCCTGAGAACATCAGAATCAATGTCCCGTCCTCTTAAAGAACGGGAAGTTGTCCCGACTGATTCCTATCAGTCTGACAATTCACCCTTCTTCATTCTCCTCTGAGTCCTTTTCCCAAAGAGTTTCTGAAGATTCACGAAGCTGGAGACTGGGTGACGTGCTTTGCCTTCTTAACATTTTTTCACCTGACAAGTGACAATATTTTCCCAAATTCTGTTCACAATCGCCTGTATTTCACCATGTCCAGGGATGAGATGTCCCGTTGTGGAGAGATTCCCGATGTTGGTGAGTTTCGCTTTGGAGCAAAGATGGTTTGTCAGCAATATCTTGCGGCTATTTATAATGATGGGAAAATTAATGGTGGGGATTGGTTCTTCGACGAGCGGGGATGAAGTGTTGTCACTGACCAGAGTTAGTGAACGGAGGACTGGGGTAAAAGGAATCTATTCAAAAGCAGCACTTCAGCACAGTACATTCAAAGAATACTGCAAAGTCTCGATGGGTTTGGCAGTAACTGTGAAAAGAGAAACGGAGATAATGTTTTAAGTGTGTTGCGTTTTTGATTAAAAACTTGAGTTTGCTAAGTCTAATCAACTGACTGGTCTTGTTTGTTGAGACGAGATTTCTGAACTGTGAGTGAAAACTCGTCCTGCATTACATCACCAAAAACGGAGCCAGCAGAATTCGAACCTGTGGAGGGAAGCCCCAATGGATTTCTAATCCATCACGTGTATCACGCGGCCATGACTACACGCGTGCAATGCTGCCTTAGTATGTCTTGTGTAACGGAAAGTTCCAACCTGAAACACCAGGATTTGGCTTTTCCTGGTACCCCAGTATTCGCTGTCAGACTCTCTTGCTTTCGAAAGGAGGAGGATGCTGGGGTGCCAAGAAAAGCCAAATCCTGGTGTTTCAGGTTGGAACTTTCCATTACATAAGACATACTAAGACAGCATTGCGTGCATGTAGTCATGGCCGCATCAATTTGAATTACACACATATTGATGAGAGATAAAGTGGATGGGTCGGATCCATTTTCATGCGCAGAGAGGTGAATAAACACAGCACTGGATCGCGAAAGAAAAATGCCCTGGCATTAGGGCGGCACGGTGGCACAGTGGTTAACACTGCTGGCTGATAGCGCCAGAGACCCATGTTCAATTCCCGCCTCGGGCGACTGACTTTGTGAAGTTTGCACGCTCTGCGTGTGTTTCCTCCGGATGCTCTGGTTTCCTCCCACAGTCCAAAGATGGTCAGGTCAGGCGAATTGGCCATGCTAAATTGCCCGTAGTGTTAAGTAAGGGGTAAATGAATGTATGTGTGGGTGGCGCGGCGGTGTGGACTTATTAGCCCAAAGGGCCTGTTTCCCCACTGTAAGTAATCTAATTTGTCTGGCCCTATTCACTGCCAGTAGAATTACGCTCATTGAAGTCTTCTTGAAAAAAATTCACCACTGGCAAATCTGATGTGCAAATTAGGTCTACTATTTTTAATCAGAGGTCAAAATATGAAAATGTTTCAAATATACGGAGCGGCACTGGAGAATGCAGACCTACCTTTAGGGGCTTATTCTGCTCTGATGTACACCCCCGAGAAATTGGGACGAGAGTGCGTTCTCACAGCTGAAGGGATCAAACATTTAAGAAAATGATAAGGAGGATATTCACTCTTTCAGAGGGTAGCAAATCTGTGGGATTCCTAACAACAGAGGGCTGTGAAGGCGAGGTGTATTCAAGGCTGTGATAGACAGACATGGAGCATCATGGAGATGAGGATAAAAACGGGGGTTGAGAATTAACCAAATCAGCCATGATCTCATTGAATGTTGTCGCAGACTTGATAGGCTAAATTGCTTCCATCTGCTCTCATATCTTTGCCGGCATTTGGAACATACCGGACACCATTTTAAAAGAAGAAAAGCACAACTTCAGGGAGAGGTGGTTGCAATCAAACTGAATCAAAATTAGTTATTGAGCGAAAAATCACACTTGGCATGTTTCCAGATTTCTTTGCTAGCATGACGAACGGAGTTGATCAAGGTCGTCTGATTGTACTTGGGCATGAAACAAACAAAGGTTAGTGACATAATATTCATTTTCTTTATGACAAATGTAATATCTTTCCTGATGGTCACAACAAAGGAGATGGTTTCCAAGAAAAGACAGAGACTAAGTCAGCTGTAAACTAATCGATGACCAAAATATGGCTCGCGTTGTTCTCTGGGACAGATATGATTTATTGATTATTGTCATCCAAACTTTTTTTTTACCATTGAACCGTGAGTGGGAGATGGGAAGCTAAGATCACCCGTAACTATTGCCATCTTTTATCACTCACATGTAGTATTTTTTTCTGTACGTTGTGGTTACTGCGAGTGCACTTGGAAACTACACCTGCGGATGACTTCTTCCCTCACTGGTCCTCATTTCTACACAAACACGTTTTACATCCTTATCTCCTGAATCAAGGTAATATGCAACCAATTGATAAATGTCACTAATACCTTGGCATTTCACACGCCTCCGTTTGTCACTTTCCAATGTAAATTAATAATTTGCCGTGTTGCAATTTCACACAATAAGAGATAACAAAATACAGGGAGGTGTACCAGGTTTGCAAACGCACGTTATTGAAGCTAAAACGCAGGTTTCTGCCCAAAATACGATCACGGAAGCATGCACCGAACCGTCTGGAAGCACACAATAAGTCCAGTTTCAGAGGGCATGACAGGAACAGCACCAGGAAAATCACCAAATTCCTTCTCTCGGCTAATATTTTGGATGTACATCTCAATGCGCAATCGAGTTTTACATATGTTCCAACAGTAGTTACAACACAAGGAATTAACCAGTGCTGCAGACGGTCCAAGCCCCTGAATCAGAAATACTCAATTCCCTACATACAACTACAAGAACATCTGCCCGTGGCGTATACGGGCTGGCCGAAGTTCATGATTGCAGCTCGCGAGTTGTCCGACTGTTTCTCCGATATAGTGTTTCGTGCAGTCCCTGCGTGGAATCTTGACAACCACATTTGTCCTGCTCAAGTTGGGCATTGGATATTGTTTTCTGCTGAGCTTTCCCTCAGCGAGGCTGTTGGGTGATGTGCTGTCCTAAATCCGTGTGTTCAGAAGAGTCTGGCTATCAGTTTCCAGAAATTTATTTTAATAAAGGGAAGCATTTTGTTTCAATTGCTTTATGCCATATCCTTGTTGACAATTTAGTGTGCCAGACATCTGGGAATGCAGTTGTGGGATACATATTCTTGGCAAAGAATTTGTGTGGCCGTCACTAATTGCCACGGCCAGCTGTCCCGAGTAGCTATACGTACAGACAGCAAGCATCCTCGAGAGCAGCACAACAGTAATAGGAGAGGGCAATCAGAAAGCAGCCAGAGGATTTCTAGAAGCAGGGCACCCATCCATGGATTCCATCAATAAACACATTGATCAGGATACAATCTGCAATACCAACAAGCGGACCCAGCGGCAATGAAACGAAATCAATTCCAACCGCCACAGCACAGTAGGCTTCACAACAGGCTCTGCAACCCTGAGGATGTTACCCAGAACTGTGAGGATCCCACTTCCCAGCACCGCAAAACGTTCCAACAACATCTCCATGAAGCACACGAGCTTTGCATCTTTCTGCTCCAAAGTACTCCGATTTTTCACAGCAGAGAATTGTACACTGAACTCCCGCGTACAAGGTGAGGATGCCAAACCCAACACGATCAATAATGACAGTGAGAGCGAGGGCAACAATTTCCATTGTCATATGGACAGCCACAAACACTCTCTTTGAAAGGTACCTTTAAATATGAAAGTCTGTGCAGCAGTATAATCGGGGAACCAAGTAGCCTGCGCTGGGTATTCATATTTCAGACAATTTCCTTTGTTCACCGTTTTCACTGAAAGTGAATGGATATTACTATTTCATTGCTGATATGAAACCAGATTCTACATTGTATCTGCTCGCCGGTTTTGTTGTTGCAGTGGCGATGAGACATGTTTTTTGTATTTCTCGCATTTCCTTCATTACTGTCCTGGTGAAGGGGGCTGGTGGTTGGTCCTCTCGATCAGATTTAGTCATCAGCGCGTTGTTGACCTAATTTCATCACGAGTGCAATTGGTAAACTTCATTTTTCATGGATTATTGCTGTTCCGTTTTGTTTTATGTTTGTTGAGCACTTCCTGTGACATGGCAATGCACTAAATCTCCAGGTTGTCCTGAATTGCTTCGCTGCTATTTCTCTGAGCAGTTCATGACATAATCGGCTTGCACTGCAGCAAAGGCAGCATGAATGCTTCGGTGTGTCTGACAATGGTCCACCCTTTCTGTTTTGCTTCTGTTCCACATGAAGAGCTGTCAGTTTCTGGATTCGTTGGAGAGCTGAGGGGGGTAACATTATCCTTGCGGAATTATTCTTCAGTCAAACTCTTTGATGGCAAAGTTGGGAAGGTGCCAAACGAATGGTCATTGGCAGCAAAAGTCCGGAAAGACCCTCATTGCTGGGTCAACTCGTCCCATCCACCCTCCAGAAATATAGACAAACGCGCTGACTGCATAACAAACAGAGTGCATTTTTTTTGCAAATGGTCCAATAAAACTGGTGTCAGCTGCGGGAGCACACCAAAGATGCCGAGCACGGAAAAAGACCCTACTATCGAACCTGTCCCTGCTGAACAGATAACCGAAATTAATTGAACCATGCTTGCCAAAATGTGTTCCTTATATCTCCGAACGCTTCCTGTCTATATACCCATTCGGATGCCATTGAATTTGCGTTAACTGTGGCAAATCATTCTGCACACACAAAAATGTCTGAGTGAACTCGCTGAGTTTCTGCATGACACCATGACCAGACTTTGGGCCAAATTTGGAAACTGCGACTAGACTAGATGGCTCTCTGATTCGCCGCAATGAACAATGGGCGGAATGGCCTTTTCCCACTTTGTAAACCTTCGAAGACAAGTTGAAAATAATCTGCAACGAAAATGTTCTTGTGAGGATTTACTTGTGAGGATTCGGTACTCTCAGCAGGTGAAATACTGCAGAGTGTGAAAATAGATAAGTCAGCTGGGCCGGATGGGATCTATCTGATGTTGTTTAGCAAATGCACTGCAGGTAGGTACAAATCAAGCTGATGCTAACAACGGCTCGTTTTGAGCCGCTAATTTGCAGTGAAGTGGCAGCGCCAATAAAAGGTGTCACGCATCTCGTCTAATTCCACATCCAGAGCTCGAAATGACCGGAGGGTCTGCAGGGTCTTGCTTGGACGACACCATGACACTTTTTCACTGGAGTGGATCATGAAATCGCGTCGTGACTGTGAATAAAACGATGGAAACTTCCAGCAGAGAAGGAGGCGACCCTGAAGCAGTCAGCTGAGGACAAATGTTTCTCCTTTGCCAGTGAAAGGCTCTGCTTCAAAAATTGGAAACTTCGAAGTGAAGCAGTGTTGGTGATTATCTTCGCTGCTTGTTCACCTTTTTCATTCTGATTCCGTGAAAGTCCATGGCATTACATATCGACATTCTGCCAACGCTTGGCTCGTCTCTTGGGCCAGTGGCATAATGGATAACGCGTCTGACGTCGGGTCTGAAGATTGTAGGTTCGAGTCCTACCTGGTTCGAGGGGAATGTTTTGCTTTGACTGTCGTCAACGTTGACGCTCCGCTGTGAAGCCCTTGCGGGACGTCGCCTCTGTGCTTTCTCATTTAAAACTTGCATTTGTCCTGTTGTCCATATCAAATTCCAGCTCTCCACAACGGACACCTCCGTCAGTTTGTGGGTATCTTACTGTGTGTCTCCCTCTGTGGGTGAAAATGAGCATGAGTTCCTCAAAAGGCTTACAATTCGTTGTGGAAGTGTCATACTTTTGCCCCGTTATTGTGCCATTTAAGAACATAGGATAACCTCATTGAAATTTGCCCTTGAAACATCAGAACACACGAGACTTTGGCCCAAAGTTGGAAACTGCGACTAGAACAGTGGCACAGTGGTTAGCACTGCTGTCTCACAGCACCCGAGACCTGGGTTCAATTCCCGCCTCAGGCAACTGACTGTGTGGAGTTTGCACGTTCTCCCCGTGTCTGTGTGGGTCCCCTCCGGGTGCTCCGGTTTCCTCCCACAGTTCAAAGATGTGCAGGTCAGGTGAATTGTCCATGCTAAATTGCCCATAGTGTTAGTTAAGGGGTAGATGTAGGGGTATGGGTGGGTTGCACTTCGGGGGGTCGGTGTGGACTTGTTGGGCCGAAGGGCCTGTTTCCACACTGTAAGTAATCTAATCTAAAAACAGATGGCTCTCTGATTAGCCGCAATGCACACGGACGGAATGGCGTTTTCCCACAATCTGCAATGGAAATGTTCAGAAAGGGTGTTTTATTTACATCAAATACTATAGTATTTATCGCTTTGTCTTGTTATTTACTTGTGAGGATTCGGTACTCTCAGCACCGTGGCCCGGATCGTATTCCCGCTCATGGAATGGTTGCATTGTTCAGCAAACATATCGGTGTACCAGTACTTCTACCGATTTATCCGATGCTGGCATGTCATTGGTTTTGTCCAAAACATTATGAAGGTTAACATAAAACAAATAGCTGCAGTTTCTGGAAATCTGATCAAAAAACGAAAAGTCTTTGCGGAACGCAGCAGGACTGGCAACAGAAAGGTCTACTTGCCTGCTCTTCGGATGCTGCCTGACCTGCTGTGCTTTTCCAGCATCACTCTGATCTAAAATCTGGTTTCCAGCATCTGCAGTCCTCACTTTTGCCTAGTTCCTTCAGTGTCGCTAGTTCCCAATTCAAGAACTCCATCTCTAGCGGTTTCATGTCTGTACCTCCATGCTGAGGAGTTGAAGATTGAAGAAAAGTAACTCACCCCTCCATCTCTGGGGTAATTAGGGACTGAAAATGAATCGTGTCACATTGGAATATATCTAGATGCGACTTAATCTTTGTCTTTTATTGGGAACCATCTCTTTCATTGTAACCATCAGGAAAGAACATTTCGTTCGCCAGAAAAAGAAATGAATATGTCACTAACCTTTGTTTGCTTCAGGTCCAAGAATACTCAGATCAATAGCTCCCTTGCTTACCTCTGCTGGTCATGTTCGCAAAGAGATCTAGCAAATTGCCAAGTGTGATTTTCCTTTCAATAAATAATTTTGACTCAGTTTGGCTGCAAATATTTTTTCCTACCTTTGTGCTTTTCTTCTTTTACATTGGTGTCTCGCACCTTACAAATGACAGCAAAGGTATGAAAGGAGATGGAAGCATTTCGCTCATCAAGTCAGCGACAGCTTTCAATGAGATCACGGCTGATTTGGTCAATGCTCAACCCTGCTGCGCTGTATGTAGTCATAGCCGAGTGGTTAAGGCGATGGATTAGAAATCCATTGGGGTTTCCCCACGTAGGTTCGAATCCTTTTGTCTACGTTGTGAATGCTTTCCTGCAGGAACAATTTTCGCTCAAAGTTCAGAAAACCTATTTTGCAAACTAGTCCGGTAATTTGATTAGACTTGGGAAACTCGAGTTCTTCATCAGAAATGTACCATATTTAAAACATTATCTCTGTTTCTCTTTCCAGATACACCGCTCGACACATCGGGTTTCTGCAGTTGTTATTGAACTTCCTAAACAGAAGTGCTGCTTTTCATTAGATTCCTTTAATCCCTGTCCTCTGTTCTCTGACTCGGGTCAGTGGCAACACTTCCTCCTGCTCGTCAAAGTGCTCATTTCCCACCGCTCCCTCTCCCATCATTGCAAACAACCGCAGGAAAATGCCACTTAACCATCTTTGTTCACTTTGTTCCAAAATGAAACTCACCAGCCTCAGGAATCTCTCCACCAAACGGGACTTCTCATCCCTGGACATGGTGCAAGCCAGAGGATTGTGAAGAGATACTGTGAAAATATTGTCAGTTAGCAGTTGGAAAAATGTTTAAGAAGAAAACGATATAATTTAGCTCCAGCTTTGGAAATCTTGACATACTCTTTGGGAAATGGAATCAGAGGAGGATGAAGAAGTGTGAACTGTCGGACCGAGTAGAGGACGGGACATTGACTCTTATCTTCATGTATTTTTCACATTTTCCCATATTGCTGAGTATCATGCACATGTAGGTATATATTCAAGTCACTGTTTCAGGTAACGTCTGACCCCTCTATCTCTCTTTACTGAGTGTGGATATCTTTCATTCATTAATGGGACATCGGTGTTGGTGGCTGGGCCAGCATTTATTTCCCTTTCCGAGTTGCTCTCGAGAAGCAGTTGGGGAACTGCCTTTCTCAACCCATGCACTTCGATGTGCTGTCAGCTGCCAGTGCTCAGGTCTGTCTGGTTTCACTTCTTTGAGAACTTGCAGTATTATATCTGAATGGCTGGCTTGGCCATTGCAAAGGGCATTTGAGAGTCTGCCATTTCTGAGGGTCTGGAGTAACATGTAAGTCAGACCAGTGAAGATAGCAAGTTTCCTTCTGTGGAGGACACTAGTGAGCCAGGGTTTTTTTTTAGTTTTGACAGCAATCAATATTTCATTAGATTGCTAATTCCAACTATTTTATTGAATTCAAATTCCACCATCTGCTGTGGTGGGTTTGAAGTCCGGATTTGGGTCATTGTGTGATGTACTTAGCAGGCTGAATGACATCAAGCTGTTCGTGTGTAAATCCTGAGAGGGCAGAATGGTCTCCTCCTGTCTCATTATAATGTTGATGACTGGCTGAATGGGATCGTCCTTTATCTCTGTAATATTACAGAGTGCATACGAGAACAACACATGAGGCAGGAGCAGCAGCTGGCCATTCAGCCCGTCGTGCCTGCTGCACCATTCAGAATGTGTATTGGTGATGTGATTATAACTAAACACCCCTTTCCTCTCTGTTCCCAATAAACATAGATTATCTTGTTCATCAAAGTTCTATGATACCCAATCTTGAGCGTTTTCAGTAACTGTTACTTCGGCATGAGAACGCCACAGATCACAGAACCTTAAAGAGAAAGGAACATCCCTGTCTCAGTCTGAAATGGGAAGGCCCTTAGTCTCAAAATGTGTTACCCTAAAACCAATCGCCAATCTTTTGAGATGAAAATGGATGATAATTAGGAACAGATATTGGCCATTCAGTCCTTGAAACCTGTCTTTGTTGCCATTAACACTCGTAAATCACATACTCACCAATTTGAGTCTCCACTGAAATTGCGGGAAGACAATCCCAGGCACCGAAAGATCATATCAGCATGAGACACTGGAGCAGAATTAGATCATTCATCCCATCTAATCTGCCATGGCAATTGATCACCGCTGAAATATTTCTCAACTCCATTCTCCTGCCTTCTCCAACTGACCATTGATCACTTATTAATAAAAATGTTATATCTCTGTATTAAATACATTATCTGTGCCTGTACGTGGGGGGTTTGTTCGTGTGTTTGTGTGTAAATGTCCATATCCACGTGCATATCTCTTGTGCATGTGTTATGTGTGTTAGTGTCAGAATCTAAGTTCGTGTGCACCACTGTTGCATGTTTTTGCAACGTTGTTTTTCAAGAAGATACATTGAAATTGGAATCAATCTCCTTCCTGCTCTCTTTCTGTCCATCCCAGCATTGTGTGTGTGTGTGTATGTCGTGGGGGGGGGGGGGGGGGGGGGGTGGGATTAAGTTGTGTGTGTTGATGGTGCTGTCAGCTTGGATGGTGCTGTGAGCTGCTTCCCTCCCTCTCTCCCTCCCAACTGCGATGGAAATAAAGATCTAAAACAATCATGATAGAGATTGATATAAATTCTGCATTATCAACACTGGGATTAAAATCACTGTGACAATCTCTGACACAGGCAGAGACACACTGTGGCACTCTCTGATACTCTCCAACACACTGTGACGCTCTCTGAGACACACTGTGACACTCTCCGACACTCTCTGTGACATACTGTAACGCTTTCTAGCACATCTGAAACACTCTGTGACACTCTCTGACAGACGGTAACACACTCTCTGACACCGACAATGACACTTTCCGACTCTCCCTGACTCTCTGAGACATACTGTGACACTCACTGAGACACAAAGTGACACTATCTGACTCTCTCTGCAACTCTCTTAGACACACTCTGACACTCTCTGATTCTCTCTGACACTCTCTCAGACACAATGTAACACTCTCGGATTCTCTCTGAAACACACTGTGGCACTCGCTGACAAATTGTTTGAGACACACTGTGACCCTCTCTGACTCTCTCTGAAACTCTCTGTGGCACTCTATGACACTGTTTGAGACACACTGTGACACTCTCTGAGACACTCTGTGACACTCTGTGACTCTATCTTCCACACTGGAACACTCTTTCTCCCCGTGTCTGTGTGGGTTTCCTCCGGGTGCTCCGGTTTCCTCCCACATTCCAAAAATGTGCAGGTTAGGTGAATTGGCCAGGCTAAATTGACCCTAGTGTCAGGTAAGGGGTAAATGTAGGGGTATGGGTGGGTTGCTCTTCGGCGGGTCGGTGTGGACCTGTTGGGCCTGTTTCCACACTGTAACGTAATCTAATCTAATCTAAAAATCTAAACACTATGTCGCTCTCTGTCCCTCTCTGAGACACACTGTGACCCTCTCTCACTCTCTCTAAAACTCTCTGTGGCACTCTCTGACACTGTCTGAGACACACTGTGACACTCTCTGACTCTCTCTGAGACACACTGTGACACTTTGTGGCACTCTGTGACTCTATCTGTCACACTGGAACACACTATGTCACTCTCTGCGCCTCTCTGAGACGCACTGTGACACTCTCTGGGACACACTGTCCCAGAGTACACTGGTGAGTTCACACATTCTCTCTCTCACATACACACATTTGTATACTCTGCTCCCTCACACTCACTGTATACCTGTTATAGCACCAATCCCCCAACAAGGCTCATGCTCCACCACTCTCACTACTGCATGCAGCACCTTCCCTCTCTTTCTGTCTTGCCTTTCTAATGCCCCCCACATAGTTATAGAATATTCTGGGGAATCCTAATTATGGAATGTTCCAGTATTGTTCCAACCTATTCCCAGTTTCAGGAAAACGGCTGTGCCCCAGTGTGTAACACGTAAGAGGATGGAGTAGAGATGTACGTTTTTCAAGTCACACGCAATTAAAATCCACCATGAGGCCATTCAGTACTTCAAATATGTTCCAACGTTCAATTCGTTTGGGGGTGTTCTGATCGTTTTCTCAGCTCCATGTTACAGGAAGTTTCAGTCATTCAACCGCCAGCTTCCTGTTACTGAGCAGACGATTCTCAGTCACTTCATACCCCGAGTTTCTTCTAGCATGTGTTCGGAAGACATTTCCCATGGAGATGGATTCTCCTTACAATATATTTCATCTGATTTATAAATTCATGCAACAATCAGCATGCTTTCCACAGACCATTCAAAAACATGCACTTATTTTATGGTAATCGGTATCCAATCACAATTAGTCATTCTGGTTATTTCACTTGTCTCACCTTATTGTATTCAGCCAAAGACAGCTTCCAAACATTTGTCTCATTATAAAATACAATTTCTAGCACAGAACATTTTTGTCTCAAATACACCTTTTTCCTTGTCATTAAAATTTCTCTTGCCCTTTTTTCTGCGGCTGATTCTATGTGTAGTAGTTACACAGTCTCCCACTCAGATGGCTGGATGGTTGGTTTGTGATGCAGAGGGAGGTCACCAGTGCAGGTTCAATTCCCCACACTGACAGAGGTTGCCATGAAGGGGATGCTCTCTCAACCTCACCCCATCACCCGTGTGGTGACCTTCAACGTAAACCACCATGAGTGGTCTCTCTAATGATAGTTATTTGGGACTCTAATCTATCAATGTTAGCATTTTAACTTATGAGCAAAATAATTTATTGAAAAATATATTATTATTATTATTATATTATAGCAATAACAAAACAACTCAAATAACTGGACACAATTACACCCATGTGCATGTATATATAAAATAAGTTAAAGTCTCTAAACGGACAGAAGAAAAACAAAAATAAACAATAAGTAATAAATAAATAATATGGCTCAGCATAACAAAGTGATAGCTCTCGTTCTTCGAGAGCATGAATTGATACACATTCATACGTTCATAATTCCTAATATGTGATTCATTAGACAAAATCGTTATGGCTATATAAAAGCCCTTTTTAGAGTGGCAGGTACGCCTGTATCGCGGTAATCCAAAAAGGGTTCCCATACCTTATATAAATCTCTGCTTTCCGGTGCACCATACTGGTGAGAATGTCCAAAGGGATATTCTCCATGATGAGCTTACAACCACCCAACAGACCCGGGGGATTTTCAGACATCCAAATCTTCAGAATATTTTTCCTAGCACAGGAAGGATGAGGGAGATACTAAAGGACTATTGTGCATCAGTATTTACTGTGGAAAATGAGATGGAAGATATAAAATGTAGCGAAATAGATGGCGACACCTTGCAAAATGTCAATATTACAGAGGAGGAAGTGCTGGATGTCTTGAAACGGGTAAAGGTGGATAAATCCCCAGGACCTGATCAGGTGTCCCCGAGAACTCTGTGGGAAGCTAGAGAAGTGATTCCTGGGCCTCTTGCTGAGATATTTGTAATATGGATAGTCACAGGTGAGGTGCTGGAAGACTGGAGGTTCGCTAATGTTGTGCTATTGTATAAGAAGGGTGTTAAGTACAAGCCAGGGAACTATAGACCAGTGAGCCTGACGTTGGTGATGGGCAAGTTGTTGGAGGGAATCGTGAGGGACAGGATGTGCATGTATTTGGAAAGGCAAGGACTGATTAGAGATAGTCAACATAGCTTTGTGCGTGAGTAATCATGTCTCACAAACTTGATTCAGTTTTTTGAGGAAGTAACCAAGATGATTGATGAGGACAGAGGTGTAGATGTGATCTATATGGACATCAGTAAGGGTTTTTATGAGGTTCCCCATGGGAGACTGAATGGTATGGTTCGATCTCATGGAATACATGGAGAACTAGCCATTTGGATACAGAACTGGCTCAAAGGTAGAAGACAGACGGTGGTGGTGGAGGGTTGTTTTTCAGACTGGAGGCCTGTGACAAGTGCAGTGCCACAAGGATCAGTGCTGGATTCACTACTTTTTGTCATTGACATAAATGATTTGGATGCAAGCATAAGAGATACAATTCGTAAGTTTGTAGATGACACCAAAATTGGAGGTGCAGTAGAGAGCGAAGAAGGTCACCTCAGATTGACCAAATAGGCAATTGGCTTAGAAGTGGCAGATGAATTTTAATTCAGATAAATGTGAGGTGCTGCATTTTGGGGAAAAACATCTCAGCAGGACTTATACACTTAATGGTGAGGTCGCAGGGAGTGTTGCTGAACAAAGAGACCTTGGAGTGCAGGTTCATAGCTCCTTGAAAGGGGAGTTGCAGGTAGATAGGATAGTGATGAAGGCGTTTCCTTTATTGCTCAGAGTATAGAGTACAGGGTTGTAAGATCATGTTGCGGCTGTACAGGACACTAGTTAGACCAGCGTTGGAATATTGCGTGCAATTCTGGTCTCCTTCCTATCGGAAAGATGTTGTGAAACTTGAAAGGGTTCAGAAAAGATTTCAAGGATGCTGCCAGCGTTGGAGGATTTGAGTTATAGAGAGAGGCTGAACAGGCTGGGGCTGTTTTCCCAGGAGTGTCGGAGGCTGAGTGCTGACATAATAGAGTTTTACAAAATTATGAGTGGCATGGACAGGGTAAATAGGTAAAGTCTTTTCCCTGGGGTCGGGGAGTCAGAACGATAAGGTATAAGTTTCGGGTGAGAGGGGAAAGATATGATAGAGAACTACGGGGCAACTATTTCACACAGAGAATGGTACGTGTATGAAATGAAATGCCAGGTGATGTCGGGGAGGCTGACACAAGTGCAACATTTAAGAAGCATTTGGATGGGTATATGAATAGGAAGGGTTTGGATGGATAGGGGCCAGGTGCTGGCAGGTGGGACTAGATTGGTTTGTGATATCTGGCCGGCATGGACGGGTTGGACCAAAGGGACTGTTTCCATGCTGTACATTTCTATGACTCTATGACTCTATGACTTGTATTGATCTCTGTTTTTTTGGTGCACCATGCTGGTGGGAAAGTCCAAAGGGATATTTTCCATGATGAGCTTACAAAATCCCAACAGACCCGGGGAGTTTTCAGACATACAACACAACATAATACTTTCCCTAGCCCAGAAAGTAAGGATATATTTTTTTCCCATGTGCATCTGTGTAAGATACTCTGGGCAGGCCCAGGAAAAGAGAAACCAGGTCCACCTCCAATTCGCTCCCCAAGACCCACTCTACCACACTGAACACAGTGCACCAATATATACGAAGCCTGCAACAGGACCACACGCAATGAGTAAGAGTGCCTGTAGTCATTTGGCATTGAGGACACGCTGAAGATAATCCCACTTTGAATTTTGAGAGAAAATCTGGGGTCAGGTAGACCCTGTGAAGAATTTTCAACTGCATGGAATGGGTCCTATTTCAGATCAAAATCCTTCGAACATTTTCACAAATATCTTCCCATGTCTCCGAAGAGATTTAAAGCCCCAACTCTCTCGCACAGACGTCACGAAGCTGCACAGTCTTGTCTGCGGGGACACTCTCCAACAAATGGTAAAGGGTACTGACAGAGAGCGTATTCTTTACAATAATCACCTGCTTCTCTGTATCGGATCTATAATTGTCTTTTAAAATTGTGTTTTTTAATCAAATCTCTCATCTGGAAAAAAACAGAAGAAGTCTCTACTAGGTAATCCATACTTACGAGTTATTTGATCAACAGTATAATTTTTTCTCCTTCAAGTAACACGTGGTGGCTCGGTGGTTTGCACTGCTTACTCATCGCACCAGGGTCACAAGTCTGGTTACAGCCTTGGGTGACTGGCTGTGTGGAGTTAGTATATTCTCAACTGTGTCTGCGTAGGTTTCTTCCCACAGTCACAAACATGTGCATGTGAGATGACTTGGCCATTGCTCAATTGCTCATAGTGTTCCAGGATCTGTAAGTTGGGGCATTAATTAGGGTAAATATAAGATGGTCGGTGAATGGGTCTGGGTAGGTTACTCTTCAGAGGGTCGAAGTGGACTTGCTGGGCCCAAGGACCTGTTTCCACACTGTAGGGATACTACTAATTCTAAATCACCCAAACAAGATATCCCACTCCTTGCCCACAGTTTAAACCTGGAATCCATTATCCCCGGTACACCAATTATGGAGGTAAGAAACATGGTTTTGGCTGTATTGCCTCGATCTGACGCATTGTCCTTCAAGTTTTAACAGTATTGATAATCATTATTTTATGACAATATTCCATAAATGTTGTCATTTTATCTAATAACAACAGACTAATAAGGGTTCACTTTGTCTGAGAGGGCTCAATGTCGAGCCATATTGATGCTGAGACCTCAGCGGCCCAGGCACTAACATATGATGAAAAAACTTAATTGATTGCTTTTAATCGGGGAGACCTACTCCTCACAATCTGTGGGGCAGTTGCAATTTTGTTAGCTAGATAAGGAATCGCTTATGGTTCCAAATAAAAGAGCTAAACCAGCCATTATGTTTCCGAAATACCTTCTAGTAAACATCATTGAAAGCATTTGAACTGGGTGTAGGAAATGAAGAAGGACATTCATTTTAATAACCGCTATCTGACCGAGCCAGGATATTGGAAATGCCTCCCATCTTTGAAGGTCTTGTTTAATTTTGTCAAACAAATGGACATAGTTCACGTTAAATAAATGATCAAATACAGATGTAATGAATATACTGAAATAGGGGAACCACCCCCGTGACCATTTAAAAGGAAACCAGGATATGCCCTCAGTATGAGGTATTTCCCTAAGACCTCCCATAGGCATGGCCTCCAACTTTGTAAAATTAATCTTCTCGCCTGGAAAGGCAACAAGCGAATCAATGCATTGCATCACATAACTACCGAAATTGCGGGATTTGACGAAAACCCTCATCTGCATACAATGTAATCTTTCGAGACTTCGATCCCACCTCTCGGGCAGATATATTGGCATCCCTACGGATGGCCTCCGCCAGTGGCTCAATCCCCAACGTAAACAAGAATGGCGAAAGGTGTCAACCTTTGTGGCTGCCTGGAGAAATATTGATATTACTGATTGGCCACACCATTAGTGAGAACCGCAGCCAGAGGATCGCTGGAAAGGACCCTCACCAACTTGATAAAAACTTTGCGTAGACCAAACGATTCTAATGTACAGAAGAGATCCAGCCACTCAACGCAATCAAATGCCTTCTCTCATCTAAAGAAATCAATAATCCCTGGACAGATTGATGTTGACACTCTTGGATCATATTGAGTAAACTCTTCACATTGTAGGAAGATCTGCGTCCCTTTCTTCAGCCTGTTTGGTCCTCTTTGGTGACGGAAGGCAGCAAAGTTTCCACCTTAATGCACGGATCTCAGACAGGATTTTGAGACCAACATTTAATAGTGAGATTGGCGTGTAAGAAGCACAATCCTCCGGGGTCTTCCTTTCTTCAGCATCAGAGAGATATGAGCTTCTCTTAAGGATGGAGGAAGGGGTTTGTGACTGTATGAGAGACGGAACATGTTAAACATCAGCCCTGACAATAGGTTTATAAATTATTTATAAAATTCACTCGGAAATCCATCAAGAACATGCGCGTTTACATTCTGAAGCTGCTTCACACTGTCCTGTGCTGACAATGGTGCATTAAGACACAACACCTATTCAGGGATTACTCCTGGAATGCCAGGTTCTTGACAAATAGCTCCATCTTAATCCATCTATTCTCAAAATGTTCAGTCTGAAATAATTCGGTGAAAAATCTCGGACAGGAGACAATAATATTTTTGTAATTGAAGGTAAGGATCCCAATACCTTCCCTAATTGAGGTATAGAACATAGAACATAGAAAGAACATAGAACATAAAACATAGAACAATACGGCACAGAACAGGCCCTTCGGCCCACGATGTTGTGCCGAACATTTGACCTAGCTTAAGCACCCACCCATGTACCTATCCAATTGCCACTTAAAGTTCGCCAATGATTCTGACTCTGCCACTCCCACAGGCAGCGCATTCCATGCCCCCACCACTCTTTGGGTAAAGAACCCACCCCTGACATCCCCTTATACCTTCCACCCTTCACCTTAAATTTATGTCCCCTTGTAACACTCTGTTGTACCCGGGGAAAACGTTTCTGACTGTCTACTCTATCTACTCTATCTTATAAACCTCTATCAAGTCACCCCTCATCCTTCATCATTCCAATGAGAAAAGGCCTTGCACTTTCAACCTATCCTCGTACGACCTATTCTCCATTCCAGGCAACATCCTGGTAAATCTTCTCTGCACCCTCTCCAAAACTTCCACATCTTTCCTAAAGTGAGGCGACCAGAACTGCACACAGTACTCCAAATGTGGCCTAATCAATGTCCTGTACAGCTGTAACATCACTTCACGACTCTTGAATTCAATCCCTCTGCTAATGAACACTAATACACCATAGGCTTTCTTACAAGCTCTATTCACCTGAGTGACATATTTCAAAGATCTATGAACATAGACCCAAAGATCCCTCTGCTCCTCCACCTTACTAAAAACCCTACCGTTAACCCTGTATTTCGCATTCTTATTTGTCCTTCCAAAATAGATAACCTCACACTTGGCAGGGTTGAACTCCATCTGCCACTCCTCAGCCCAGCTCTGCACCATATCTAAGTCCCTTTGCAGCCGACAACCGCCCTCCTCACGATCCACAACTCCACCAATCTTCGTATCATCTGCAAATTTACTGACCCACCCTTCGACTCCCTCATCCAAGTCATGAATAAAAATTACAAACAGCAGAGGACCCAGAACTGATCCCTGCGGAACACCACTTGTAACTGGGCTCCAGGCTGAATATTGACCATCTACCCCCACTCTCTGACTTCGACCGGTTAGCCAGTTTTCTATCCAAGTGGCCACATTTCCCTCTACCCCATGCCTCCTGACTTTCCACATAAGCCTACCATGGGGAACCTTATCAAATGCATTACTAAAATCCATGTATACTACATCCACTGCTCTAACACCATCCACATGCTTGGTCACCTCCTCAAAGAATTCAATAAGACTTGGAAGGCAAGACCGACACTTCACAATTCCGTGCTGGCTGTCCCTAATCAAGCAGTGTCTTTCCAGATACTCATAAATCCTATCCCTCAGTACCGTTTCCATTACGTTGCCTACCACCAAAGTAAGACTAACTGTTCTGTAATTCCCGGGGTTATCCCTCTTCCCTTTTTTGAACAGGGGCACAACATTCGCCACTCTCCAGTCCCCTGGTACCACCCCTGTTGACAGTGAAGACGAAAAGATAATTGCCAACCGTACTGCAATTTCCTCTCTTGCTTCCCACATAATCGTAGGATATATCCCGTCAGGCCCGGGGGACTTGTCTATCCTCAGGTTATTCAAAATGTCCAACACATCTTCCTTCCTAACAAGTATCTTTCTAGCATACCAGTCCGTTTCACACTCTCCTCTTCAACAGTACGGTCCCTCTCGTTTGTAAATATTGAAGTAAAGTACTCATTCAAGACCTCTCCCATCTCTTCCGACTCAATACATAGTCTCCCACTACTGTCCTTGATCGGACCGACCCTCGTTCTCGTCATTCTCATGTTTCTCACATACGCATAAAATGCCTTGGGGTTATCCTTGATCCTATCCGCCAAAGATTTTTCATGCCCTCCCTTAGATCTCCTAATCCCTTTCTTCAGCTCCCTTCTGGCAATCCTGTATCCCTCCAATGCTCTGTCTGAACATTGTTTCCTCAACCTTATGTAAGCCTCCTTCTTCTTATTTACAAGACATTCAACCTCCCTCGTCAACCAAATTTCCCTCACACGACCATCTCTTTCCTGCCTGACAGGTACATACATATCAAAGACACGTCGTATCTGTTCCTTGAAAAAGTTCCACATTTCCACGACATCCTTCCCTCACAGCCAATGCTCCCAACTTATGCTCCTCAGATCCTGTCTTACAGCATCGTATTTACCCTTCCCCCAACTGTAAAACCTAATCTGTTGCATGCACCTAACTCTCTCCATAACCAAGGTGAAAGTCACAGAATTGTGTTCACCATCACCAAAATGTTCACCCAGTAACAAGCCCATCACTTGTCTCGGTTCGTTACCAAGTACCAAATCCAATATGGCCTCCCCTCTGGCCGACAATCTACATACTGAGTTAGAAAAGCTTCCTGGACACACTGCACAAACACCGCCCCATCCAATCTCCTTGATCTAAAGAGCTTCCAGTCAATGTTTGGGAAGTTGAAATCACCCATGCCTACTACCCTGTGGCTTCTGCACCTTTCCAAAATCTGTTTCCCAATCTGTTTCTCCACATCTCTGCTGCTATTGGGGGGCTTTGGTAAACACCCAACAAGGTGACTGCACCTTTCCTATTTCTGACTTCAGCCCATACTACCTCCAAAGGCAGATCCCCCTCGAACTGCCTTTCTGCAGCCGTTATACCATTTCTAATTAGCAACGCCACCCCCTCCTTTTTTACCACCCTCCCTAATCTTACTGAAACATCTGTAACCAGGAACCTCCAACAACCATTCCTGTCCCTCTTCCATCCACGTTTCCGTGATGGCCACAACATCGTAGTCCCAGGTTCCGATCCACGCCTTAAGTTCACTCAAATTATTTCTGATACTCCTTGCGTTGAAGTATACACACTTGAACCCATCTCTGTGTCCACAAGTATTCCCTGTCAGTGCAACCTTCTCCACAGCCTCCCTACATTCTTGGACATCCTGACAAACAGCTAGCCTGCTTGCTGGACTACCAGTCCCGATCCCATCCTCCTGCCAAATAAATTTAAACACCTCCGAAGAGTGCTAGCAAACCTACCCCCCAGGATATTGGTGCCCTCCTGGTTCAGGTGCAACCCATCCTCTTGTACAGGTCCCACCTTCCCCAGAATGCAGTCCAATTGTCCAAATACCTGACGTCCTCCCTCCTACACCATCCTTGAAGCCACGTGATCAACTGCACATAGGCTGTCAGGGAAGAATGTGGTGGAAATGTGGAACTTTTTCAAAGAGCAGATACGACGTGTCCATGATATGTATGTACCTATCAGGCAGGAAAGAAATGGTCGTGTGAGGGAGCCTTGGTTGACGAGAGAGGTTGAATGTCTGGTAAAGAGGAAGAAGGAGGCTTACATAAGGATGAAGAAACAGGATTCAGACAGAGCAGTGGAGGGATACAGGATAGCCAGAAGGGACCTGAAGAAAGGGATTAGGAGAGCTATGAGAGGGCATGAAAAATCGTTGGCGGACAGGATCAAGGATAACCGCAAGGCATTTTATGCGTATGTGAGAAACCTGAGAATGACGAGAACGCGGGTAGGTCCGATCAAGGACAGTAGTGGGAGACTGTGTATTGAGTCGGAAGAGATAGGAGAGGTCTTGAACAAGTACTTCTCTTCAGTATTTACGAACGAGAGGGATCGTATTGTAGAAGAGGAGAGTGTGAAATGGACTGGTAAGCTAGAAGAGATACCTGTTAGGAAGGAAGATGTGTTGGACATTTTGAACAACTTGAGGATAGACAAGTCCCCCGGGCTTGACGGGATATATCCTAGGATTATGTGGGAAGCAAGAGAGGAAATTGCAGTACCGTTGGCAATGATCTTCTCGTCTTCACTGGCAACGGGGGTGGCACCAGGGGACTGGAGAGTAGCGAATGTTGTGCCCCTGTTCAAAAAAGGGAATAGGGATAACCCCGGGAATTACAGGCCTGTTAGTCTTACTTCTGTGGTAGGCAAAGTAATGGAAAGGGTACTGAGGGATAGGATTTATGAGTATCTGGAAAGACACTGCTTGATTAGGGACAGCCAGCACGGATTTGTGAAGGGTAGGTCTTGCCTTACAAGTCTTATTGAATTCTTCGAGGAGTGACCAAGCATGTGGATGAGGGTAGAGCAGTGGATGTAGTGTACATGGATTTTAGTAAGGCATTTGATAAGGTTCCCCATGGTAGGCTTATGCGGAAAGTCAGGAGGCATGGGATAGAGGGAAATTTGGCCAGTTGGATAGAAAACTGGCTAACCGGTCGAAGGCAGAGAGTGGTGGTAGATGGTAAATATTCAGCCTGGAGCCCAGTTACAAGTGGAATTCCGCAGGGATCAGTTCTGGGTCCTCTGCTATTTGTAATTTTTATTAATGACTTAGATGAGGGAGTCGAAGGGTGGGTCAGTAAATTTGCAGATGATACGAAGATAGGTGGAGTTGTGGACAGTGAGGAGGGCTGTTGTCGGCTCCAGAGGGACTTAGATATGAGGCAGAGCTGGGCTGAGGAGTGGCAGATGGAGTTCAACCCTGCCAAGTGTGAGGTTGTCCATTTTGGAAGAACAAATAAGAATGCGGAATACAGGGTTAATGGTAGGGTTCTTAGTCAGGTGGAGGAACAGAGGGATCTTGGGGTCTATGTACATAGATCTTTGAAGGTTTGCCACTCAGGTGGATAGAGTTTGTAAGAAGGCCTAGGGAGTATTATCGTTCATTAGCAGAGGGATTGAATTCAAGAGTCGTGAAGTGATGTTGCAGCTGTACAGGACTTTGGTTAGGCCACAGTTGGAGTACTGTGTGCAGTTCTGGTCGCCTCACTTTAGGAAAGATGTGGAAGCTCTGGACAGGGTGCAGAGAAGATTTACCAGGATGTTGCCTGGAATGGAGAGGAAGTCGTACGAGGATAGGTTGAGAGTTCTCGGCCTTTTCTCGTTGGAACGGCGAAGGATGAGGGGTGACTTGATAGAGGTTTATAAGATGATCAGAGGAATAGATAGAGTAGACAGTCAGAAACTTTTTCCCCGGGTACAACAGAGTGTTACAAGGGGACATAAATTTAAGGTGAAGGGTGGAAGGTATAGGGGAGATGTCAGGGGTGGGTTCTTTACCCAGAGAGTGGTGGGGGCATGGAATGCGCTGCCCGTGGGAGTGGTAGTGTCGGAATCATTGGCGACCTTTAAGCGGCATTTGGATAGGTACATGGATGGGTACTTAATCGAGGTTAGAAGTTCGGCATAACATCGTGGGCCGAAGGGCCTGTTCTGTGCTGTATTGTTCTCTGTTCTATGCACACTCTCCCTATTCCTTGCCTCACTGTCACGTGGCACCGGCAACAACCCAGAGATGACGACTCCGTCCGTCCTAGTTTTTAGCTTCCAGCCTAACTCCCTGAGCTCCTGAATGACCTCCGCACCCGTCGTCCTACCTATGTCGTTGGTGCCAACGTGCACCGCGACTTCTGGCTGCACACCCTCCCCCTTAAGGATTCTGAAGACATGGTCCGAGACGTCTCGGACCCTGGCACCCGGGAGGCAACAAACCATCCAAGAGTGTCGCCCATGTCCACAGAACCGCCTGTCCGCCCCTCTAACTAAAGAGTCTCCTATAACTATCGCTCTCCTCCTCTCCCCCTTTCCCTTCTGAGACTCAGAGCCGGACCTCGTGCCAGAGACCCGGTCACTGCAGCTTACCCCTGCTAGGCCGTCCCCCCGAACAGTATCCAAAGCGGTATACTTATTGTTGAGGGGAACGACCCAGGGGATCCCTGCACTGCCTGCTTCCTCCCCTTCCCACCTCTTACTGTTACCCAGCTACCTCTGTTCTCTGGCGTAACTATGTCCCTGTAGCTTCTATCTATCACCCTCTCAGCCTCTCGAATAATCCTCAGTTCATCTAAATCTAGTTCCAGTTCCCTAACTCGTTCTGTGAGGAGCAGGAGCTGACTGAATGGAATGGAAAAGAAAGCCAACGAAGTACTGGGGCATCACGCCATTAGAAAAGACAAGTCGGGGTTTCATGGGATGGTGGAACAGATGAATAGATCATGTGGCGTGAAACCAGATAAAACTGAGTTGCGTCCTTATGGAAGTTTCCCTGATGATGTGAATTTGCTGAGAGTAAACAGGAGGGAAAATCCTTCATTCAGATGGATCTATAGCTAGACTTTCGAACTTCAAAACCAGCGATGAATGATAAGGAAAAGTTTGGAGCACTTTTTTTTTCTTCTACAGTAATTGAAATCGAAAATGATTATTTTTCAGGAAAATGCGTCAGAAGCTGATTCTAAAGTATTTGTAAAAATGCGTGCAGAAACATAATGAGTGAATTTCACCAAGACAGGGAGTCTGGTCGGCCGGGTCGGGTAAGCGTTAGCTGCACAATTTCTAATTGGTTAACGTTAATTGGAAATACACCACAGATCACCTCCAACTGAGTACGACTAAGTGTAGCAAGTGCTGGTTGTGAAGAAAAGTTTAGCAGCTTGTTCTACGTGAACTTCCATAAATTGTAAAAGAACTGAGCTGTTTCTGTTAGCTCAGCATTAAAGGGAAGTCGATAAGCTCAGTCCTCTGCATAATTGGTTTATGATATAAAGTGATGCCAACCGTGTGGGATGAATGATCGCAATGTTTCAGCTTACCATCAGAATCCCGATCTCCCCACTCACCTAACGCTTTATACGATGACGAGAATCAAACCGAAATGAAACTATAGTGAGTGGGAACTGACCTATCGATGGAATGCACTATTTATTTTCATCTATTGCCTTGGAAATTTGGCTTCAATCACAGAGAAGGGAGTGAGACCATTTGCTGCTCACCCATCTCCCCCCAAAATATCCAGTGACAAGACTCGAAAAATGTTCCTGTTTGAATCCTACAATCTTAAAAGCAGTACTTCATGCATCTTTATCATTTCGGTTCCAGTTTTGCCGACAACATTGTCCAATGAGATGAATCTAATAATTTTTGGATTGTTTTAATGGCCTGTGCGAGGTTGCAACAAAATCAGTAACATGAAACGAACTAAACATCCTTTCCAGAATTTAACACAGCACAGGATCAGCGATATGAGAAACGTCAACATCTTCAAACGTCACCTCTGTATCTCTACTGAGAGATGGATATTTACTCAGGGAGTATTTCTGCTGGTTGTAAGTAACTGAGGTATTTCCCAACGACAGAATATTCCACAAAATCATTTTAAAAAATAAATGCCGTTTCAATCAACTTTCTTTTGCAACTTTTAAATATATATGCGCACACGCATACATGCAAGTGCACACACATTTTTATATACATGTATAGATGTTTGCATAAAAAAAATGTGAGTGTGTGCATGTGGACAATATTAGGAATGGATTGCCGGACATTTGAAATTTCTTTCTGTAGAATGTGAGATGTAAGGGTCTTCAATAATGTCCCAGATATCCACATCTGCGGGATGTGCACCCAACTCCAGCTCCTCAGCAACTGTGTTCAGGAACTGTAGCTTGATGTCAGATCATTGGGAGTCTGAGTGGAATTGAGCGAAGTTATAGAGGGGCAGTAACACTTCAGGTACAAGAAATAGATCGATGGGATACAGTCGGCAGCCGAAACGCTAACAGGCAGACAGTGCAGGCATCTGCTGTGGCCGTGACCCTCAGTAACATGCATACCATATTTGTTATTTTTGGGCGGGATGACTTACGAGGGGAAAGCCATTGGGGAAAGGTCTTTGGCACAGAGTTTGTCCCTTTTTATCTGAAGGGTGGGCCAGAGAGGAGGAGAGCATTTGTTATTGGAGACTCCATATCGATGGGAACATATTGAGATTCTGTGGATATAGGGCAGACTCATGATTGCTGTGTTGTCTCCCAGCTACCAGGGTTTGTGATGTCTCGCATCGTGTTTTCAGGATCCTTAAGGGAGAGGGTGGGCAACCCCAAGTCATTGTCCACATATGCACTAACAACATCGGTAATAAAAGTGATGTGGATGTATGGCAGAATTTCAGGGATCGAGGGTGACATCGTAAACCTAGAACAAACAGAGTTCTCTCTGATTTGTTGCCCATTCTACGTCGTAGTGAGGTGACGTGTAGGGAGAGAGCATTTAAAAATGTTGTTGCAAGGATGGTACAGGAGGGAGAGATTTTGATACCTGGATTGTTGGGGCTCATACTGGAGTCGATGAACCCTTACAAACAGGATGGTCTTGACCTGAACGAGAAGAGTACCAATACCCTGAGGGGATAATTTGCCAAAGCTATTCATGAGGGTTTGAACGAATTCAGCCGCGGAGTGTGAAGCTGAATTGTAGCTCCAGTTTGCAGGTAATTGTGAGTGGTTTTGTCATAAATAGCGTTTCCGGTTTAAAAGAGTGTACTGGCGAGGATGAAGGTGGCTTGAAGTGTGTTTGCTTCAACGCCGGAAGCATCTAGGATAGGGTAGGTGCCATTTGTTGTTACCTGGGCCTTCGATGTTGTGGCCATTTCAGAGACATGAACGGAGGACTGAAGAGAATGGTTGTTCCTTGTACTTCAGCTTCTATTTTTCAGTCAGAACAGGAGGGTCGTTTCAGAGGGGGAGATGTGGCATTATTCGAAAAGGACAGTATTTTGGTAGCAAAAAGGATATTGGTGAGGATGCGACTGAATCTGCTGAGGTAGAATGGACTGAGATTAGAATCAGGAATGGAGAGGTCAACACAAAAATGTTCTAGATATATGGAGGAAAAGATTGCAAAGATGATAATGGATAGGAACAAAAGTAACAGGGTAGTTGTTATGGGGAGCATTAACTTTCCAAATATTGATTGGAAATGTTATCGGTTCAGCACCTCGGATCGGTCAGTTTTTGTCCAATGCGTGCAGGAGGTTTTCCTGACGCAGCATGTAGACTGGCCAACAAGACGCGAAGCCACATTGGATTTGCTTCTGGGTAATGAACTCAGCCAGCTGTTCTCTTTGGAGGTAAGTGAGCAATTTGTTGGTAGTGACCACAATTCGGTTATGTTTATTTAGTGATGGATAGGAATAGGTATTTATTGCAGAGCAAGAGGTATCGCGGGGAGAAACGCCATTCTGATGCGATTAGGCAAGAGTTAAGATGCACCGCATGTGGAAAGTACCTTCAAGGGTTGTGCACACCTGAAATATGGAGCTTGTTCAGGGAAAAGCTACTGCATGTCCTTGGTAAGTATGTATGCATCATGCAGGGAATATGAGGTTGACACAGGGAGCTGGGTTTACTGAAAAAGTTGAATCTCTTGAGAAGGAGGAGAAGGGGGCGTATGTAAACATGAGATATGAGGGCTGAGGTAGGACGCTTGGGAATTAAAAGCTAACCAGGAAGGGCCAAAAGAGACAGCTACTTCGAGCGAAGAGGAGGCATGAGAAGTCTTTGTCCGGCAGGAAGAATCCTGAAGCTTTCAATTGATAGTTCAAGAATAAAAGAATGTCTAGCATATGATTATGGCCTGTCAAGAACAGAAATACGAAGTTGTCAGCGGTGTCCAAGGATAGCACAGACGCTGAATGTATTTTTTATCATATAAAAAATGAAAAAGACAATGTTGTCGAAGTGAGTATTGAGATGCAACCTATTAGAATAAACGAAATTGACATTCATAAAGAGGAGTTGTTAGCAATTCATGAAAGTCTAAAAATAGGTTTGCCCCCTGGACTTGATGGGATGTATCCGAGGACTCTCTGCGAATCGTGGGAGGAGATTGCAGAACTTTTGACTATAAGCTTTATTGCGTCAGTGTCTTTGTCATTAGTGCTAGAAGACCCGAGTTCAGCAAATATTGTCCCCTTCTTCACGAAGGGGAGTAGAGACATTGCTGGTAATTCTAGAACAGTGATCCTTAGCTTTCTTCCAGCTAACGTTTTGGAACAGATTATGAAAGATAGGAATTATGATAATCGAAAAAGGAAGAAGTTGATTCGGGATAGTGAGTACGATTTTATGAATAGCAGGTTGTGCCTCACAAACCTCATTGAGGTCTTTGAGAAGGTGAGCAAACAGGTGGATGAGAGTAAAGTGGTTGATGTAGTGGATATGGTTTTCAGTCAGGCACTGTCGGCTGTTGCATGAAATACAGAGTCATGGGATTGAGGATGGTTTAGCGGTTTGGATCAGAAATTGGCTCGCTGAAAGAAGACAGAGTGTGGCAGTTCATGGGAAATGATAATCCTGGAGTTCAGTAACTGATGGTGCACCACAAAGTTCCTTTTTGTGTCCGCTGTTGTTTGCCATTTTTATAAATGATCTGGATTAGGGCACAGAATGATGGATTCGTAAATTTGCAGAAGATATTAAGATCGACGATGTTGTCAATAGTGCCAATATCTGCTGACGGTTACAGAGGGGCATGGATAATCTGCAGAGGTGACCTCAGAAGTGGCAAATGGATTTTAATGTGGAAAAGTGTGAGATAATTTACTTCGAAGAAATGTTCTTTGAAGAATTGCCAAAATGGCTGAACAAAATCAGCAGCTCTTGTCCATCTATGACGAGAAAGGATAGTTAACGCTTCGAGTCCAATGATTCGTGTTCGGAACTGATGGGATGTGTAGGTGGGTGAAAAATGTGGAAGAGGGCGGACAGGATCCAAAATGATTGAACTCGATTATGGGTCCTGAAATCTGCATGGTCTTTCAGTAGAAAATGAATTGCCGATCTTCCAGCTTGCGCTGTGCCTTGAAGAAGAACTGCAGCAGACCAGAGACTGGTATGATGGATTGGGTACACAATGCAATGTTAAAGTGACAGGACACTGGAAGACCGGGTTAAAGTTTGTTGATTCTGGACAGAACTTAAGTGATCTCAGCTTTGTCACCGACTCTGTTTTCCTCTCTCCATTGTAGAGAGATCACATTCTCAGCAGAAACTACAGTTTTCTGGATTGAATGAAGTGCAGACAAATCACTGGAAGATGTGTCTGGAAGTTTCCACAGTGAGAAGAGACATCGGAAACCAGCAGGAAATGTATCTTACAACATAGAACGTTACAGTGCAGTACAGGCACTTCGGCCCTCGATGTTGCACCGACCTCTGAAAAAATTATGTGATGTCCATTGCAATGGAAAATTAACATTTCTTTTGAAACCAATAAAAGCACAGGGAAACAAAACAGTAAAGGCCTGACTTTTCAGAGGGCAAGTGTTGCAGACAGAAAGAAAATCTATGTATATTTAAACCGAACTAATAGCAGACTTACAAGGCCAACAAACTACCATATCAACAGTCAAGGAATTAGAAAAAGACAACTCCTTATCTGGAAAGGAACTCGAATGTTTCAGGCCACTAACCTTGAAGTGTTGATAAGAAGAAGCAAATTGTACTTTAAAGGGAATATGTGAAAGCTGTCAGGCGCCCATAACATGAGGCGTCTTGCCAATGTATTACCTGGGACACGGGAAACCTGAATTTAATGGAACTCCACGCGCTACATGCTGAAAACCTTCTGGCCCAAGAGAAGGAAAAATGAAAATTAAAGATGGAACAGCAAACACATAAAGCTCAGCTGACTGTGATGCAAATGGTCGCCCAGCCGTTGGAAGGAGGTGCTGCGTGAAAAGAAGGGCTGGCAGAGGTAAATCTGGCGGGTGCTTTGTTTGCAGAGCAATGGACCAGTGAGTGAGGCAGTGCACGCCCAGACAGCCTCAATCGGCCCTGGAGGCTGGACAGCAGGGTGACTAATGGAGGAAGGCTGAGGTGGAGGTGGGCAGCCCCAAAGGTACAGGTAAACTTCTTTGCTTTATGCTTGGCAACGAATAATCGCTTATGCTCATCTCTACTACTCACCTTATGGGCACTGAAACATGTCCCACCTCTACACTGAGCACTGAGTTTGCGAAGCGTGAACTATATTTTCAGTACAACGTTGATGCATATAAGTCAATGCTTTCATCTATGTTATATGTGGAAGGTGCACCTCTTACTTTTTTGGAAGATACAAGGGCAACATATTCAGGTCATAAATCAAGGCAGTTCAGAGAGTCGACGCAAATAAAGATGAACGGAAGCTTCCTGAACTTAATGGGTGCTTCAGGAGTCATGACACGAGATAGATTTACCGCACCCCTATTGTGCGAAACCAGTAATGGGGAAACATTCCAATTCTCATTTCTGTTATCGGAATTCTGTTCTTTAAATCTGATGTCTCGGAATCTCATAGTGAGACTGGGGTCGGATTTGCGCAGTACCCCGACGGGCTTGCAGGTAATACAAAAAGAAGAGTTAACAGTGCAGGCTGGAAAATACGAATCACGACCCCTGATGCATGTCAGAGAGCGATAGGTTCCGTGAGCGATTCATTCACCCAGAAAGCAAGTCGCCATGTTAATCCCATTAACACCGATTTTCTTGCTGGAGATATGCTGCACTGCACAACACACATACACCGCGATGGTCCTGACAAATCATAAGAGAAGGATTGGTTCAGGAGATTGGTTAAACCAGATCAGTTGTTATTGTGCGAATTTTATTGGAATGATCACAGGTGTGCTGTCACTTTAAACTTTTTTAAGTATCTGTGACGGTAAGTAGACCCTGTTTTTTTGATGTGGAAGGCTCTTTTCCTCACGGATCATTGGCGAAGGCATCCAGCGACAGGTGTCAGAATTTGCGACCATGGGTACGACAGGCACAAAAAACGAGAGATTGTATCTTCAGGGTCGGTGTGGTTATCTGATTCAATGCAGTTATAAGGACGTATAGGAAGATACTAAATCGGCTAACTCAGGCAGACAGGGCAGTCCAGGTAATCCCCACCAGGAGTGTCGTCTGGCGTTTACCTATGGTAGATGTCTCGGACCCAAGATTAATAAGGGTCCCAACTGATTTTAGGGCATAAGGCAAACACGATGTGGGGCTCATACGAATCCTTAAGAATAACCCCGAAGTCTGAGTATCGTCCTTGCAAAGCAAAAGAGCCTTGCAAAACAAAAGGGCCGTTAAAACCAGAGGCTGTGCAAGGAATTACTCCAGTCTTTCAATCTCTCTTATAGGTTGGAGTGATAATCCCCCGTGAATAATCAATGGTGAGAACACCCTTTTTTTCGTTCAAAAAGGCAAACATTCCAGGTGAATCGGGGGAATTGAGGTTTGTTCATGACCTGCAGGCTATCAATAACGCTGTTGTTCTGCGCACCCGAAATGTTCCCAACCCCTATATTATATTGGCTCAAATTCCACCGGATGTAAATGGCTCTCTATTGTGGATTTAGCAAATGCTTTGTTTTGTGTACCGTTACACGCCGACAGTAAATCCTGGTTCACTTTTCTATTCAAAGGCAAATAGTATACATTCACGTGACATTTTCAAGATTACTGTGAGTCCCCACCATAATTAAAGAGGCTCTACACAGGAATCTGGAGACTCTTGTTTTAACCGGGGGTGGGGGGTCAGCGCTTCTGCAGTATGTAAGCGAATGCTTAATCGCAGCATCAACAGAGAAACAATTTGAGAAAGGTAGGCTTGCGAAGCTCTGTCATCTAGTCTCGCAAAACTACAACTTGTGGAACAATAGTTGAAGTTCTTCCGTCACTTAATATCTGAACAAGGAAAGGCCATTGGGCAAGACAGAGTTCAAGCAAACCAGCAAAATTCAAAGCCTCACATGAAGAAACAATTGCTATCCTTTTTGGTCATGTGATCTTACTTAGAATGTTGAACCCGCATTACGCAACCGTTTAGGTGCCAAAAGTGACATAGCTCATGGTTCAGGTTTGCAGAGCTAGAGTCCGTTGCAGTGATCCCTGAGGCCGAGCGTGCCTTTGTTGAATTGAAATGGCACTCCAAACTACACCGACACTGGGATTCCAAATCCAAACAAGCTTTTTGTACAAACAGTGGATGAGAAGCGTGCCTGCATGACATCTGTACTGATGCAGAATTATGTGTGGAAAATTGAGGCCAGTAGCTTATTTTTCACTTCAACTTAGATCCCGTAATGGCAGGATTTCATAAATGCCTCCTAGTCGTGCCTGCATTTGAAAAGGCTGTTGTAGCTTCCAGGGACATAGTCCGCTTTGTTGAATTAAACCGACTGGTCCCACATGCAGTATCCTTACTGCTTTCTGAGAAAACCACAGCACACATGTCGGCAGCACGTTGGTTCACATACAATGCTATGCTATTGGAGAAGCCTAACATGTCTATAAAGCGATATAACGTCCTTAATGCTGCTTGTCTTCTCCCCACAGAAGGAGACGGAGACCCACATGACAGTGTCGCTGTAATTAATGACATTTGAAGCCCGAGACCAGACGTGTAGGATTCACCAATTTAGAATCTGGAAACGGTGTTTTATTGTGGATAAGTCAGCATTCAGAAGCAAAGAGATAGGCCAGTGTCCGGTATGTTGTAGCAACTACCCACGAGGTTGTCAAAGCGGGATCACTTCCTTCTCATCTGTCAGCGCAAGCAGCAGAGCTGATTGCCTTGATTGAGGCATGGAAATTGGCCGAAGGAAGAACAGTGAATATTTACATCGACAGCAGATATGCACTCGGGGTTGTACATAATTTTGGATCCCTGTGGAAATACAAGGGCTTCTTGACCTCCACTGGAAAGCCAATCACATAACATGGCCTGATCTCTGACCTCCTCAAAGCAGTCTGATTGCCTAAATCAATCACTGTATGCACATGTGAAGCCCACAGGAAAATTTATGATTCAATTTCTCAAGGCAATGAAAATGTAGACTGAGTGGCAAGGACGGCAGCCAATCAGCCGCCAAGTGATGAGTTTGACATGTGTATGTCAAATATTTGTAATCCAAAGCAGACTTATGGGAGTTACAGTCGCAGGCCACATCGAAGGAGAAGCGTGAATGGACAAGGGCAAGGTGCAGAATGAGGGAATGGGTGTGGTGTGGCCCCAATGGTAAACCCTGTCTACCACGATCTTTATTCCCTTTCTATGCCAAAGTAACACACGGTAAGGACCATGTGTCAAAAGTGGGGATGTATGACAATATTTCAGCACGCTGGTACAGAAAGGGATTTACTCATTAGTCATAACAATAATGTGAATAATGTATTATCTGTGCCACTAATAATGTGGGGACGGGAATACAAATGAATCAGGCAGAACACCCCCAATCCCAAAGACCCTTTGAACATTTACAGATGGACTTTATTGAACTAACACCCAGCGAAGGGAAAAGGCATTATCTGGTAATAGTTGATGTTTTCCCAAGGGGTGGAAGTGCTCCCACGTCTAAACAGGATGCCAGTGCGGTAGCCAAGGCTTTGCTAACTGAAATAGTTCCGAGATGGGGCATCCCTGAAAGGCTAAGCAGCGACAATGGAAAGCCATTTATAAATATTGCCCTGCAGCAGATCAGTGATTACTTGTGAGGAACTAGAGGTGACATGGACAAAGGCATTTCCAATTGTGCTAATGTATATGAAGGACAGGAAGAGTAAATCTTAGGACGTTTGAGATTTTGTTTGGAAGGTGGCCTAATACAGGAATTGGCCCAAGACCGATTGTAAGACAGATAACAGACCACTGTGAGGACGAGATATTATGTTACGGTATAAAACTCTCCACACTTCTGTCTCAAATACAGAATCAAAAGAAGGGCAGCACTACCCCAATCATCAGAAGGGAAGATGCACAATCTAGAACCTGAAGACTGGATAGTGGTGAGATACTTCAGGAGCAAAAGCATGAAGGCGAAGAGCTGGCTGGGACCGTTCCAAGGGCTCCCTACAACACAGACAGCTGTTAAGATCGCCCAAAGAGCCACGTTGACACATGCCAGCCATTGCAAACGTGTAGCTGACCTTGAGGAGACATCGGACAACACCGGATCCAAATAAGTGTAAGTAGTGATTAGCAGATTCATAGAAATATGGGGCTGCATGGCAGGACGATTCTTGAAGGCAGGAGTGTCTGGGGTACAACCGCAGACGGTAATCTTAACCAAGGATGTTAAGTTGACCTTTACATGCCACCCATGCCCGTTTGGTAACCAGGACGACTATAAATAAGGCAATAAATATTTACGCAGAGATCCTTGTGTACCCAGTTACTGGCACTGAGTTACAGGTACACCTGACACGGGATATCGATTTCCTGTTAAAAAAGAAGGAGGTGCCATGGCAAGGGTAATAATAACCAAGATTCAGAAGAGCGATGAGGATGCCTGGTGGTGTGAAACAGATAGACCCTTCTCCGGTATCTATAGACACGTGAATATAGTGGTACAGCCTCGCACCCACCCCACCCGAGATGCAGTGCAGAAGGTCCTCCAAGAAATAGTCGCTCCTGGACTCGAAAAGATGAATGTCCAATAACCCGCACTGCAGATGGGCGGAAAGGCCTTTTCCAAGCTGACAGAAATGGAAGAAAGAAAGAAACTGTTGTGCAACGAAAATGATCACAAATGAAATAAGTAAAAGTGGATTCATTGTGAAAACTTACAGCGCCATATTTCACTTTCCGTGGACGTCTATTGTTAAGGATTCAGTGCTCTCACCGCTGTAGCAATGGGGGATTTCCCCTGACCGTTTATGTTGTTGACAAATTTCCCAAAGCAGGGAATGTTGTATGGAACTGGCCATTAATCGAGCATTGTCACAAACAGGATTCAGACTAGCATAAAACAAAGAAGTGCGAATCCTGGAAATCTGAATCAACAACAGGAATTGACAGAGAAACTCTGCAGGCCTGACAGTATCTGTGGAGACAAAGAGATTTAATGTATCATATCATAGATTCAGGCTACTTATGCTTTTTATTGTTTATTGCCTGGGTAATTGTCAATTTCACTTCGCGAAACAGCATATTACCAGAGTCTCTCATTAGCTGACAGACGTCATCTGTAAAAATGCAAAATTCCTTTATTAGCTGTAATGCTGTTGCTGTTGCCCTGAGTTGGTGAAAGGCAGGCCTTCATTACCTTATTCTTCTCCTTTATGTCGATGAGCAGCCATGGTGAATGGAGAATTTCTGTTTGCCTCCCTTTGTCTCTCTGTGCCATCTCACTCTCTTCTACATTCTCCCTCTCTCTGTTGGTGAATATCCCTCATTTTTCATTTCTACTCTTGGAAAAGTGTTAAAATCGGAGTCTGGTCCGTGGCTTTCTCATCCCCCCCCGGCCAGAGTGTGTAGAACTGGGCTCACAGTCTCCAAGTAATGTCTGTGTTACTTAGGTCTGAGATCAGGTGACATTTGTTCACACAAAACGTTATGAGCTTTTACAATTCTAAATAGTATTCATAATAGACCAGAAAAAAGCAGTTTCACTCCAATTATAGGAAATCTATGGTGCCATTGCCGTTTGCCTAAAATCAATGAATGGTGACAGCAGACAATGAGAGCCATTATCTCATTGGATGCGTTATTACTACAACATTGTCCTACAAGTCTGCAGTGTCTCCTGCGTCTCTTCATTATTCCCAAAAAAATTGAAAAGACGGACGGAGAATAATAGTAGAAGAGATAGACAAATCCTTGTCGAACTGAGTAGAAAGAACTCTGCGTTGAATTAGCAGGATAGAACATCGATTAATGGGTCCACATCAGGCGGTAGGGCTTGGGAGCACGAAATGACAACGGTCTGAGCTCAAACACAAGAAGCATGCTGATCCGTCACTTTCGCGATGTTGGATAAACAATACGGCTTTTACAAGAAGATTAAACAATGAACTTTCAATGTACAGAACATTTGACAGCATTTGACGCCATTAACGCCTGGTTATTACCACTTGCTTTAACTGACGAAACCACATACACTGTTCTTCAAATCAATAAGGGCATTTAATGAAGTATTTGATCACAGTTAATCGGACCACCTTTCTGTAATAAAGCTGCTCGATGAGAATTTATATCAACGTCCGCTCGTGCAGAAAAGAAGTTCACAGCTGGTGACTGTCCACTGAAAATGTGCAGGAAGAGGCAATCTCTTCTTGCTTTGATTTCAAACTGATGCCTTCACCTCTTTAACCTGACGGGATAAACAGTATGCGTTCATCCTCTCGGGGCCGATTTACCGCCTGAATATGCACAGAGGGAAACTCATACCAAGAGACCAGGGTAATTGTGGTGAACCTACCAGGAGTGGTGTGAGTCGGTGTTAACAGTGGGCAGTAAGGGCGAAACCATTAGCACTGACATTGATCCTTGTACCAACAGCTCCTCATTCACTGTCGGCCTCATTCATCCCAGTCATCATTGACCTTCAGTTTATCCTACTTTCCCTTCGAAACTTTACACTTGTTCCGGACCACTTTCGGGTGTCCACTTGGAAACTGCAGCTTTTCCAAACGAAATTCTGGAGGATACACGTCACTCTTTGGGATAGGCTTCACTGCCCAACCATAATTACTCAAAAGATTGAGATGGTAAGTTACTTTACTTCGTCCTCGAAGTGCTCAAAACAGTGATACAGCCATGATGTCGATAGGGAGGAAGTTCGAAGAATTAAACCCAGCGACATTGAATGAACAGCGTGATAGTTTCAGCTCTGAAAGGCGAGATCCTTAGAGGGGATTTTCAGTGACAATTTATTCGTGTATGTGCTGCCATAGCTGCCAGAGGATGTGGTCGAGGCTCGTACAATTGCGACATTTAAGAGGCATTTGAAATGGTAGATGAGTAGGAAGGGTTTGGAGGGAGATGGGCCGTGTGCTGGCAGGAGGGACCAAATTGGGTTGGGATTTCCGGTCAGCAAGGACAGGTTTGAACGAAGGGTCTGTTTCCCTGCAGTACATCTCTATGACTCTAAGATTCCAGCAATCAATCACTGGATTCCTTCTGGCAGAACCGGGTCTGTGCTCTCTGTGGAAGCAGAAAATGGTTTTCATTCAGATTAGCCACAAGAAGAGAAATAAATCTTCATTTCCTGACTTGGAATTTTATCCAGGTCTGGGCGATTCAAACCCAGACTCTGAAGCAGGGATTCCACTGAAGTTCACAATAACCCTTTCGACCTAACCTGTACAAACTCTTGTGCCTATCGTTCTTTGTCCCCACATTTTGAAACACCGGTCCTTGCCGTGGGTGGTGAAGGAGCTAACGACAGCCTCGCAGAAAAACCGTGGGGTCAGAGACCCGATCAAATCTGTCATGCAGCGGGAATTGCATTGCTCAGAACATACGTGTTTGCTGTGTGGGCCTGAAACCGAGCTCGATCACACACAGATACGGTGTAACAGCTGCTGGCAGATGTGGAGGCGGTTGGGTCGGTTTCATTTGCACTGTGGGAAAAAGACTGGATTCTAAATTCAGGGGAGCTAAGTGTCACAGATAGAAGGCTGAGAATTGGTTTGGGAACGATATGAGTCATGACCGAATGGCGGGCAGACCAGATGGGCTGAAAGCTCTAACTGTCCTCTGTTGCCTTCTGGTCTCTGGCAATCCAGTATCTCAGGAAATAGAAACAGAGTTAATCGTGCATTTCGAAGTCCTCCTCTCATAACTCGGCGAGGTGAGAGATGAAACAGTTCTGCTATTAAATTTTGAAACTAGGTGAACGTTTGGAGACGGAGTAATAAAAAAGAAACTGAGTATAAAGTTGAGAGTCAGGAGATATTCAATAAAAAGGTAGACGGAGATGGACATGGAGAAATAAGTGTCACTATTCTTGAAGACTTAACTCGGTTTTCCATTCCAAGATTCTACCAGACCTGCTGAGATTTTCCCGCAATTTCTTTTGTTGGTACTGAAACAGAAGGGAGAAGTGTGATCCTGGACCAATCAGCTATGTCTGCTCTGTGGACGTTTGAATTCCCTGTTCGAACAAATCACTTCTGACCCACACGGAAACCTCACTATCCTGCATCACCCCCATTCGTGTTACTGACAATAAGCTGTTCATTACGTAAACCCATATGGGTACACAACAGCATCATTTACCGAGTGAATTGGGAAAAGTTCAGGGAGAGTTCCATTAGGTTTTCATCCGAGCATTCTCATTCAGTTAATTCCATTGCAGCAGCATTTGACATGCAGCTGTCACTGTCATGTGGCCATTCGCATTCGACGTCTCTGGACATTTTGGTTGGGGCACGTTTGAAATGGTACCTCACGTTTTGGAAGGGACATCATTTAAAGCATATTCGGCTGAACTGATAACCTTGTCTCTTGCACCTGCAGTACAGTGGAGACAGTTTTCACTCAGAAACCAAGAGATGATCAAAAATGGAGGAAAAAATGTGTCAACAAAACCTGCCTCAGCGAGCGAATTCGCTCTTGCAACATTAATGGAGAGCGGCTTTCCTATTAACAAACAACAGCGCCCTGCGTGGGTCTCGACCCCACACCATTGAGATTAAAGGTCTCACGCTCTACCGACTGAGCGAGCCAGGTCAGGATTGATGTTGGTTAATTTATCATTTCATACTGAGTTTAATTCAGCTGACACGGCAATTTTCAAAAATCTCGTTCATTCCTCACCATTGCAAATAACATTATTCAAGTGTTTCAATTCTCAGATTTATTCCGTCAGACCATTACAATCCATTTAGGCCTTGCCCCGGGATTTACGATTCTCTGCTAATATTTTCATATTTTGACCCTGATGCTTCGGTCGCCGAAGTGATTCCCAGAAAATCTGGCAGACTGCAAATCAATCGGGAAAATACCTCAGGAAACCAAATCATTTATGATTAGAGTGTAGGGAATCGCAAATGCTGAAGAGATGCAGTCCTCACCATCAATACTTTCTTTGTTCTACCTGCCTACAAAGTTTACCACTTCTCATATTCGAGACGGGAATTCTGATTATAAAATGTTTCAAAAACAGGAACAACCTTCTGAAGCCATTTCCAATTTGAATTAGAATTTTTTACCTTTTCACAAGGTAACAGCCGTTCCTGAGGAAGGAGTTTCCATGAGCTGTGTCCCAGGTCTGGGCAGGAAGCCGCGGAATGAAACTGTATAGGCCCCTTTCTGTTGGCAGTGGGGGCTTGTAGACAGTGTGGTCACATTCTGCTGCACGTGACCGTTTCACTCACTGCGGACTCAGGGTCAATCATGGATGAGTTCTCGTGGTTGTATTGTCAGAAGATGGTCGGCATCAATACTTAGAGTCACAAAGTCATAGAGATGTACAGCTCTGTGCTGTTTTTCGGCTTGGAGAACCAACATTTCGGCCAAATGCTCTGACCATTTGAGACACAGCAACTGGCAGCAAAATTGTGCGTGTACACATCCAAACGCACAGTGCTCGAGAGGATGTGGACAGCAGTAGTTCTCATTATTTTAAGAATCAGTTCCTCATGTACCCGTGTTTACCGCAGAGAGGGTGAGAGACCCGAGGAGTAACAAACACACCCATAAAACAATATCAGGTTCTGTGTAGTTCTGTCATAAAAAAAGCTGCCTGCTGTTGTTCTATTGCAAAGTTGGGTTTCAAACCCACGACGCAACAGACATTGGACCCTAAACCCAGCACAGTTAACCTCTCTGGATTAGTGGTGCTGGAAGAGCACAGCAGTTCAGGCAGCTTCCAAGGGGCAGTAAAATCGACGTTTCAGGCAAAAGCCCTTCATCAGGAATACAGGGTTTCGCCCGAAACGTCGATTTTACTGCTCCTCGGATGCTGCCTGAACTGCTGCACTCTTCAGCACCACTAATCCTGAATCTGGTCTCCAGCATCTGCATTCATTGTTTTTACCTACATTAAACCACTCGGCGACGCTCCCTGAGGATAACTAAGCGGGAAACCTGTCAAGACTAATGTTTCAGCATGGCTTCACTTCAGGCAATTTCCCCTGGCACTTTCTTTGAATACCTTCGCATAATTTAAAAAAATATTTACAACGATTTGAAAGGTTTGCACGGTGTGGATATTAGTGAGAAGCTGAATATTCTTCGACAGTTTTCCCTGGAGCTTCAGGCCTGAGGGATGTCCTTGGAAAAGTTTACAAAATCATGAGGTAGACGAGCAGAGAACATAGTAAATCTACACTTTTTCAGAAGTCACGTGAGTTTAAAGCGAGATAGCATAGGTTTAATGTGAGGGCAGTACAATTTGAAAGGGATGTGAGCGATACTTGTTTTTAATACAGACATTTTTGTGCGTGTCGAATAAATTGCCACATTTAGTGGCAGAGATTGGTGCACTCACAACACTCCAAAGGCATCTAAATGGGTATACAGAAAGGAAGTGTTCAGAGAGATAAGGGACAAATATGGCAAATATGTTTAGATTAGTTACGGTCATCTGTTCAGCAGGTGCAAGTTGGATAGGAAGGTTTGCTTCTATGCTCGGCAATTCTGTGACACTCCAGTACCTGACAACAGTTTGAATAGACGACTTGCAAAAACACATGCTGTTTCTTACTAAGTCAGCGTGTTTGAATTTTATTTTTTCTTGAAGCGTAATGTTTTGAAATGACACAGAGAGAAAAGTTTTCCAGACATTTACAGACAATGACCATTCTCCTTGATACATTCCCAAGTTCTCCATCAATTAATTTCGTTGACTAAACAAAACCTCACAAATCGTGTTATCCCCTCAACTCTCCAGTGAATCCAAAAACTGACAGCTCTTAATGTGGACCAGGTGCAAAACTCAAAAGGCAGAGTCATTATCAGACACACAAACTCATTACTTCTGTCTGTGAGGAAGTGCGAGACATGTATATCAAGAACTGCTCACACAAATAGTACCGAAGCAATTCCAAACGGAGCTTCCCGACATTCTGGAGATTTAGTGCATTGCCAAGTAACAGAAAGTGTTCAAGTAACATAAAACATAACAGAAAAATGTACCATGCAAAGTGAATATTACCAATTATATTCTCGATTAAATTAGGTCAACAATAGATTTCCAGTGCGTGCAGCAGCGAAGGTAAGACCGTTTGGTTTTAAAAGTACTTGCCGGTAGCGGGCAGCGGTGTTTTTTTTTCTCTTCCACTCTCACTTCTCAGAAAGAGCGGGAGCACCAGGGGGAAGTGACGACGACCAGAGGGGCAGCCGGGAAGGAAAGCGGTGAGTATTTATACTCACCCTTCGAATCCGTCGGTCATTTCCAGTGCGAGCAGCAGCGAAGGGAAGACCGTTTGGTTTTAAAAGTACTTACCGGTAGCGGGCAGCGGTGTTTTTTTTTCTCTTCCACTCTCACTTCTCAGAAAGAGCGGGAGCACCAGGGGGAAGTGACGACGACCAGAGGGGCAGCCGGGAAGGAAAGCGGTGAGTATTTATACTCACCCTTCGAAGCCGTCGTTCATTTCCAGTGCGAGCAGCAGCGAAGGGAAGACCGTTTGGTTTTAAAAGTACTTACCGGTTGCGGGCAGCGGTGTTTTTTTTTCTCTTCCACTCTCTCTTCTCAGAAAGAGTGGGAGCACCAGGGGGAAGTGACGACGACCAGAGGGGCAGCCGAGACCCGGAAGCAGTTAGTGTAAGCTTACCTGGCTAGGTTTTTTTCCCCCTTTAAAAGCGCGAAGGAGAGGAACCCGAGGCACAATACGGGTAGTGCCTCCCACCCGCCCTCCTCGTCTAACCTAATAATTACATCTGTTGTGGTAAGTAGGTAAGTGCTGAATTTTGCTTGTTGTATTCTTTAGACCCAGTTTTATTTTAAAAAAAGTTAGCTTTCGAGGGATGGCAGTGAAGGCAGTGCAATGTTCCTCCTGCAACATGTATGAGGTGAGGGATGCCATCGACGTCCCTGCCGATTACACTTGCAGGAAGTGCACCCATCTCCAGCTCCTCCAAAACCGTGTTACGGAACTGGAGCTGGAGTTGGATGAACTTCGGATCATTCGGGAGGCAGAGGGGGTCATAGATCAGAGTTATAGGGAAGTAGTAACTCCAAAGATGGCAGATAGATGGGTGACAGTGAGGGGGACTGGGAGGAAGCAGCCAGTGCAGGGACCCTCTGCGGCCGTTCCCCTCAAGAACAAGTATACCGTTTTGGATACTTGTGGGGGGGATGACTTACCAGGGGTAAGTAACGGGGCTCAGGTCTCTGGCACGGAGCCTGTCCCCGTTACTCAGAAGGGAAGGGTGAAGAAGAGCAGAGCAGTAGTAATTGGGGACTCGATAGTTCGGGGCACAGATAGGCGGTTTTGTGGGAACGAGAGAGACTCACGTTTGGTATGTTGCCTCCCAGGTGCAAGGGTACGTGATGTCTCTGATCGTGTTATCCGGGTCCTGGAAGGGGAGGGGGAGCAGCCCGAAGTCGTGGTCCATATTGGCACCAACGACATAGGTAGGAGGAGTGCCGAGGATGTTAGACAGGCTTTCAGGGAGCTAGGTTGGAAGCTCAGAGTTAGAACGAACAGAGTTGTTGTCTCTGGTTTGTTACCCGTGCCACGTGATAGAGATTCGAGGAATAGGGAAAGAGAACACTGAAATGCGTGGCTACAGGGATGGTGCAGGGGGGAGGGATTCCGGTTTTTGGATAACTGGGGACGGTGGGATGGTGGGACCTCTATAAACAGGATGGTCTACACCTGAACCTGAGGGGCACCAGTATCCTTGGGGGGAGGTTTGCTAGTGCTCTTGAGGAGGGGGGGGGTTTAAACTAACTCTGCAGGGGCATGGGAACCCAGATTGTAGCTTCAGGGTGCAGGGCCTGGAGTGTCGGGAGGTTAGGAACATGGCATCAATTTCAAAGGAGGGTGCCTGTAAACAGGAAAGTGGCTTGAAGTGTGTATACTTCAATGCAAGAAGTATACGAAATAAGGTAGGTGAACTTGCAGCGTGGGTTGGTACCTGGGACTTCGATGTTGTGGCTATTACGGAGACATGGCGAGAACAGGGACAGGAATGGCTGTTGCAGGTTCCAGGATTTAAATGTTTTAGTAGGGTCAGAGGTGGGGGTAAAAGAGGGGGAGGTGTGGCATTGCTTGTCAAAGATAGTATTACAGTGGTGGAAAGGACGATGGATGAGGACTTGCCATCTGAGGTAGTTTGGGCTGAGGTTAGGAATAGGAAAGGTGAGGTCACCCTGTTAGGAGTCTTTTACAGGCCTCCTAATAGTCCTAGAATCATTGAAGAAAGGATAGGGAAGGTGATTCAGGAGATGAGTGACAGTAATAGGGTGGTTGTTATGGGGGACTTTAACTTTCCTGATATTGATTGGGAAAGCTATAGCTCAAGTTCGTTAGATGGGTCAGTGTTTGTTCAATGTGTGCAGGAGAGTTTCCTGACACAATATGTAGACAGGCCAACAAGAACTGAGGCCATACTGGATTTGGTTCTGGGTAACGAACCAGGCCAGGTGTTAGAATTAGAGGTAGGTGAGCACTTTGCGGATAGTGACCATAATTCGGTGATTTTTACTCTCGTGATGGAGAGGGATAAGTGTGTACTACAGGACAAGAGTTATAGCTGGGGTCAGGGAAATTATGATGCGGTGAGGCATGACTTAGGATGTGTGGCTTGGAAAAGTAGACTCCAAGGCAAGAGTGTAAATGATATGTGGAGCTTGTTCAAGGAGCAACTATTGAGTGTCCTTGATAATTATGTACCTGTCAGGCAGGGAGGAAAGGGTCGTGCGAGGGAGCCGTGGTTTAATAAGGAATTGGAATCCCTTGTTAAATGGAAGAGGGCGGCCTATCTCAAGATGAGACGTGAAGGTTCAATTGGGGCGATTGAGAGTTATAGGGTAGCCAGGAAGGACCTGAAGAGAGAGCTAAGAGCAGCAAGGAGGGGACATGAAAGGTCCTTAGTCGTTAGGATTAGAGAAAACCCTAAGGCTTTTTATCGGTATGTTAGGAATAAAAGAATGACTAGGGTAGGAATAGGTCCAGTCAAGGATAGTAGTGGGAAGTTGCGTGTGGAGGCAGAAGAGATTGGGGAGACACTGAATGAATACTTTTCTTCAGTATTTACTCAGGAACAGGGCATTGTCGTCGATGTGAATACTGAGTCACAAATAAGTAGAATGGATGGCTTTGAGGTATGTAGAGAGGAGGTGTTGGAAATCCTGGAAAAGGTGAAAATAGATAAATCCCCTGGGCCTGATGGCGTTTATCCTAGGATTCTCTGGGAAGCAAGGGAGGAGATTGCAGAGCCATTGGCCTTGAGTTTTATGTCCTCTTTGTCTCCAGGAGTAGTGCCAGAAGACTGGAGGATAGCAAATGTGGTTCCCTTGTTCAAAAAGGGGAGTAGGGATAACCCTAGTAACTATAGGCCGGTGAGTCTCACTTCTATTGTGGGCAAAGTCTTAGAGAGAATTGTAAGGGATAGGATTTATGCACATCTGGATAGGAATAATGTGATCAAGGATAGTCAGCATGGTTTTGTGAAGGGCAGGTCGTGCCTCACAAACATTATTGAATTCTTTGAAAAGGTGAAGAAGGAGGTTGATGAGGGGAAAGCGGTAGATGTGGTATATATGGATTTTAGTAAGGCGTTTGATAAGGTTCCCCATGGTAGGCTACTGCAGAAAATACGGAGATATGGCATTGAGGGTGAGTTGGAGGTTTGGATTAGGAATTGGCTGGATGGAAGAAGACAGAGGGTAGTAGTTGATGGCAAAGTTACTTTATGGAGTGCCGTCACTAGCGGTGTTCCGCAAGGATCTGTTTTGGGACCATTGCTGTTTGTCATTTTTATAAATGACCTGGAAGAGGGGTTAGAAGGTTGGGTGAGCAAGTTTGCGGATGATACGAAAGTCGGAGGAGTTGTTGACAGTGAGGAAGGATGTGGCAGGTTACAGCAGGATATAGAGAAGCTGCAGAGCTGGGCAGAAAGGTGGCAAATGGAATTCAATGTAGCTAAGCGTGAGTTGATTCCCTTTGGGAAGAATAACAAAAAGATGGGGTACTGGGCTAATGGTCGGATACTTGGTAGTGTGGATGAGCAGAGGGATCTTGGTGTCCATGTACACAGATCTCTGAAAGTTGCCACCAAGGTAAATAGTGCGGTGAGGAAGGCATATGGCGTACTGGCTTTTATTGGTAGAGGAATTGAGTTCCGGAGTCCTGAGGTCATGATGCAGTTGTAAAAGACTCTGGTGCGGCCGCATCTGGAATATTGTGTGCAGTTTTGGTCGCCATACTATAGGAAGGATGTGGAGGCACTGGAACGGGTGCAGAGGAGGTTTACCAGGATGTTGCCTGGTATGGAACGAAGATCGTATGAGGAAAGACTGAGACACTTGGGGCTGTTTTCATTAGAGAAAAGAAGGTTTAGGGGTGACTTGATTGAGGTGTACAAGATGATTAGGGGGTTAGATAGGGTTGACAGTGTGAACCTTTTCCCGCGGATGGAGTCGGGTATTACAAGGGGGCATAGCTTTAAATTAAGGGGGGGTAGATATAGGACTGAAGTTAGGGGTAGGTTCTTCACTCAGCGAGTCGTAAGTTCATGGAATGCCCTGCGAGTAGCAGTGGTGGACTCTCCCTCTTTATGGGCATTTAAGCGGGCATTGGATTGGTATATGGAGGATAGTGGGTTAGTATAGGTTAGGTGAGCTTGGATCGGCGCAACATCGAGGGCCAAAGGGCCTGTACTGCGCTGTATTCTTCTATGTTCTATGTTCTAATACGTTGGTGCCTCCATCTGATCGAGCGAGCCAATCTCCAGCCTCCCTCACCAGGACAGTAATGAAGGAAATGAGAGAAATATAACAAAGTTTCACGTTGCAGTTGCCCACCTTTTAGCCACAACAACAAAAAACGATGGAGCAGATTCAGTGCAGGATCTGGCTTCACAACAGCGGTGAAATAACGATGTCCACTCACTTTCAGGGAAAACTGTGAACAACTCACATTGTCCAGACTATGAATACACAGCGCAGGCTGTTTAGTTCCCATATTCTACTGCTGCCCTGACATTCATACGAAAATGTACCTTTCAAAGAGAGCGTTTGTAGCTGTGGAATGACAGTGGCAGCTGTTTCCCCGCGCTCTTACTGCCGCCCTTGGTAGTGTAGGGGCTGGTATTCTCATCTTACACGCGGTAGTTGAGTGTGCAATTCTCTGTTGTGGAAAAGCGTAGTGTTTTGGAACAGAAAGATGTGAAGTTCGGATGCTTCTGGAGATCTTGTTGCAAAGATCAGTGACGCGAGAAAGATGGTTTGCAGACTTTTCCTCGCCTGTCTGGGTGACATTCTCAGCGCTGCAGAGGTTCCAGTGAAGCGCTGCTCTCATGTTTTGGTACGAATTCATTTGGTTTCATTCCCGCTGCTTCTGTTTGTTGGGATTGCAGATTGGGTCCAACGGATGGAATCCGTGGATGAGTGCCCTGCTTTCAGGAATTGTCTGGCTGTCTTCTGCTTGCCCTGTCCTATTTTTGTGCTATTCTAGTCGAATGTGTGGCCCTTGCCGTTTGTATGTATTGCTACTAGGGACTGATGGACTGACGCCCACAAAAATTCTTTGCCAATAACCAATATCCACACACCTTCATTCGCTGATGCATGGCACAAAAAGTTCGCAGCGAGGATATGCTTTGAGGTAATTTTTAAATCATGCTTCCCTGTATTAAAAACAAATTCTGGAAAACGATATCCAGACTCCTCCGAACATTCGGACTTATGACATCACAGAAACCGACAGTCTCACTCAGACAACAACTCACGAGAAAACAAGGCACAATCTGCATCATGTGCGGGTCAAACGTGGTTGACGAGATTCCACGCAGGGACTGCACGAATCACGACAAAGGAGAAAGAGGCTGACAACTAGAGAGCTGCATTCATAATTTCACCTGGACTGCAAAAGCCTCGGACAGCTGTTCCTTGCAGTTATGCACAGAATATTCAATGTCTCTGATTCCAGGGCTTGGAACTCGGATGATATGACCGTCTGCAGCACTGGTTACTTCCTTGAGTGAGGTAAATCCTGATGGAACATATGTAACACTCTATTGTTCATTGAGAAATATATCCAAAATAGGAGCTCAGAGCAGTATTTCTGCTGTCTTTCTGGTGCTGTCCCTGACATGCCCTGTGGCACTACACTTATTCTGTGATTCCTGAGGGTTTGGCACATGCTTCCACGATCGCATTATGGGCAGTAATCTGCATTTTCGCTTCAATAACGGGTGTGTGAAGCGGAGGTCCACCATTCTCTATTCAATTTTTCTCTTCTTATGCGCAACTGCAATACAGTAAAGGATCAATTAATATTGTAAGATGATATACAGAGGCGTGTGAAATACCGAAGTTTTAATGACATTTATGCAATGGTTAGAGATTACCTTGATTCAGTAAATAAGGATGTAAAGTCTGTTTGGCTGGAGTTGAGGAACAGTGAGGAATGAACTCACAAGCATGTGTAGTTTACAAGCCCACTCGCAGTAACCACAAAGCGAAATAAATCGTACAAGGAAAAAAAATATTGTGTGTCAGTGACAAAAATGGCAATAGTCATGCGTGATCTTAACTTTCCATCTAAAGCTCTCGGTTCCATTGTAAAAACGTTTGGAGAACAATAATCAAAGAAATCCCACATGTCCCATAAAACATCACGAGGGATATCTTGGTAATTGATTACTCTACTGGTGACTTAATTTTCATATTTTCTTGGAAAACATCTCTTTAATTGTGAGCATCATAAAAGGCTTTCTTTTGCCAGCAAGAAATAAATATGTGATTAACCTTTGTTCGTTTCATGTATAAGAACACTGAGACTCCTCTGCACTGCACATCTTTTGCGTTTCTATCGATTTTAATAGTAGCGTGTCTTTTGATTCTTCCCAACAAAGTATATGACCTCGCATTTCCGATATGAAACTGCATCTGCCAAGAATACTCCAATTGTTGGAGGGAATCCTGAGGAACAGAATGTACATGTATTTGGAAAGACAAGGACTGATTCGGGACAGTTAACATGGCTTTGTGCGTGGGAAATCATGTCTCACAAATTTGATTGAGTTTGTTGAAGAAGTAACAAAGAAGATTGATGAGGGCAGAGCAGTAAATGTGATCTATATGGACTTCAGTAAGGCGTTCAACAATGTTCCCCATGGGAGACTGATTGGCAAGGTTAGATCTCATGTAACAGCAGTGGACCTAAGACCGACCCTTGTAGTACGCGGCCAGTACCTGGACACCAAGAAGAACATGTTCCATCAACGACAACAATGTTTTCTATTGGCAAGCCAATTACTGATCAAAGCTGCAATCTCTCCCATAATTCCATTCCACAGCATTAATAGCCTCTTGCGGGGAACCTTATCGAACAACTTTCTGAAACCCATATACAACACATCAACCGGTTTACTGTCATCTCCGTGTTTGGTCACTTTGTTAAAAAAGTCAATAAGATTCGTTCGGCAAGGACTACCGATCACAAAACCGTGCTGACTGTCCCTGAACAGATTACTCTTTTCGAGATGGTCATAATCCTATCTATAATAACCTTTTCCAACACGTTACCAACAACTGCAGAGAGACTCACTGGTCTGTAATTACCAGGGTTGTCTCTCCGACACTTTTTGAACACGGGAACAACATATGCAATGCTCCATTCCACAGGCACTATTCCTGTAGACAACGATGATTTGATAATCGACGCCAAAGGCTCATCAATCTCTTCCCTTGCTTCCCAGAGGATCCTAGGACAGATCCCATCCGGCCCAGGGGACTTGTCTGTTATCTCAATCTCCAGTATTTCTATCATCTTATCCTGGTGAACCTCAATCTCTACTATTCTAGATGCAAGTATCTCAGTATCTTCCTCGCCAACATTTTCATTTTCTATAGCGAACACTGTCGAAAAATATTTATTTGGCGCTTCCCCCATCTCCTCTGGCTCCACACTCAACTTTCCAATATTATCCTTGATTGTCCCAAATTCAACTCTCGTCATTCTTTTCTTCCTGACATACCTATGGAAAGCCTTAGGGTTAACCCTGATCCTATCTGCCAACAACTTCTCATGTCTCCTCCTGGCTCTTCTCAGCTCTCTTTATAGGTCTTTCCTGATATCGTTGGAACCCTCGAGCGCTCTAACTGAGTTTTCACATTTTGTCCGAACATAAGACTTCTTGTTCTTCTTGACCAGGGATTCCACTTCCTTAGTAAACCACGGCTCACCCGTTCGATACCTTTGTCCTTGCCTGACAGGTACATACTTATCTAGGACATTTAGGAGCTTTTCCTTGAATAAGCTCCACATTTTAATGTGCTCACCCCCTGCAATTTCAGACCACATTCTACGCTTCCTTAATCTTACCTCGATACATCGTAATTTCCCTTCCACCAGCTGAACCTCTAGCTCCGTGGATGACACCTATCCCTTTCAATCACGAAAGTAAACCTGAGAGAATTGTGATCGCTGTCTCCAAAGTGCTCACCTAATTCCGAATCTAAAACCTGGCCAGGCTCGTTACCCAGTACTAAATCGAAAGTGGCTTCGTCCCTTGAAGGCATGTTTACATACTGTGTCAGGAAGCCCTCGTGCACACACTGCGCAACGACTGACCCATCTATAGTATTCGTACTGTAGTGATCCCAGTCAATATTTGGATATTGTCTTGAGTGTTTCACTGACTCAGAGACCAGATGAAGTTTTGCATTCCTCACGTACGTGAGCGATAATTCTTTCAATGTCTCAGATCAGTTTCTGTCCCGAGAACATCAGAGTCAATGTCCCGTCCTCTACTCGGTCCGACAGTTCACACTTCGTCATCCTCCTCTCAAGATTTCCAAAGCTGGAGCCTAAATTATATGGTTTGCTTCTTAAACATTTTTCCAACTGTCAACTGACAATATTTTCACAGTATCTCTTCACAATCCTCTGGCTTGCACCATGTCAGGGATGGAAAGTCCCTTTTGGTGGAGAAATTCCCGAGGCTGGTGAGTTACACTTTGGAACAAAGATGGTTAAGTGGCGATTTCCTGCGGTTGTTTGTAATGATGGGAGAGGGAGCGGTGGGAAATGAGCACTTTGACGAGCAGGAGGAAGTGTTGCTGCAGACCCGAGTCAGAGAACAGAGGACAGGGATTAAAGGAATCTCATGAAAAGCAGCACTTCTGCTTAGGACGTTCAATAACAACTGCAGAAACCCGATGTGTCGCGCAGTGTATCTGGAAAGAGAAACAGAGATAATGCTTTAAATATGGAACATTTCTGATGAAGAACTCGAGATTCCCAAGTCTAATCAAATTACCGGACTGGTTTGCTGAACTTTGAGCGAGAACTGTTCCAGCAGGAAAGCATTCATACCGTAGTCAGCAGAATTCGAAACTACGTGGGGAAACCCCAATGGATTTCTAACCCATCGCCTAAACTACTCGGCCATGACTACAGACAGCGCAGCGGAGTTGAGCGTTGACCAAATCAGCCGTGATCTCATTGAAAGCTCTCGCTGACTTGATGAGCTAAATGCTTCCATCTCCTTTCATACCTTTGCTGTCATTTGTAAGGTGCGAGACACCAATGTAGAAGAAGAAAAGCACAAAGGTAGGAAAAGATATTTGCAGCCAAACTGAGTCAAAATTATTTATTGAAAGGAAAATCACACTTGGCAATTTGCTAGATCTCTTTGCGAACATGACCAGCAGAGGTAAGCAAGGGAGCTATTGATCTGAGTATTCTTGGACCTGAAGCAAACAAAGTTTAGTGACATATTCATTTCTTTTTCTGGCGAACGAAATGTTCTTTCCTGATGGTTACAATGAAAAAGATGGTTCCCAATAAAAGACAAATATTAAGTCGCGTCTAGATATATTTCAATGTGACACGATTCAGTTTCAGTCCCTAATTACCCCAGAGATGGAGGGAGTGAGTTACTTTGCTTCACGCTTCATCTCCTCAGCACGGAGGTACAGACATGAAACCGCTAGATATGGAGTTCTTGAATTGGGAACCAGCGACACTGAAGGAACTAGGCAAAAGTGAGGACTGCAGATGCTGGAAACCAGGTTTTAGATCAGAGTGATGCTGAAAAGCACAGCAGGTCAGCAGCATCCGAAGAGCAGGCAAGTCGACCTTTCTGTTGCCAGTCCTGCTGCGTTCCCCAAACAATTTTCGTTTTTGGCTCAGATTTCCAGAAACTGCAGCTATTTGTTTTATGTTAACCTTCATAATGTTTTGGACAAAACCAATGACCTGCCAGCATCGGAAATTCGGCAGAAGTACTGGTACACCGACATGTTTGCTGAGCAATACAACCATTCCATGAGCGGAAATACGATCCGGGCCACGGTGCTGAGAGTACCGAATCCTCACAAGTAAATAACAAGACAAGGCGATAGATACTATAGTATTTGGTGTAAATAAAACACCCTTGCTGAACATTTTCGTTGCAGATTATTTTCAACTTGTCTTCGAAGATTTACAAAGTGGGAAAAGGCCATTGCGCCAGTGTGCATTGCGGCTAGTCAGAGAGCCATCTATTCTAGTCGCAGTTTCCAACTTTGGCCCAAAGTCTCGTGTGTTCTAATCTTTCCAGGGCAAATGTCAATGAGGTTATCCTATGTTCTTAAATTGCACAATAACGGGGCAGAAGTATGAAACTTCCACAACGAATTGTAAGTCTTTTGAGGAACTCATGCTCATTTTCACACACAGAGGGAGACACCCCCAAACTGATGGAGGTGTCCGTTGTGGAGAGCTGGAATTTGAAATGGACAATAGGACGAATGCAAGATTTAAATGCGGAAGCACAGAGGGGACGTCCCGCGAGCACTTCACAGGGGAGCGTCAACGCAGACCACGGTCAAAGCAAAACATTCCCCTCGAGCCAGGTAGAACTCGAACTTACAATCTACTGATCTGAAGTCAGACGCGTTATCCATTACGTCACTGGCCCAAGAAACAAGCCGAGCGTTGGCAGAATGTCGATATGTAATGCCATGGACTTTCACGGAAACAGAATTAAAAAGGTGAACAAGCACCGAAGATAATCACCAACATTGCTTCACTTCGAAGTTTCCAATTTGTGAAGCAGTGCCCTTCACTGGCAAAGGAGAAACATTTGTCCTCAGATGCCTGCTTCAGGGTCGCCTCCTTCTCTGCTGGAAGTTTCTATCGTTTTCTTCACAGTCACGACGCGATTTCATGATCCACTCCAGTGAAAAAGTGTCATGGTGTCGTCCAAGCAAGACTCTGCAGAGACTCAGCGAGAGACCTCCGGTCATTTCGAGCTCAGGATGTGGAATTAGACGAGATGCGTGACACCTTTTACTGGCGCCGCCACTTCACTGCACATTAGCGGCTCAAAACGAGCCGTTGTTAGCACCAGCTTGATTTGTACCTTCCTGCAGTGCATTTGCTAAACAACATCAGATAGATCCCATCCGGCCCAGCTGACTTATCTATTTTCACACTCTGCAGTATTTCTAATAGCTCTTCCTTGTGAACCTCAATCTCTTCTCGTCTACACACAAGTATCTCTGTATCTTCCTCGCCAACATTTTCATTTTCTATAGCGAACACTGTCGAAAAATATTTATTTAGTGCTTCCCCCATTTCCTCTGTCTCCACACACAACTTCCCACTATTATGCTTGATTGTCCCAAATTTAACTCTCGTCATTCTTTTATTCCTGACATACCTATGGAAAGCCTTAGGGTTAACCCTGAACCGATCTGCCAACAACTTCTCATGTCTCCTCCTGGCTCTTCTCAGCTCTCTTTTTAGGTCTTTCCTGATATCGTTGGAACCCTCCAGCGCACGAACTGAGTTTTCACATTTTTTCGTAACATAAGACTTCTTGTTCTTCTTGACCAGGGATTCCACTTCCTTTATAAACCACGGCTCACGCGTTCTATATAGTCCACCCTGCCTGACAGGTACATACTTATCTAGGACACACAGGAGCATTTCCTTGAAGAAGCTCCACATTTTAATGTGCTCACCCCCTGCAGTTTCCTACCACATTCTATGCTTCCTAAATGTTACCTCATTGCATCATAATTTCCCTTCCACCAGCTGAACCACTTGCTCCGTGCAGTACACCTATCCCTTTCAATCACGAAAGTAAATCTGAGAGAATTGTGATCGCTATCTCCAAAGTGCTCACCTACTTCCGAATCTCAAACCTGGCCAGGCTCGTTACCCAGTACTAAATCGAAAGTGGCTTCGTCCCTTGAAGGCATGGCTACATACTGTGTCAGGAAGCCCTCGTGCACACACTGGGCAAAAACTGACCCATCTATAGTACTCGTACTGTAGTGATCCCAGTCAATATTTGGATTTTGTCTTGAGTGTTCCAGAGTTTTTCATTGTCACAGAGTCCAGATGAAGTTTGCATTCCTCACGTACAGGAGCGAGAATTCTTTCAATGTCTCAGATCAGTTTCTGTCCCGAGAACATCAGAGTCAATGTCCCGTCCTCTACTCGGTCCGACAGTTCACACTTCTTCATCCTCCTCTGATTCCATTTCCCAAAGAGTTTCTCAAGATTTCCAAAGCTGGAGCCTAAATTATATGGTTTGCTTCTTAAACATGTTTCCAACTGCCAACTGACAATATTTTCACAGTATCTCTTCACAATCCTCTGGCTTGCACCATGTCCAGGGATGAGAAGTCCCGTTTGGTGGAAAGATTCCCGAAGCTGGTGAGTTTCACTTTGGAACAAAGATGGTTAAGTGGCAATTTCTTGCGGTTGTTTGTAATGACCGGAGAGGGAGCGGTGGGGAATGAGCAATTTGACGAACAGGAGGAAGTGTTGCCACTGACCCGAGTCAGAGATCAGAGGACAGGGATTAAAGGAATCTAATGAAAAGCAGCACTTCTGCTCAGGACGTTCAATAACAGCTGCAGAAACCCGATGTGTCGAGCAGTGTATCTGGAAAGAGAATAAGGGATAATGTTTTAAATATGGAACATTTCTGATGGAGAACTCGAGTTTCCCAAGTCTAATCAAATTACCGGCCTGGTTTGCAAAACAGGTTTTCAGAACTTTGAGCGGAAATTGTTCTAGCATGAAGGCATTCACAACGTAGTAGCAGGACTCGAACCTACGTGGGGAAATCCCAATGGATTTTTAATCCATCGCCTTAACCACGCGGCCATGACTACAGAGAGCGCAGCAGGGTTGAGCATTGACCAAATCAGCCGTGATCTCATAAAAAGCTCTCGCTGACTTGATGAGCTAAATGCTTCCATCTCCTTTCATACTTTGCTGTCATTTGTAAGGTGCGAGACACCAATGTAAACGAAGAAAAGCACAAAGGTAGGAAAAGATATTTGCAGCCAAACTGAGTCAAAATTATTTATTGAAAGGCAAATCACACTTGGCAATTAGCTAGATCTCTTTGCGAACATGACCAGCAGAGCTAATCAAGGGAGCTATTGATGTGAGTGTTCGTGCACCTGAAGCAAACAAAGGTTAGTGACATATTCATTTCTTTTTTTGGCGAACGAAATGGTCTTTCCTGATGGTTACAATGAAAGAAATGGTTCCCAATAAAAGACCGAGATTAAGTCGCATGTAGATATACTTCAATGTGTTACGATTCATTTTCAGTCCCTAATTTCCCCAGAGGTGGAGTGGGTGAGTTATGTTTCTTCACGCTTTAACTCCTCAGCATGGAAGTACAGACATGAACCCGCTAGAGATGGAGTTATTGCATTGGGAACCAGCGACACTGAAGGAACTATGTAAAAGTGAGGACTACAGATGCTGGAAACCAGATTTTAGATCAGAGTGATGCTGGAAAAGCACAGCAGGTCAGGCATCATCCGAAGAGCAGGCAAGTCGACGTTTCTGTTGCCAGTCTTGCTGCGTTCCCCAAACAATTTTCGTTTTTGGCTCAGATTTCCGGCAACTGTAGCTATTTGTTTTATGTTAACCTTCATAATGTTTTGGACAAAACCAATGACCTGCCAGCATCGGAAAATCGGCAGACGTACTGGTACACCGACATGTTTGCTGAACAATACAAGCATTCCATGAGCGGGAATACGATCCGGACCACGGTGCTGAGAGTACCGAATCCTCACAAGTAAGTCCTCACAAGAACATTTTCGTTGCAGATTATTTTCAACTTGTCTTCGAAGATTTACAAAGTGGGAAAAGGCCATTCCGCCCTTTGTGCTTTGCGGCTAATCAGAGAGCCATCTATTCTAGTCGCAGTTTCCAACTTTGGCCCAAAGTTTGGTCATGGTGTCATGCAGAATCTCAGCGAGTTCACTCAGACATTTTTGTGTGTGCAGAATGATTTGCCACATTTAAGGCAAATTCAACGGCATCCGAATGGGTATATACACAGGAAGCGTTCGGAGAGATACGGAACACATTTTAGCAAATATGGTTCAATTAATTTCGGTTATCTGTTCAGCAGGGACAGGTTCGATTGTAGGGTCTATTTCCATGCTCGGCATCTTTGATGTGCTCCCGCAGCTGACACCAGTTTTAATGGACCATTTGCAAAAGAATTCACTCTGTTTGCTACGCAGTCAGCGTGTTTGCCTATATTTCTGGAGGGTGGATGGGACGAGTTGACCCAGCGATGAGGGTCTTTCCGGACTTTTTCTGCCAATGACCATTCGTTTGGCACCTTCCCAACTTTGCCATCAAAGAGGTTGGCTGAAGAATAATACCGCACGTATAATGTTACCCCCCTCAGCTCTCCAACGAATCCAGAAACTGACAGCTCTTCATGTGGAACAGAAGCAAAACAGAAAGTGTGGACCATTGCCAGACACACCGAAGCATGCATGCTGCCTTTGTTGCAGTGCAAGCCGATTATGTCATGAACTGCTCAGAGAAACGACAGCGAGGCAATTCAGGACATACTGGAGATTTAGTGCATTGCCAAGTCACAGGAAGTGCTCACCAAACATGGAACAAAACGGAACAGCCATAACCCATGAAAAATGAAGTTGACCAATTGCACTCGTGATGAAATTAGGTCAACAATGCGCTGATGACTCCATCTGATCGAGAAGACAAATCACCAGCCCCTTCACCAGGACAGTAATGAAGGAAATGCGAGAAATACATAAAACATTTCTCATCGCGATTGCCAACTTTTTCGCCACTGCAACAACAAAAAAGGCGAGCAGCTCTAATGCAGAATCTGGTTTCATATCAGCAATGAAATAGTAATATCCATTCACTTTCATTGAAAACGGTGAACAAAGGAAATTGTCTGAAATATGAATACCCAGCGCAGGCTACTTGGTTCCCCGATTATACTGCTGCACAGACTTTCATATTTAAAGGTACCTTTCAAAGGGAGTGTTTGTGGCTGTCCATATGACAATGGAAATTGTTGCCCTCGCTCTCACTGCCATTATTGATTGTGTTGGGTTTGGCATCCTCACCTTGCACGCGGGAGTTCAGTGTACAAAGCTCTGCTGTGAAAAATCGGAGTACTTTGGAGCAGAAAGATGCGAAGCTCGTGTGCTTCATGGAAATGTTGTTGGAATGTTTTGCGGTGCTGGGAAGTGGGATCCTCACAGTTCTGTGTAACATCCTCAGGGTTGCAGAGCCTGTTGTGAAGCCTACTGTCCTGTGGCGTTTGGAATTGATTTAGTTTCATTGCCGCTGGGTCCAGTTGTTGGTGTTGCAGATTGGATCCTGATCAATGTGTTTGTTGATGGAATCCTTGGATGCGTGCCCTGCTTCTAGAAAATCTCTGGCTGCCTTCTGATTGCCATGTTCTCTTACTGTTGTGCTGCTCTCCAGGATGCTTGCTGTCTGTACGTATAGCTACTCGGGACAGCCGGCCGTGGCAATTACTGACGGCCACACAAATTCTTTGCCACGAATATGTATCCTACAACTGCATTCCCAGATGTCTGGCACACTAAATTGTCAACTAGGATATGCCATAAAGCAATTGAAACACCGATGCTTCCCTTTTTAAAAATAAATTTCTGGAAACTGATAGCCAGACTCCTCTGAACACACGGATTTACGACAGCACATAAACCAATAGCCTCGCTGAGGGAAAGCTCACCAGAAAACAATATCCAATGCCCATCTTGTGCAGGACAAATGTGGTTGTCAAGACTCCACGCAGGGACTGCACGAAACACTATATTCGAGAAACAGTCAGACAAATAGCGAGCTGCAATCATGAACTTCAGCCAGCCCGTATACGCCACGGGCAGATGGTCTTGTAGTTGTATGTAGGGCATTGAGTGTTTCTGATACAGGGGCTTGGACCGTCTGCAGCACTGGTTAATTCCTTGTGTTGTAACTACTGTTGGAACATATGTAAAACTCGATTGCTCATTGAGATGTACATCCAAAATATTAGCCGAGAGAAGTATTTTGGTGGTTTTTCTGGTGCTGTTCCTGTCATGCCCTCTGGAACTGGACTTATTCTGTGCTTCCTGACGATTCGGTGCATGCTTCCGTGATCGTACTTTGGGCAGAAACCTGCGTTTTAGCTTCAATAACGTGCGTTTGCAAACCTGGTACACCTCCCTGTATTTTGTTATCTCTTATTGTGATCAATTGCAACCCGGCAAATTATTAATTTACATTGGAAGGTGACAAACGGAGGCGTGAGAAATGCCAAGATATTAGTGACATTTATCAATTGGTTGCATATTACTTTGATTCAGGAGATAAGAATGTAAAACGTGTTTGTGTAGAAATGAGGACCAGTGAGGAAAGAAGTCATCCGCAGGTGCAGTTTACAAGTGCACACGCAGTAACTACTACGTACAAGAAAAAAATACTACATGTGAGTGATAAAAGATGGCAATAGTTACGGGTGATCTTAGTTTCCCATCTCCCACTCACGGTTCAATGGTAAAAAAAAAAGTTTGGATGACAATAATCAATAAATCATATCTGTCCCAGAGAACAACGCGAGCCATATTTTGGTCATCGATCAGTTTACAGCTGACTTTGTATCTGTCTTTTCTTGAAAACCATCTCCTTTGTTGTGACCATCAGGAAAAATATTATTTTGACATAAATAAAATGAAGATTATGTCACTACTCTTTGTTTGTTTCATGCCCAAGTACAATCGGACGACCTTGATCAACTCTGCTAGTCATGCTAACAAAGAAATCTGGAAACATGCCAAGTGTGATTTTTCGCTCAATAAATAATTTTGATTCGGTTTGCTTGAAACCACCTCTCCCTAAAGTTGTGCTTTCCTCTTTTAAAATGGTGTCCGGTATCTTCCAAATGACGGCAAAGATACGGGAGCAGATGGAAGCAATTTAGCCTATCAAGTCTGCGACAAAATTCAATTAGATCATGGCTCATTTGGTTAATTCTCAACCCCCGTTTTTATCCTCATCTCCGTGATGCTCCATGTCTGTCTATCACAGCCTTGAATACACCTCGCCTTCACAGCCCTCTGTTGTTAGGAAACCCACAGATTTGCTAACCTCTGAAAGAGTGAATATCCTCCTTATCATTTTCTTAAATGTTTGATCCCTTCAGCTGTGAGAACGCATTCTCGTCCCAATTTCTCTGGGGTGTGCATCAGAGCAGAATAAGCCCCTGAAGGTAGGTCTGCATTCTCCAGTGCCGCTCCGTGTATTTGAAACATTTTCATATTTTGACCTCTGATTAAAAATAGTAGAACTAATTTGCCAGTGTTGACGTTTTTCAAGAAGACTTCAATGAGCGTAATTCTACTGGCAGTGAATAGGGCGAGACACATTAGATTACTGACAGTGGGGAAACAGGCCCTTTCGGCCAACAAGTCCACACCGCCGAGCCGAAGCACAACCCACCCATACCCCTACATTTACCCCTTACTTAACACTACGGGCAATTTAGCATGGCCAATTCGCCTGACCTGACCTGCACATCTTTGGACTGTGGGAGGAAACCGGAGCACCCGGAGGAAACACACGCAGACACGGGGAGAGCGTGCAAACTCCACACAGTCAGTCGCCTGAGGCGGCAATTGAACGCGGGTCTCTGGCGCTGTCAGCCAGCAGTGTTAACCACTGTGCCACTGTGCCGCCCTAATGCAAGGACATTTTTCTTTCGCGATCCAGTGCTGTGTTTATTCACCTCTCTGCGCATGAAAATGCATCCTACCCATCTACTTTATTCTCGTCAATATGTGAGCAATTCAAATTGATGCGGCCATGACTACACGTGCGTAATGCTGTCTTAGTATGTCTTATGTAATGGAAAGTTCCAACCTGAAACACCAGGATTTAGCTTTTCTTGGCACCCCAGCATCCTCCTCCTTTCGAAAGCAAGAGAGTGTGACAGCAAATACTGGGGTACCAGGAAAAGCCAAATCCTGGTGTTACAGGTTGGAACTTTCTGTTCCATAAGACATGCTAAGACAGCATTGCACGCGTGTATTCATGGCCGCGTGATACAGGTGATGGATTAGAAATCCATTGGGGCTTCCCTCCGCAGGTTCTAATTCTGCTGGCTCCGTTTTCAGTGATGGCATGCTGGACGAGTTTTCACTCACAGTTCAGAAATCTCGTCTCAACAAACAAGACCAGTCAGTTGATTAGACTTAGCAAACTCAAGTTATTAATCAAAAATGACACACACTTAAAACATTATCTCCGTTTCGCTTTTCACAATTACTGCCAGAACCCTCGAGATTTTGCAGTATTCTTTGAATGTACTGTGCAGAAGTGCTGCTTTTGAATAGATTCATTTTACCCCAGTCTTCCGTTCACTAACTCTGGTCAGTGGCAACTTTTCCCCCCGCTCGTCGAAGAGCCAATCCCCACCACTCATTTTCCCATCATTATAAATAGCCGCAGGAAATTGCTGACAAACCATCTTTGCTCCAAAGCAAAACTCACCAACATCGGGAATCCCTCCACAAAACGGGACTTCTCATCCCTGCACATGGTGAAATACAGACGATTGTGAACAGAATTTGGGAAAATATTGTCACTTGTCAGGTGAAAAAATGTTAAGAAGGCAAAGCACGTCACCCAGTCTCCAGCTTCGTGAATCTTCAGAAACTCTTTGGGAAAAGGACTCAGAGGAGAATGAAGAAGAGTGAATTGTCAGACTGATCGGAAACAGTCAGTACAACTTCCAATTCTTTAAGAGGACGGGACATTTTTCTGATGTTCCTCAGACAAGAGGACAAGAACTGATTGGAGACATTGAAGTAATTCTCGGTCATGAGGAATACAAACCTTATATGGACACTGGGACAATGAAAATACTCGATACCACACAAAATAATGAGAGGTTCGAAGAGAGATGTTCCCGATTGGAGCAGAGCTGGTTCCCAGTGACATGGGTGTGTCTGTCGTGGATGGGATCAGACGGTTCCCATATCGCCATTGTGAATGTCCTCGTCCTTATTTCGGAAAAGTAAAACTGATAGAGGACAGTTGTCGTTCTGGGAATGGCAGCCTGAATTGGGAGGTCAATCACAGACTGCTTTCGAGGATCGTCCAAGGTGTTAGGTTAGAAGTATCAGCTCATTCGACTGTTAACTGAAATGTTACTGGTTCAATAGCGCCAGGGCGACAGCGGTTGATGTTCATAATGCATCTGTTTTCTGTGCAGCACCGTTTCGTGATTCTAATGGGGTCAGGAAAATGTTTTCCAAATAGAAACCTTTGGTATGACGAACGATAAAAAAAAAAGTTTCTGCATTGCTTTAATGGTTAATGTAAATAACTGTGGATTCTAGGAATCTGAAGCAAAAACAGAAACTGCTGTCGAAACTAACCAGTTTGGCAGTGCCTGTGGGAGATTACCGAGTTCTGATGAAGTTTTGAAATATTTGTCTCTGATTCTCTCTGAATAGACGCTCTAAGATCTGCTGAGATTCTCCTGGTATTTCTGTTCGTGGTTTTAACTGAATGCCTATACCATTTATAAGGATGATACAACCAAACCCACCACAAACCAAAACTAAGAAATAACACTTCAGTATCTCACTCCACCGCAAGCCCAAGGATAACTACACGATACTGCACTTCTCCAGCTTCTACCCTAAATATATTAAAGAAGCCATACCGCAAGGTCAATCGTTTCACCTGCACAGGAACCGCTCAGATGAGGAATAATGAGACAGACACCTAAAGATTTTGAAGGATATCCTCATGATGATGGGGTACATGCTGAACTGATTGATCGCCAGTTCTGATGTGCCACAGTGAAAATCTGCTGTAAACTCGTCAGAAGACAGACAGAGGATGCGACTAATAGAGTATTTTTCATCGTCAGTACTTTCCTGGAGTTCAGCATGTTCTTCACAGGATTCAGCATGTCACCGATGATGATGAGCATCTCACTAAGAACATCCCCATGACTTCAATTCTCACCTTCAAACACCCAGCAAAATTATAACATACGACAGTTTACAGTAAACTACTCAGCCTTCACAAAGCATTAACCACAACACCACAGCACCATGCCTTCGCAACCTTTGCAAGTCATGGACACTACCATCACCCGTTGGATACTCATGTGACTCAGGAAATGTTGTTTGTCACATATGCAGCAGGCAATGATACCACAAGATACCACAAGATACCCATCATGGTCTATTGGCGAGACCATGCAGATGGTGTGCCAATGGATGAATGGTAACGCCATAACAATTGCGAGACAGCATAATTCACACCCAGTCGGGGAAGAGTTCAGCAATCAAGGACATTTGGTTTTCAATCTTCGACTAAATGTCGGCCAAGGCGGCTTTCGAGATACACAACAACGCAATATCGACAAACAGAATTGGATCGCCAACTGCCTTCGTTGTGGTGATGGCATCAACCATGATATTCGGTTAATGTCACACCACATGTGACCCACCACACTGTTCTGTATCTTGAAATCTTCCTTAATTGTTCTGTTTTCACAGCATCACGGTGACAAGTTGTTATTGTCTCTCTACCTTAATCACTTTGTTCAATATTGCCTAACTGATAATTTGGGTCAGTCTCGCGGCATGCCACTCTAGGCAAAGGCAAATAAGAAGAACTGGGAATGCTGTAAAAAAGGAGCAAGGGCAAGGGTTACTTGGCGGGGTGGGGGAACGGGACTGGGGCATCGTGGCGAAGGGGGCAGGTGTTTCGCTGCTCTGGGGACATCCGTGGAGGAACATGAGAGTTAATGTTTCGGAGCTGGTGTCCCTTCCTCTGGCGTTGTTGTTGTGGAGCGGTTTTCCAGTTGCTTCTGTTTCTGTTCCATGTCATTCCAGTGCCTTGATTTGTCTGCAGTACGACTTTATTTTAACGGTTTGTAATTATCTCTCTGCCTCACTTTGTTGGATCATAGGTCAACCATTCTGTTGGCACTCAGTTATTGACACATTACTCACACTGTCGGACACTCTTGTTCACTTGCAGAGACTAAGTCTTTGACACTCCGCTCCCACAATTTGCCTGATATTTTGATCTGTCTGCCCTTGATCTCTCTTCCCTTAAATTCAGTGTTCTGTGTTATTCCCTCCCATTTCACCTAACGAAAGGGCTCTGGTCCGAAATCTTGTTATTTCAAATAAACATGTGCATCTATAACCTGGTGTGATTTCTGAATTGGTCCATCGCAATCCAAAACCGCAACCTCCACAGCAGGTACACGGAAACACCACTACACGCACTTTCCCCTCCACACTATGTTCAAGCTCATTTACTCCTGTTGCGGCATGTAATTCTGAACTTTTGTTGTTCGTGATGAAATCTGAAGGTTCAAGCGGTTCTCTTGCAATGTATGTATTTTGAAATGTGGTTCAATTTAAAAGAAAAACATACTTCAAGGGACGATATATGCTTCAAAACTTTGTCTGAGTTGTTTAAATGTCATTTATCTTGAACCCATTGAGCTGACGGAAGAATAAACGTGCTTTGCACTTCTACCACACGGTGCCAGGGACCCAGTTCAATTCCAGCCTGTGACGACTCTCTGTATGGTGCTTGTATTCCCCCCATGTGTGCGTTAGTTTTCGTCCCACATTATGAAAGCTGTGTAGTTTCGGTGGAATTTCAAATGGAAAAATACCCAACTTGTCCCGGTATGTGAACTTCAGCTTATTTCGCTGTGAGAAACTGGAAGGGGATCGATTAGGAAGTGGTTTTTGTTGGGATAATCTTCACTGCTTTGGTGTGGGCTTGATAGACCGAACTGTCTACTTCCACACAATTGGGATTTTACGAAAATTATTGCGATCGTGCGATTTTCCAGACAGTCCGACAGATAAATAATGTTTCCAGGTGTCGTTTTGAATGTCTGCAAACGATATTCCAATTCTCACACAGGAGCTACACCTCGAAGTCTGCACTTATGCAATTTAAAGTTGTGCATTCAGTGTTCACGCTTCGGAAATCACAGCTTTTTACCATTAAGATCAAATCTTGAGTTTCTTAATCTATATAATAAACATTCGAATTAGTCTCATTTATCTACATTTAATGCATGTACTTCAAACTGATTGGAATGGTAACTTCTCAGATTCAGGTTCATTTTGATCGTGGATAGGTCGATGACAACTACTCTTCCCATCATCCCAAGTGGATTTGCAAGGCATCGATCACCATCGCTGAGCCGTGCTGCTACCTGGGAGAGGGTGAAGCGCGGCGATGTCCTGTTCGGTGACATCATACATGTACTTGTCTCCAGTTAGTTTCTATGGAGTAGGACTGACAATGAGGGGAAGTTCGAAGGCAAGAGCTGATTCTGGGAGGGAAAGCCTCTTGAAGAGGTTTTGGCAGTATCTGAGAGACTTTACAAACTTCAAACAGGCAAAGTCATTGAATAAAATCTTGGGGGATGCATTCTAACAGGAGAATGGTGTAACCGGAAATATATAACATAGCCTAAATGAAGATACATACCATAGTCTTAGCAGGACGAATGGTAAGAAGAACATATTTGATTGAGGACTTCCTGCTGCAGCCTTGAAGTAGCGCAGCTTAGTCAGCTGCTCATAAATGATGATAAAACATCTATCCTTAAACTGATCACCTTCAGCCACGTGCTGGAGTATGTCTAGTCTACTTATGTCTACCTTTTGCTGCACAATTGCTATGGAGACGTGTATGTCTTTGATATCAGGCTTATTCGGAAGAATGGCTCCACTAATGTTTGAAGTTAGCTTTCGTGATTCGTTGGTTAGCACTGCTGCCTTACAACATGAAGGACCTGGATTTGATTCCAGCCTCAGGCGACCGTTTAGAGTTCGCATATTCTCCCTGTGTCTGCATGGGTTTCTTCGGGTTGCTCCAGTTTCCTACTACAGTCCAAAGATATGCCGGTTAGATAAATTGGATATGCTAAATTGTACCTCGTTCTCCAGAATGTGTTGGTCAGGAGCAGTGCAAAGTAATAGGGAAGGGAAATTGCTGTGGGTGGAATAATCCTTAGAGGTTGCGTGTGAATTTATTGTGCCTAATGACCCGTTTCCACACTGTAGCGATGGTATGATTCTATTTCGTTGAAGACTAGGTAATGGCAACACCATTGAATTTCCAGAGATGTTGATTAGATTATCTTAATCAGGATGTGTGAAATTCATTTCACTTGTCTGCCCAGGCCTTCACATTGCCAGAATTCTGCTGCATTGTGAAATGGAATGCTTCAGGAGTTGAGGAGTTAAGAATGCGGCTGAACTCTGGACATTTATTAACGAACAGAACCTTGAATAATTCCTGACGTGAGGTCCTGGAGTTTAGATAACTGACCTGCAACAACCAATCCAGTTTCTGTCCGTCTGGAGTCACATGTATCGTGGAGCAAATAAGAATAGCAGCTTTACATCCCTCAGGGGTAGAGGCGAATCGGAAGGTAATTTTTCCATGGTAAGTTGTAATGGGTTAAAGGCATTAGACATAGAATTTCAACTTAGAATTCATGGCATCTATCGTTGCATGGGTTGAATTAGGTCTCTGATATCAAATCTGGAATATCTTCACGTGAGCTGATTATCATGTACTGATGAGCAATGCTTCTCCAAAACTGGGATGAAGCTTGTTATTAAGCTTCTTCATTTCTTAGAAATTTGAATAAAAAACAAAAAAAATGTGAGCAATGCTACAGTCTCAGTCTCCACAAGCTGCTTACACACAGTACAATGTAGCACTTTGGTGATGCATCAACTCAGATTTTCAAACAAGGAGCTTGTCAGTTGCCTGAAGGGAGAGAAAACGTCGCACAGAAAACTGCATCAAACAATTCAAACATGTGGAGAAGGTGATTCTCACTATCCTGGTCTTCATTGGCGTTCCTTATAAGGCATTATGACAATTTCACTTGTTTTAGTCTGCTGCTGATCTGCTCTTTGGTTTTAAATTTTGAACAATAAAGTCTCCAATTCACTGACAGGTTTCCTTATTTAGACACAGGAAGTGCGATATCAGTTCACTGAGCAGTAGTGTCCTTACAATTCTCCAGTGATAGAGACTCCTGATGTCACTGCAAATGCAGAAATTCCTAATCTCTGTGTTCTGTCATCCGTTCCGGTTTCATACTGTTTGTAGGTATGATAATAAATCAGGCAAGACAGTTGCAAAGAATGGTAAACGGAAGTGAAACATTAACTCTTGCTATCACACAGATGATGTAAGACATGCTGAGCCATTTCTGTTTCTGATATACAAATGAAGCCTGTTTTTGCGACAACTTTGAATGTTAAGTGGTGACCTGAGAGAAGTAATGCAGGACCCTAAAATGAAGCGATAAGCTGTGGATTCTGCAATGAGTCTGAAAATGAGGTTCAGAGTATTCAGGACAGATGTTAGTGACCACTTCTACACACAATATTTGGGAGAGGTTTGGAACTCACTTCCACAAACGACAGTAGATGCAGGGTTTTTATTTTGGTTGCCAGAATCAATCCTGTGATTGTTTACATCTATCTCTAAGGACAATAGCAGCAGAAACAAGAGAAAACTGTGACCGCAAATATCCTATCAGGGATCTCGCCTTTCTGAGTTGGAAGTATCTGGCTATTCCTAAATCCTGGAACTTTCCCTCGCTAACAGCATTTTGGCTGTACCTCTATGTTCAGTTCCCTCACGTTTCTGTACAGTAGCTCATCATCTCAATCACTGGAATAATTAGGGATGGGCAGTGAATCCAATGCCATTGTGTGACGTCGATACGCCACGAATGAGTTTCGAACATCTGCAGGTTCGACGTGGACGCCCGCAAGCGATCGGGAGAAAGAAATAGTGGAGCAGGGCGTTTGAGTCAAGTGAAAGACAATGATGACTGGAGGGCGTGAGGCTGTAAGTGAGAGAGGAAGTGCTGATGCAAGGCTCACTGTTGGTATTAATGGGTCAGCCTATACTGGCCACTGTTTACACTGACTTACACAACACTGCTGATCAATTCACCACAATGATACTGTTCTCTTGGAGTTGTATTCCCTCTGTGCATATTAACGTGGTTAATGGGCCCCGAGAGGATGAACGTATCTTCTTTATCCTGTCGGCTTACACAGATGAATATATCAGTTTGCAATGAACGCAATACGAGATTGGCTCTTTCTGTGCATTTGCTCTGGAGAATGTCCAGGTATGATCCTTCCTTTTCTGTATCAGCAGAGGTTAGTTTAAATTCTTATGGAGCAACTTTAATAAAGTAACAAATGTCCAAGTTACTGTGATTGAACAGCAAATTAAATACACATATGGATATGAACAGCATCTTCTGCGCTGACACCATTGATGAATTAGTTAAAGCGCCTGGTAATAACGAGACTAGTATGGTGTCAAATCCTGGCGTTGCATGTCCTGTACATTGAAGGATCGTTGCTTAAACTTCTTTAAAATGCTGTATTATTGATCCACCATACCGAAAGAGCATGCTTCTTGTGTTTGAGCTCAGCGCATTTTTATTTCGTGTTACCACGCCCTGCCGCCTGCTGTGGCCCCATCAGTCAATATAGATCCTGCTAATTCAACGGAAAGATTCTTTACTATGTTCCACAAGGACGTTTCAGTTAACAGTCGAATGCGCTGAAACTTCCAACCTAACAAATTCGACGATCCTCCAAAGCAGTCCGTGACTGAATTCCAAATTCAATGTGCCATTCCCTGAACGACTACTGTCCTCTATCAGTTTTACTTTTCCAAATGAAAGACTGAACCATTCATTATGGAGACATTTTAACTGTCTGATACCCCCAAGACAGACGCACCCATGTCACTGGGAACCAATTCACCTCCATCAGGGATAATCTCCCTTTTTGCCTCTCAGTGCCTTGTGTGTTCCAGAGATTTTCATTGTCGCAGAGTCCAGATGAAGTTTCTATTCCCCATGTACAGGGGTGAGAATTTTTTTGAATGTCTCAGACCAGTTCCTGTCCCGACAACATCAGAGTCAATATTCTGGCCTCTGCTCGGTCCGACAGTTCACCCTTCTGCATTCTCCTCTGATTCCACTTCCCAAAGAGTTTCTCAAGAGACCCAAAGCTGGTGCCTGGATTGGTTTGGCTCCTTAACATTTTTCCAACTGCCAATTGACAATATTTTCAGAGTAAAGCTTCGGAAACCTCTGGTATGCACCATGTCCAGTGATGAGAAGTCCCGTTTGGTGGAGAGATTCCCGAGGCTGGTGAGTTTCACTTTGGAACAAAGACGGTGAAGTGGCAATTTCCTGCGGTTGTTTGTAATGATGGGAGAGGGAGCGGTGGGGAATGAGCACTTTGACGAGCAGGAGGAAGTGTTGCCACTGACCCGAGTCAGCGAACAGTGGACAGGGATTCAAGGAATCTAATGAAAAGCAGCAATTCTGCTCAGGACGTTCAATAACAACTGCAGAAACCCGATGTGTCGAGCAATGTATCTGGAAAGACAAAGAGAGATAATTTTTTAAAGGTGGAACATTCCTGATGAAGAACTCGAGTTCCAAAGTCTAATTCAATTACCGGCCTGGTTTGCAAAATAGGTTTTCTGAAGTTTGAGCGAAATCTCGCCCAGCAGCAAGTCATTCAGAGCGGAGTCAGCTGGATTCGGACCTGCGCAGGGAAACCTGAATGGATTTTTAACCTATCACCTAAACCACTCGGCCATGAGTACTGACGAAAAAGCAGAGTTGAGCATTAGCCAAATCAGCCATGATCTCATTGAAAGCTGTCGCTGACTTGATGGGCTAAATGCTTCAATCTCCTAACTCGGCTGTCAATTGTCAGGTGCGAGACACCAATGTAAAAGAAGAAAAGCACAAAGTTAGGAAAAGATATTTGCAGCCAAACTGAGTCAAAATTGTTGATTGAAAGGAAAATCAAACTTGGCAATTTGCTAGATCTCTTTGCAAACATGACCAGCAGAGGTAAGCAAGGGAGCTATTGACCTGGGTGTTCTTGGACCTGAAGCACAACAGAAATACGTCTCTTGGGTACTATTTTGGATTTATTTCTCAATGAGCTATCATGTTTTACATATGTTCCATCGGGAGTTAGCTCACACAAGGAAGTAACCAGTGCTGCAGACGGTCATATAATCCTAGTTCCAAGTCCCGGAGTCAGAGACACTCAGTGCCCTGTGTGTACCTGCAAGGAACAGCTGTACATGGGGTTTACAGGGTAACAGAACTGCATGAATGCAGCTCGATGGTCGTCTGTCTGCTTCTCCTCTCTAGTTTACTGTGCAGTCCCTGCGTGCAATCTTGTCAACTATGTTTGTCCGGCACAAGATGGGCATTTGTCGCTTGTCTCTGAGAGAGGCTGTTGGTTTATGTGTTGTCATAATTCCGAGTGTAAGGAGGAATCTGGTTGTCAGTTCCCAGAAACTTACTTTAATAAATGGAAGCGTGCTTTTTTACTTGCCGCGTGGCATATCCTCATTGCGAAGTTCGTGCACTGCGAATCACGTTGCGGGACAATCCAATTTTGGCAAAGTATTTGTGTGGCAGTCACGAGTTGCCACGACCCTAGTAGCAATACGGACAAATGGCAAGAACTACAAATTCGATGAGAACAGCACAAGTTTAATGTGACAGGGCAAACAGAAGGCAGCCAGAAGATTTCTGGGTGCAGGGCAATCACCCAAGGTACCTTTTCATATGAAAGTCTGTGCATCAGGAGAATCTGGGACCCAAGTAGTCTATGTTGGTTATTCATATTCCAGAAAACTTGTGTTGCTCCCCGTTTATTCTGAAAGTGATTAGACATAATTATTTCACCGTTATTTCGAAAGAAGATCCTGCATTGAATCTGTTCACCGTTTTTTGATGCTGTGGCGAAAAGCTGGGCAATCGCGATGTGAAACGTTGCTATTCCTTCATTTCCTTCGTTACTGTCCTGATGAGGGAGAAAGGTGATTGGTTCCCTCGATCAGATGGGGGCACCGGCGCATTGATGGCCTAATTTAATCACGGATATAATTGGAAATGTTCACTTTTAATGGTTCGTTGTTGTTCTTTTTTTTATATGATACTTGAGCACTTTCTGGGCCTTGGCAATAAACTAAATCTCCAGTTGGTTTGGAATTGCCTCGCTGTTACTTGTGCGAGCGGTTCATGTCAGAGACGACTCACAGTGCCTCACAGACAGCACTTAAGCTTCGGTGTGTCTGATCATGGTACTGCCTTTTCAGTTTTAATTCTGTTCCACGTTAAGAGCTGTCAGTTTTTGGATTCGCTGGAGAGCAAATTGGGTAATGCGATATGGGAGGTATTTTTCTTCAGCCAAAATCTTTGATGGCGAACTTGGGAAAGTGTCAAGAAGAATGTTCATTGGAAGCAAATATCCGGAAAACCTTCATCTCTGGATCGGTTGGGCCCATCCACCCTCCAAACAAAATAGCCAAACTCGCTGACTGAGTAACAAACATCATGCGTTTTTTTTTGCAAATGGTGTATTCAAACCGTTGCCGGTGGCTGGAGCATCTCAGAGTTGTCGAGCATGGAAACAACTCCCGTGATCCAACTTGCCTTTGCTGAGTAGATAACCGAAATTAATCCATACATATCTGCCAATATTTTTGCCTTATCTCTCCGACGTCTTCCTATCTATAAACCCATTCAGATGCCAGAGAAATGTTGTGAGTGCACCAGACTCTGCCACTAAATGTGGCAATTCATTCCACACAAACAAAGTTCTGTGTGAAAAACATGTGTTCCTCACATCCCTTTTAAATGTTTCCTCTCTCGCATTAAATGTTTGCTGTGTAGATTTGAACTTGCGTGTCTTGTGAAAAAGTGCTCCCTGACTATTTACTTTGTCTGTCTTCCTCATGATTTTAAAAGCTTCTGTGAGGCCATATCTAAGCACTGAAGCTCCTGGGAATCTGACGAAGCTTATTCAGTTTCGTTCTCATGTCCAAGCAGTGCAAACCTTGCAAATCCTTGGAAAGGTTTTCTGAACTTACACTTGCAAGAAGTGTGTCCAGCTGCAGCACTTGTTTGACCGCGTGGTCACTTTGGAGCTGCGGGTGGACACAATGTGGAGCATCAGCAATTCTGGAGAGTTATGTTGCCTCCCAGGTGCTCAGGCGAGGGATGTCGCCCATCGGCTGAAGAGCATTCGAAAAGGGGATTGTGAACAGCCAGTTGTCTTGATGCATCCAGGCACCAACGAAAAAAAAACGAGATGAGGACCTGCAGGGAGAATTCAGGGAGCTAGGAGAGAAATTAAAGAGGAGGACCTCAAAGGTAGTAGTCTCGGGATTACTACCGGTGCCATGTGACTACCAGCGTAGAAATGAATAAAAAAAGGCACGATGAACACGTGACTTGAGGAATGGTGCTGCATGGCGGATTTCAGATTTGTTGGAGTTTGCGACCAGTTCTGGGGAATGCGGGACTATAAGAAAATTGACTATGTACATCTGAACCAGACGGGAACGAATGTCCTTTCGGGAGTTTTTGCTACAGCTGTTGGGGAGGTTTTATACTAATGTGGCAGGGGGCTGGGAACCACAAGAGTAAACAAGTCGGCAGTGAGGTGGAAACTGGAAACGCGAAGAATCAGGAAGATAGCATTAGTAATGGGAAGAGTAGACAGAGAGCAGATGAATGCAAAAGAACTTTGGCCTGAAATGCATCTACTTTAATGCATGGAGTATAGACAGATGAACTTAGGGCATAGGTTGGTGCCTGGGAATCTGACGTTATTGCGGTCACAGATATTTATTTGAAGGAAGGGCATGGTTGGCAACCAAATGTTCTAGGATATAGTTGCTTCAGACGGGACAGGGAGGGAAAAAAGGGGAAGGTGTTGCATTGTTGGTCAGGGATGATATCATGGCTGTGTGAAAGGAGGACACCATGTCGGGCTTGGGTCGTGAGACACTATGGATGGAGCAGTGAAATAAGAAGGGTGAGGTCAGATTTTTGGGGCTGTATTGCAGTGAGCGTGAGGTGTAAGAAAAAAATAGTTAAACAGACCATAGAAAGACGTAGAGGCAATAATTTAGTGTTGATTGAAGATTTCCGTTTTCCCAACATTGACCGGGATACTCTTCGCGTCAGAGGTCTGGATGGTATACCATTTGTCAGAAGCCTCCAGGTGAGTTTTCTGGAGCGGTATATCAATAGTCCGTCGAGGGAATAGGCCATATTGGAACTGATACTGGGGAACAAGCCAGGGCTGGTGATAGCAGTTGCCGTGGGTGATTTCTTTGGGAAGTGTCCAATATTCTGTAAGTTTTAGAATACTCATTGACAAAGATGAGAGTGGTCCTGAGGAAAGAGTACTAAACTGGGCCAAAGCTAATTATATCAAAATTATGTAGGAGGTCGTAAATGTAGATTGGACACAGCTATTTGTAGGAAGGTCCACAGATCATATGTGGCAGGCTTTCAAAGATAGGTTAAATATAGTGCAGGATAGGCATGTCCCGTTGAAGGCAAAGGATGTGAAAGGCAATATTCGTGAACTGTTGATGACAGGACAATTGTACGACTCGCCAAGAGGAAAAGGGAAGCATACATAACGCCCCGGCAGCTAAGAACATAATGGTCCCTGGAGGAACATGAGAAGAGTAGGACAAGTCTTAAACGAGGAATGAAGGGGGTTAAAAGGGGTCATGAAGCAACTTCACGCGAGCACAATTGAGGAGAATCCCAAAGCCTATTATTCATATATAAGAAGCAAACGGGTAACCAGAGAAAGGATTGGTCCATTTAAGGAAAATGAAGGAAGGCTGGATGTCGAATCTGAGAGAGTGGGTATGATTCTGAATGATTATTTTGCATCAGTGTTCACTGAGGAGAGGAGCATGATGAATGTTGAGTCTAGAGTAAGACATTTGATTTGTCTGGATCATGTTGACATAAGTAGGGAAGCTGTGTTGGGCAGGCTAGTGGTAATTAATGTGGACAAATCCCCAGGGACGGATGGGATCTATCCCTGGTTCCTGAGTGAGGTGAGAGAGGAAATAGTTGGGGCACTGACAGATATCCTCGTGGCATCTTTCAGCACAGGTGAGGTTCCGGCTGACTGGAACGTTGCTCATATTGTCCCCTGTACAAGAAGTATATAGGGATATTCCGGATAACTACAGAACAATGGGCCTAACATCAGTGTTGGGAAAGTTGCTGGAGAAGGTACTGAGGGATAGGATTATTCATATTTCGAAAATAATGTGCATATCAGTGAGAGGCATAGAGTTTTTCGGGGAAGTGCCCAAGTTGATAGATGAAGGAAAGACTGTTGATGTCACATACATGCACTATAGTAAGGAGTTAGATAAGGTAATCAAATACAGAACGTAAAGTAACATGGTGTGCAGGGTGTTCTAGACAGGTGGATAAAGAATTAGTTGAGCAATAGGAGACAGAGAGTGGCAGTTGAATGAGTTTCGGGGAATAGAGAAAGATGAGCAGTAGTGCTCCACAGGGGTCAATGTTGTGGCTACTGTTGTTTGAGATATACATTAATGATCTGGAAGAGAGCACTGTTGGAATGATCAGGAAGTTTGCAGATGACACGAAGATCTCTGGAGAGCAGAAAGTATAAGTGACTGTTAAAGAATAAAGGAGGATATAAATATACTGGAAATTGGGCATAAAAGTGGCAGCTGGAGTTCAAAACAGACAAATGTAAGGTGACACATTTCGGTTAGTCTAATTCTAGATGGGGTTATACAAGGAACGGAAGAGCTTTGGGGAAAAAGAAAGTTGATGGATGGAGAGATCTGATAGTACAGGTCCATTATACACTGAAGGTTGCTGCACAGGTGGATAGAGTGGTCAAGCAGGCATATAGTATGCTTGGCTAATTTGGATGGGGTATTGAATAGAATGGCTGGAAAGTCATGTTAAAATTGAACAATACATTTGTCTGGCCACAGTTAGAATACTGTGTAAATTTCTGGTCGCCACATTACCAAAAGGATGTGGACGCTTTGGAGAGGGCGCGTAAAAGGTTTAAGCGGATGTTGCCTCGTATGGAAGGTGCAATCTAGGAAGAGAGGTTACGTAGGTTAGGTTTGTTTTCATTCGAAAAAAGGAGTTTGAGGGGGACCGTTTTGAGGTTTACAAAATCATGAAGGGTCCAGACAGCGTCGATAGAGAAAAGTTTTATTTCCAAGGTTGAAGGATTAAATACCGAGAGGTCACGCTTTCAAGGTGAGAGGTGAATAGTTTAAGAGGGATACACGCGGCAACTACTTGACACAGCGGGTGGTGGGTGTCTGGAACGCGTTCCCAGCAGAGCCGGGAGAGGTAATCACGGTTGAAATATTTAAGATGCGTCTGGACAGATGCATGAGTTGGTGGGGAGCAGAGGGATACAGATGCTTTGGAAGTGGTTGACAGGTTTAAACAGTACATTTGGATCGGCCAAGGCTTGAATGGATGAAGGGCCTGTTCCTTGCCTGTACATTTTCTTTGGTCTTTCTTATTAAATTACGCCAATTTCGTTACAAAATTTGCGAGTTCTAAGTGCCTGAAGTGAATCGATGCTGAAACACTAGTCATAACAAATCTGAGTTTTGGATTTTGTGTAGTAGCGTGGTCAAGCCGTCTAATATGCCGGATTTTTAAGCTTCAGTTTCTATCGAATCGTGGCTTCAAATACCAGCATCGTAAGTGAGCTACTATGTGGCGATGTATGTGAGAGAACTGCGCATGTGTGGATGCCTTTTAATTTGAGTGTTTGCAGCTCCTCAGTCTGCTTCCCCTCTCGGTGATAAAATCAGCAACTGTCTCTGAAAACAACGCAAGTTCCTGCTGTCCGACATATCCTCATATCCCGTCGATAACTTTGCTTTTGGATATCTGCGTTTCCAGTTTCTGTATCTCAAATCGTCAGCGCAGTTGGCAGAAATGTTGGTGGTTCGAGCCCACCCAGGGCATAAGCCTCAAATATTTCAGCACAGCCATTTACCCCGACCATGTATTGACATTGTAACCGGCAAAACTCATCCATGATTCACCCCAACTCCACAGGGAGTGAGATGTTTACACGCAGCAGAATACGACATCACTTTCTCCAAGCTCCCGATGCCAAGAGAAAGCGGCCACTGCAGCTTCAATCAGCGACTTTCTGCCAAGCCATGGGAAACAACTCGTGGAAACTCTATCCTTAGTAACAGCTCTTTCCGTGTGAAAGGAGCAAAACTTTCACGTTAAATTGGAAAGGGCTTCAGAGCATTGGAATGTTGATCCAATTCTTGGAACGTGTTATAAATAAAACTCCTGACTTGAAAATAAGAAGTGGTAAAGGTTTTAGGTACAAAGAACAAAGAAAGTGTTGATTGAGACGACTCTGTCTCGTCAGCAGATGGGAAATGCCCAACACTGTAAACGGGAATGATTGGGTTTCCTTAGGTAATTTCCCGACTGATTTACTGTCTGTCAGAGTGATTGGAAATCACATCAGCGATATAAAGGTGAGAGTAAAAATATTATGGGTAAAAATATTAAGGTTGAACCTTAAATCCCGGGACTAGTGCTGAATCGATTGTAATGCTTTGAAGGAATAACTGAAGTGAAAGGTGTGGATGATATTTTTGTGATTAGAAGGAATGAACTGGATCCTAACAAATTGCTGATGAATTGTACTCGCAATATAATAGTAAACTAATCCACAGTGCACCGTGCTTGGTTAGCTCAGTCGGTGCAGTGTGAGATGCTTAATCTGTGGTTGGTGGGTGCAAGCCTCACAATGGGCGCTTTCACTGCTTAATACAATTCCGGCTCTTCGTTCCACGTGTAGTATTGCAACCCTTCGCAGGGGAATGTTCTTGCTGCTATCATTGTCACATCTGTCCGCCTGCTTTTGATCACACGTCGATTTCTGAGTGAACACTGTTTCCGTTTTACTGGAGGCACCAGAAACACATTTATCAGTGCAGCCGAAAATGCAATGAATGATGTCCGTTTCAAAACGTGAGGTTCCAAACCAACCGTGCACCACCCAAAGTGTTCAAAGGCACGGAAAGCGAATGGCCACTTGCTAGGGGTCTGACAGAGACGGATCAATATCACATGGGTCCTGAACCAATTTTCAGTGATTCAGATTGCTCTGATGGAAACAGAAGCGAACTCTCCCTCAACGTTTTGCAATTGTTCTTCTTGTGTTTTACGTAATGAACAGTATATTGTCAGTAATGAGGGTGGAGGTGCGGCAGGATCGTGAGGTTTCAGTGTGGGACATAGACACAGTAAGTCAAATATCCCCAGAACACGGGAGAGATGTTTGGTCCAGGATCACTGCCATCTTCTGTTTCTAAACCAACAAATGAAATTACTGGAAAATCTCAGCAGGTCTGGTGGCATCTTGGAAATAAAAATTGATTTAAGACTTCGGGACTAGTGACACTTCTTTTCCATGTGCATCTCCACCTGCTTTTGCACACTCTTCCTTTTTATTGAATGTCTCCTGACTTCCAACTTTATATTCAGCTTCTCTTTTATTACTTCCTCTCCAACCATTTTCCCAGTCTCCGATTTTGTATCAGAACTGTTCCATCTTTCACATTGCCCAGGACTTCGAACTGAACAAATAACTCTGTTTCTCTTTCCTTAGATTGCAGATGGCCAGAGACTGGAAGGCAGTGTTGTTCCGAAAACTCATCCATGATTCACCCCGAGTCCACAGGGAGCAAGGCGTTTACACGCAGCAGAATACGACACCACGTTTTCCAACCCCCCGATGCCAACTGAAAGCGGCCACTGCAGCTGCAATTAGCGGCTTCCTGCTAAACCCTGGGACACAGCTCGTGGAAACTCCTTCCTCATTAACATGCACTTCCCGTGGGAAAGGAGCAAAACTTCCATTTTAAACTGGAAACGGCTTCAGGAGATTGGAAGGTTGTTCCTGTTCTTGGAACGTGTTATAAACAAAACTCCTGTCTTGAAAATAAGAAGCGGTAAACGTTTTAGGCAGGAACAACAAAGAAAATGTTGATTGTGAGCACTCTGTCTTGTCAGCAGATGGGAAATTCCCAACACCGTATACAGAAATGGTTGGGTTTCTTTTGGTAATTTTTCGACTGATTTACTGTCTGCCAGAGTGACTGGAAATCACTTCATATGAAAATATTCGGGTTGAATCTTAAATGCCGGGACAAGTGTTAGATAGATTGTAATGTTTTGAAGAAATAACAAAAGTGAAAGATGTGAATGATGTTATTTGTGATTGGGAGAAATGAGCTGGATCTTTGCAAATTGCTGTGCCAGGTGAATTCTGCTCAGAATGAAATAACAAACTAATGCATCGTGTGCCAACCCTGGATATCTCAGTTCGGTGCAATGTGATGTGTTTAATTAGAGAGTCGTGCGTCCAAGCCCCACAACAGTCGTTTTCGCTGTTTAGTAGAGTTCCAGCTCTTCGTTCCACATACAGAATTGCAAGCCAACGCTGGTGGAGCATTCTTGTTGCTTTCGTTGACACATATGTCCTCCTGCTTTGATCACATGTCGGTTTCTGAGTGAAAAGTGTCTGCACTTTACTGGAAGGGCCAGAGACAACTTTACCAGTGCAGCTGAAAATACTATGAATGATGTCCATTTCAAAACGTGAGATTCCACTACATCCATGTACCAACCAAACTGTTCAAAGACACAGAACGCGAATGGTCATTTGTTAGTGGTCTGACAGAGACGGCTCAATGTCTCATGGGTCCTGTACAAAAATTAACTGATTCAGAATATGCTGATGGAACGGAACGGAACTCTTCCTGAACGTTATGCAAATGTTCTTGTTGTGTGTTCATATAAGTTTATGTAATTAACAGTTTATTGCCAGTAACGAGGGTGGGGGTGGGGAAGGATTCTGAGATTTCAGTGTGGGACAGACGTGATCTCATCGAACGGGTAAGTCAAATATTCCCAGAAAATGGGAGAGCTGATTGGTCCAGGATCACTCTCATCTTCTGTTTCAGAATCAACAAATGAAATTGCTCCGCCATTCGATTCTGGCTTATATCATTCTTAACCCCATTCTCCAGTCCTCTCCCTGAACAGTTACTAACCAGTCTTAGGATGCAGTCTTTTCCCCAGAGTGGGTCCTAATCCGTCGCAAAACCCTCCACATGTGTTAGCAGCTGTTACACCATGTCTACGTGTCATCAATCTCAGTTTCAATGATTCTCGGCAAACACGAACTGTTCTGAGCAGCTCGATTGCGTCTCTGGCCCCACTGTGATCCTGCGGGGGAGCAGTAATCATCTTCATCTCCGACGGAAAGGATCGACGCTTCAAAAAAAACGAACAGAAAGAAAGATAGGCTTGTGTGTCAAGATATGTGGAGGTAATTGCTTTCTGACCTGGTCAGTAAACCTTACTCTGTATATCCCCGAAAATTCTAGCTGTTGTGGTGAAAGGGAATACAAGTCCAATTAATTGCCATCTATGCGTTTATTCAATATGTATTCTTCCTTGTTCTGAATATGCAGGGATGTTTCCAGCACTGATGGTCACCATTTCTAAGAGTGCATGCCGCGGGCCCTGATCTTTTCTGGGGAGAAGCAGTATCAGTTTGTGCGAAAGTCGCCCAGTACAAAGCTTAGAAGAAACATTGTTGTTTTCTCTTTATGGACGACAGTCTTTCATATCATGATCGATGGGGTTTTATTACATTCTTATCAGCAAACCTTGTTTTGAATTTACTCGCCCAATACTACCGTAGCGGTGAAAAGAATATAATTCCGAATACCTGCTGCGTGAATATCATTTTCAAATTTCTATTTGCAGTGGTCCTTCATATGTGGCGATGTCTATATCACTGCTGGCCATCCTGTTTAAGAGTGCCGTTACATATGTTCCTCTGTCTTGGCGCTGCAGGGAAAATTGTCTGCGCCTTTTCAGCCAATATTTCCTGGATATTTCAACATGTTATTCTTTATTTTTTTCAATAATGTCCACTTTAAGGACACAGTTACCGGGCACTGATCCTTTCTGTAACAACAGTACCGCATTTGCTTGACATGCGAAGGTGGCCTGGATCAGTCGCAAGGAGAGCATTCATTTCCTTCTGTCACAGCGAACACTGGATTCATGATGTTAGTCTCTGTTAAATGCATCCGAAAATGTGCTCTGAAAGCTTCATTTGAACGCTGTCTGGCGTTTCTCAACGTGTGTCAACCAAAACCAGGAATCCTCAATCATAGTTTGGAGCAGTTCACATATTCGAGTTTCGAAGCAGCAGACACGGATACAGTTCGTTCAGTCAACAACAGGAATGAAAAGATTTGCAGGCACAGATGAACTATCGACTCTTGTTCTCATACTGTTACTAATATTACCGTGTGGCCTGAAGTCAAAGCCATGTTGTAACTAAAAATGAGGAAATCACAGACAGGCTGCCGAATGACACAGTATGTATTTTGTTTTCTTGTTTTCACAAATTTCCAGGAAAGTATGACAGCGAGGGAGAGGAATGCAAGTCAAGTGCAGCTCTGGTGAAACACCTTCTGTCTGATTCAGTCATCAACAAGGAACGTGAATGTGACTAAAGCGGGAAACATTTTCACAACTCGAACAAAGAGCAATCACGAACAGTGACCACCTCTTTGACATCTCAGATCGCCTTTGACCTTCCCTGAATATGTATAGAAACTAATTTTTGAACACCGCAAAGTGAGAACTGTTTGATTTACCGACAATAAGTGAGTCGCATTTCCTTGATTCCCACATAGGTTTCAACTCAGCTTGCAGGCTGGTGGCAGTTGCTCTTGGCTCTGCTGGATAATGCACTATTATGGAGAAACAAACGGAAAATTGGAACTCTTATTGGGTCTGGGTTTTGAATAATCTTGCTTCGCGTTCTGCCATTCTCTGATTCCAGTGCAAACCCAGTTTTTCAGTTCATCCGAGCAGCTGGTGAGTCGGCGTTTCTGGCAGGAGCAGAATTCATCATCTCCAGTGATCACTTTATCTGAGGAGAGAAAATGAACAAAGTTTCATACAGCGACTTATCGGAATTGCATTCCGTTTCAGCATGGTAACAGGTATGGGCTAGCAAATTCAAAGCCAGATTTGCTGATAAGTACAACAAGCACGACCGCTCAGAGAGAGCAATTCCTTCCCACCGCTTATTCTGCAGAAATGGTGCCGTTGTTGTGAGTATGCTGCAGGGTATCATCAGGTACATGCTCTTGGGTTTCCGGTTTTGGCCTGTGTGCTCGCGTGGCTGAGCAACCTGAGACACTGATTTCAGATTCCACTTCTTAAGAAGGCTTGTGTTTGCATCCTTGCGCGGCCACGTGTGCTAATGCATTAAGCTGGCAATGTTTTGCAGGGATGGGTTTTGTTAAAGTTGAACAGAAAAAAAAGCAGTCATTTCTTCTAACTCGGCTGTGATGTGGCACAGCAGAAAACAACCAACATGTCAGTGCCCATGTTTTCCCCTTCTGCTGTAGTTGTCACGTTCCCCTCCAGATCGAAAGGCCACCAGCATAATATACGACTCAAAAACAGGCTGCGACAATCTTTCATATTCCAGACAATTTTGTTTTTTCACCGTTTTTCTGAAAGTGTCTGGAGATATTTATTTCCCTGTTGATGTGAAATTTGGTTCTACATTGAATGTGCTCGCAGTTTTCTGTTGTTGTTGCGAAAAGGAGGGAAATTTCGATATGAAACTTGGTTACTTTTCCCTAATTTCCTTAATTTCTGTCCTGATGAGAGAGGCTGGTGATTGGTCCTCTCGATCCGGTGGAGACATCAGCCCAATTATTAACCTCATCTAATCGAGACTGTAACTGGTAATCTTCACTTTCCATGGTTCATTGTTAGTCAGTTCTGATTCATGTTACTTGAGCACTTTCCTGGACGTATTGGTGCACTAAGGCGCCAGTACGTTGAAAGCACTATTTGGGTGAGTTACTCGTTGTCGGGTCGGTGTGGACCAGTTGCACGGAGGGGCCTGTTTCTATACTGTAGGGAATCTTATCTAACCATCTTCCAGAAAACTACCGCAACTGGTGCCTATTCACACTGTTGATCGCCACTGCAGCATCTCAACCACTCAATTTGCCAAATTTTCACGTTTATTCTTTTTCAACATTCCTGTCAGTACAAAGATTCATATGCCTTTGAAATGTTGAGAGTGTACCAGATTCCACCACTAAATCTGACAATTCATTCCAAACACGCAAAACATTCTGTGTGAAAAAACAATGTCCTTCAGATCCCTTTTAAATTTTACCACTCTCCCCTTAAACCTGTGTTCCCTTGTTTTGAACATGCCTGTCTTGGGAAGAAATATTGATTGACCATTTACTCTGCAGTCTCCCTCATATTTATACAAACCTCTGTAAGCCCATCCCTAAGCCCTCAAGCTCCAGGGAAAATTATCATATCCTATTCAGCTTTACGCCACAATCCTAACACTGTAAGCCTTGCAACATCCTCATACATATTATCGAACTTGCGCCAAGTTCGCCATTGAAAGGGCGTGTGTTAAAGTGCCTGAAGTGAGGCGATGCTGAAACACTCATCCTCAAAAACGTGGTTGCGGGTGTTTGTGTGGCAGCGTGGCAGAGGTGTCGAAGGAGCTGTCTTTTAACTTTCACCTCGATCCAGTCATTGATTTGAATTCGCACCACGACCAGAACCACAGGTGAAGACGGGAACTCTGTTTATCATGAAAGACCTATAAACATTGAGATGTCAGGATTTGATCCCATATTCACAGGAACTTTCACGAACTAAGGCTGAGGGACTGCCCAAGCTCAACGATTCAAAACCATGCGTGCATTTACTTGACTATTCGAACACAGGAACTCGGATTCATTTTTGTGTGTTTCACAGTTACTCGGAGAAAATTTAAAACAACCTCCGTTTATGCAGCAGATTTCAAAGCTGGATATTCTCCACTGAAAATGCACAGGGAGAGGCAATTTCTTATTTTTTTTGTTTCAAACTGATAATTTAGACTGTTTAAACTGACAGGATAACGAAGATCTGTCCATCGTCTAGAACACCTTTAACCGTATTAATATCCGCAAAGGGAAACTCACACTAAGAGGAATGGTCTCATTGTGGTGAATTGTTAAGGCGTGGTGTGTGAATCAGAGTGAATAGTGGTCAGTAAATACTGACACTGACATTGAACGCTGCAACGCCAGCTCCTCACTCACTTGCTGTCTCATGCCTCCCAGTCATCATTGCCTTTCATATTTTCCCCTCGTCCGTTCCACTTCTCAACTTATTCCGAACTGCTTGCAAGTCTTTCCTTAGAAACTGCAGCTTTAGGAAACGCATTATTGGGATAAAGTGATGCCTCAATGGGATGTGATGCACCGTCAATCCCTAATTACCCGAGAGATTGAGATTTTGTGTTACTCCGCAGAACCCTGGATGTCCTCAGTAGCGGGGTACAGGTATGATGCCACGAGGTAAGGATTTAGACCTTGTGACATTGAAGGAACAGCTAGATATTTTCAACTGGGAAACGCGAGATCCTTGGAGGGATAATTGCGGTGATAGCTTTCGCTTGTATTTGCTGCCATTGTCCTTCCAGACAGATGCTGATCGATGACTGAATTGCTCTGGCAGGTTCCCTGTGTGTGTTCTGTGTGCAACCAGGATTTAGTTTTCATTCGGATAATTCACAAAAAGAGACTTAAATCTTCACTTCCTGACTGGGAATTAAAGCCTGTTCTGGGCAATATAAACTCAGACTCGTATGCAGGGATGTCCATTGATACTGCAATAGCATTTGGGACCTGACCTGTACAAACGCCTGTGCCTGCTCTTCACGTCATAATCGTCTTCTCAGCAGCTTTTCTCTCTCCAAGTTTCCAAGTCGGTTCATATTATCGCCCTTGGTTTCAATTTGAAGAAGGCAATGCTGTGATAATCTGATGTTGTTCAGCAGATATACTGCAGCAAGTTAAGTAAAGACTGATGCTAACACGAGCTCGTTTTGAGCTGTGGTGATGTGTCGGCAACAAGAAAGGCATCGTTCAACTCGCATCATTCCGGATGACGGGGTCGAAATGACCAGTGGTTTCTTGCTGAATTAGTTCATGGTCTGGAATGTAAAAAACTTCAAATATGAAAGTACAGCGACAGGTAACGGTTCACAGAGTGTGGAATTCCAAGTGAAACAGTGACGGTGATTATATTTGCTGATTTCTCACCTTGTGATTGCTGTTTCCATGATGTGGGCGTTTACATTACATATAGACAAACTGTCACAGCCAAACCTGGTTTTTGGGTCAGTGACGGAATTGGTAACACGCCTTTTACGTCGAGTTAGGGAATTGTCGGTTCGCATTTAAAATCGCGAGGATGCAGCATGTTCGTCCATTCCTGTTGTCTGTCAGGAACGGAAGGAAATGGGTTTTCTAATTCACAGTTTCTTTCGTCCACTTTAAATTCTAGCTCAAAGCAACGTCTCTCATTGTCTGTCGAACTGGCTTTGGTTTAACCAAAATCTGTCTTTTAGCGGTTGAACTTGCATGTTGGAGTGGACAGCTGAAGTGAAGCACAAGGAGCTGGTCAAATCCTGAGAACTCTGCCACTCTTGTGTGTCTCTTTCTGTGGAAGACACGACGTGGGTAATACCACAATGTGACTATGTCAAACTTCAATCCCATTGTTGTGTCATCTCAGATCAAAGTGAGAACCTCACTGCCATTTGCACTGGAAACATCAGAACACATAAGGTTATGGACCAAAGCTGGAAACTGGGAATAGAATAGATGAATGTCTTTAAACCAGACTGCACCATGGGCCAAATGGGATTTTCCATTCTGCAAAACTTGAAGACGAGTAGAAAACAATCTGCAGTGAAACTGATCAGAAATGAAAGGGAAAAGCCAATTCATTGAGAATAAGTGCAAGAGCAGGGAATGAATGTTTTATTGTGCAAATATATCATGGTAACAGTATTCCTCACCACTGGTCCGAACCTGGTAATGCTTGGTTTTGTGCCAGGTTATCAAAAATCAAAAAGATGCAGGTTTTGGAAATCTGAACTAAAAACGAGAATTGATAGAGAAACCCGCTGCACTTGGCAACATCTGCAGAGAGAAACAGATTTTTTTTAGAGTGACAGAAGCAGGTTAGTTATAGATGTCCAGATTATACTGCTGGGAAAATGATAATCTTACCTGTCGAATCAGGACATTTATCAAAATCACTCTTGAGCTTACAAACTTCGAATTTACAATCTTAAAAGGACTTAATCAGTTATCATGCCACTTTCATTTTCCTGAGCTGGTGGAAGGCTATGTTTTAATGGCTACATTTCCTTTTGCTTTCTGTTATTTAGCAGTCACTTCGAATGGAGAATTGTTTCTTTCAGTGTCTACCTCAATATGTGTCTCTCTTTTTCTATATTTCTCTCTGTATCCTACTGGGCATTTTTCACATTCTCTGACACTCTAGCTGTCCATATCCCTCATTTCGCATTTCTGTTCTTTGAAAAGCCTAGACATTCAGAGACAGTTTGAGATTCGAACTGCTGAGAATCGGTCGAAGTAGTCTCACATTCTCTGGATAATGCATCTTTCACTTCGACCTGAGGCAAGGAGACATTTCTTCCTCAAAATTTAAAGACCCTTTCGAAGTTAAAGTTGAATTCCTTATCCAACAGAAAAAAGAAAGTAATTACACGATAGCTGAAGAAGAACAAGGATGCATTTACTGTTGGTGTACAACGAATAAATGGTGACAGCAAGAATGAGGATGATCATGTCGTGGTGTCAGTGCCATTACCACAACATTTCCCGGGAATTCTGCTGTATCTCCTGCCTCACCACTTAATTTCCACCAAACTGGGAATGAAGGAATGAGAATAAGAGGATGAGAAGCAGAAGTGCTTGTGGAACTGCGGGAAGAATCTCCAGGTTAAAATAGTAGTTAAAAAGAGCAACATACACTACTGGATTTAAACCAGGAAAATGGAGCAGGAACGCGAAATCAGAACTTACCGAAATTCAAACAGGACACTGAGTTTCTCAATCAGCAACACAATATTTGCGAGAAATAACGAGCTTTCAATACAATGAGCAGGCACCCGTGTGATGGGAGGTGCTTTCACCAGCGAAGCCACGGCGCCACGTTAAAAGCCAGATTTCTCGTCCATATGTGCAATTCCTGAAACACCTGATCACAGGAATTCGAAAACGTGTTTTCTTTATTAGCGTTGCTCAGTATGAATGGCAATCAAACTCTGCTTGTGCAAAAACAGATATTTCAATGCTGAGCATGCCCCACTGAAAACGCACAGAAAATGACAGTATCCTCTTGCATTGGCAACCAACAGATATTTTCATCTGTCACCACTCTGTGAAAGACATTCGCCCAGGGAATGGCAGGCTGACCCTCCTGTATCTGCGTGACTGACACAGGTAAGAGCAACTAACCCAACTCTGTCAACGTATCTCCCTCAGGGAAGAAGACGCTGACCCCTCTCTGGCCATGTAGCTCACCCAGGAAACAGCAGACTAGCCCCACTCTGTCTATTTAAGTTCACAAAAATCCTCTAAAGTACGTCCTATCCAGACACTCCTATTACAGAGACATCACTGTCTCTGTAACCGTGTGCGTTCAATGGCGATTCCAAATAAGCTGCAAATGTTTAGAATGTGGCAGCAAACCAGAGCAACCACCCAGAAATTGGGAGAATGTGCAAACTTCCATCAGGCTGTCACCTAAGCCTGGAATGGAAACCAAACCCGACAGCAGTCGTGATTATAAAATGGCAGAACAGAAACCTAGCAAAAAGAATTGCGTCCCTGTGTGTTGCAACGATGCTGAGTATTAATTAAGCCCCCCTTACTGTAGTTAATTTCCATTTTCATCACTGCCAACCTTCTTCAAAGCAAAGCACGCACTTGCTTTTTTCAGAGTTCCTATATCCCGCTTTCATCCCGCTTTTTACCGAATCATATTTCTGACTTTACAAACTACGTCAAACAACTGCAGAATGAGCTTTGTTCCATTCTCCACTGATGTTGATGGTAGTAATCCAGCATATTCGAGTAGGACCTGAGGCACTTGCGGGTGGTGTATTCGCGGTATTTTGGCTTCTTTTTTTCATTTTCGGTCTACTATTTCGAGTTCATTGCGCAGGCTTCTGAAGAAGACTTTTTGGAGTCGAAATGGTAACTGTGTTTTCTCTCGCAAGACAGACGTAGCTTTATTTCTGTTCTCTTATAAATTGATCTTCTTCTGATCTTTGCAAGTGAAATAGGGTGCATTACTATTGCTCGGTTTTAGTATCAAAATCAAGAGAAACATGAAGGAGAGAATATCAAAGAACACAACGTTCTCAGTTGTTAAGATAATTTTTGCAGCAATGGTGGACATGAAGGTCAAATTAAGAAAACGGTTCAAGAACATTTAGTCTGTGGAAGTGGTTTGTGACTTTAGTTCCAAATATATGTTTCTGTTCTTCCAGTACATCTTTTTGACTCCCAGAAAATATTGGTGTTTTCTGTATTCACTTTGTTTCGCGACATCTGTCTTCTGGTCGACCAGGGACAACTTGAATTTGCGTCTGCATTGGATAAGATTTCGCTCTTTCTTTCGAGAAGCAAACCTGTGCATTATGTAACACTTATCATGCTGATGGCGAAGAAGTTCAAAATGAATTACGGTTTATGGATCATGAGCAAGAATGAAGTGATCCACTTGTGAACAGATGTCACCACGCCCTATTCCTACATCGGGCCTGAACGGTCCATTGGCAGAGTCTGCAGACAGGAAATGTCTAAGTGACTAGTCCTTTGTTCAGTTTGATTTGATACCAATGGTAGTGCTGTTTTGGTGCAGAAATGTGTTAACATCTCTGACGTTAGAGTCAAAATTTAAGTCACATCTACTCCATGGAGTGTCTTCGCATATCGGTACATGCTGACATGGAAACATCTAATCTGACAGCAAAGGTTTTTTTTCATTAAACTGGGAGTATGTTTAACTAAGCAATTCAGACAGCCAGGATGAATAATTGGCATTTGGTTCTTCAAGCTGAGCTCTCCACACCAACTGCTCCAACGAAGCCCGTGGATAAGTTCCCCATCGATTATTTTGGTCAATTTTAGCCTCAACAACAACCTATTGTTCTGAACAATGCTACACCACAAGCAGAGGGCTAAGTCTGATTTTCATCGTTAATTTTCAATTTCAGTTCTTAATGCACAGTTTCTTACGAATGTGGACAGCAGAAGACCGTTAACATTCCATTTCTAATATTTCCAGAAAATTCTACTCCGCTGATATCGCCTTGCCTTTTCACATCGCAGGCCAGGAACCTGGATCAGTCGAGTTCCTTTCCACACACGGAGTTGCTTTTTTCTAATTCATTGACTGCTGATATAATAGATTATTGGCCTTGAGAGTCAGCTGTAAAATAGGTTGAACTTTCTCAGCTTGACTTTCAACTGATCCTAAAAAAAAAATTCATCACCTGCAGGTAAGTGTATTGCATTGCTTCTTGTTTTGCTGAATTCCACACCCCGAACATCCAAATTTCACGATAGTTCGACAAATGTGTTGAAACTGATTCGTGTTGGAAGTTGGTGGCTTTTTGTGTCTCGACATATAATTTATTCAATTAGATGACTGGGTCAGTCTTGAAATTACTTCGGATTCTTCACAGTTGAAAATTTACTTTCGATTGAATGCAAAGCTCAAGCTCCACGAAATTCAAATCCTGCAAAGGAATTAATGACTTTTAAAAGATTCAACGCTGTGAACAGGATTCGAACCTGCGCAGGAAAACGCCATTGGATTTCAAATCCAACGCCTTAACCTCTCGGCCATCACAGCTGCAGAAAGGATGTCAATTTTCACAGTAAAACATCTGAATTGATTTGTTGGAAGAACAAATTGTCAAGACCCAAAATTTCACCAAATCCTTTGCAGAGACCCAGACGAACGTTACCTTAGCAGATTGACAGGCTTTCACCGCAAACTAGATTCTGACACAGCTGAAGTTGAGGAAATGATTCTTCGTCGAATTATAGAGACACGGATGTACACCACGAAGACAGTGAGACAATGTACATCATTGTCTCACTGCGTCCGATCGATTTTGACTCAATTGCTCATCATCTGGTTCCAAATTATATATGCTGTTGTGTTTTAATATTCATCGAAATATGGTATTAGAAAAATTGATGCTAAGTCCATAAACACTAGCTACATTAGTAAAAAAAATCGGAATTAGAAAGAATGCAGAACCAATTTACAGAAATGGATCCACCAACTTATCTGTAAGTTCTGACATCAGGTAATGAACTTGTGAGCACAAGAGAGGAAGACTAACCGAAGATTTGGAACTTGAAATCGTCTTGACGGAATTATTTGCAAAGTTTTTGCGGTTGTTCTCGAGTCATCAAGTCGTTGAACAATACAACACGGAAAGTGGCCCTTCTTTCCAACTTGACCATGGTGGACAGATATCCTAAATTAATAGGTCCCATTTGCCAACATTTGGCTCACATCCCTCTAAACCTTGTTACTCATATATCCATCCAGATGCCATTCAATGTTACAGTTGCATCAGACTCCACCAATTTCTCTGGCAGCTCATTCTGGACACGTCTGAAAAAGTTGCCCCTGACATCCCTTTTAAATCCTTACCCACTAATTTAAAACCGATGTTTTCTAAATTTTGACTTCCTCACCTGCCGGAAAACACCTTGACGAGTCAAACTATCCATGTTCCTCATGATCTAATAAATAGCAACGATTTGACTTTATCATACTTGTCAGGAGGGAAATGTGTGGAGATTATTTGTCGAAGGAATGAAGTCGAAAGTCTTTTGTACAGATTTTTAGAAATGCATCTTGGAGAAGTTTTTAATAAGTCATTGAAGTCTAGTAGCAGTTGTAGAAGTCTGTTGTGAAAGCTGCAGAAGGATTTCAGGGCACGAGAACGAAGCATTATTTCCAATGTATGGTGGCTCAGTTCGACCGCACTTGGACGACAGTATGAGGAATTATAATCCTCAATTTAGGAAAGATACTAATGCCATATGAGGAATACCACGAATGGTGATTAGCCTTGATATCATGGATGAACGTTAGTTCTCTGAATTGAAATTGGGCAAATCCCGCCTTTTCTTAACAGTTTCAAAACAAGAGAGGTAATCTCATTGAGAGTTGCAAAATATTTGAAGAGATAAACAAGGTGGTGCAATTAAATTTTGTTCCCTCATTGGTGAATCTAGAAGCAGGAGAGGACAATATTAAAATGAAGCATTGTGATGTCTGACCAGGATGAAAACTATTGATTTTTGTCTTAGCCTTGAGAAGTCTCACTATTCAGCACTACAGTGAGCCTTGGATATTTGGTCTTTGAATCCATCACTATCGGCCTGACCAGCCGACACTTACTGCATCACTATAGACCTGACCCCTCACACCTACCGCCTTAATATCAGTGTGAACCCCTCAAACTTACTGCATCACTATCCATCTGGCGCCCTCACATTTACTGCGCCACTTTCACTTCGAGACGCTCATTTTGACTGCGTCACTATCAGCCTGACTGCCAAGCACTTACTTTGTCACTATCAGTCATGCCCTTACACTTCCTATGTTACTATCACCCTGACTCCTTACACTTACTGTGTCACTATCAGCCTGACTCCATCACACTTATTATGTAAGTATCAGACTGACGCCTCACACTTACCGTGTCACTGCAACACTGCCTCCTCAAACTTACTGTGTCACTATCACCTTGACCCTCTCACATTTACTGCGTCACAATCACACTGACCACCTCACAACTACTGCTTCACTATGAGCTTCAACACTCACACTTACAGCGTCACTACCTGCCTGACTCACTCACACTTATCACCTTACAATCAGCATTACTCTCTCAAATTTATTTCATCATTTTTAGGCTGAGGCACTCACACTGACAGCGTCACTAACAGCCTGACCCCCACATGGTTTCTGCGTTGGTATCTCTCTGATTCCCTCAGAATTACTGCGTCACAATCACTCTGACCCCCTCATACTTAATGCGTCACTATCCCTCTGGCACCCTCATACTTCCTGCATCACTCACACCCTGACACATGCGCACCTACTGCATCCCTATCAGCGAAACCCCACTCACTGACGGCGTCACTCTCTCTCTAACCTGCTCACACTTGATGCGTCACCATCACCTTGACACTCTCTCACTTAGTGCATCAATATCAGCCTGACCCCCTCACGCTTACTGCATCACTACCAGCGTGATCCCTTCAAATGTACTGTGTCACTATCAGACTGACCCACTCATACTTACAGCATCACCATTACCTTGACCCCCCAAA